>NC_090932.1:613073717-613376125 GCF_040938575.1 Ambystoma mexicanum
GCTTTCGAACCAGTTCCTACTGCCGTTTTCCTTGGAGCAGGAATAGGAGTTGGCTTTGTAACTTTTGTCTCTTCACTCTCTTATACAGACAAATAACTCCTTTGTGTGTCACTAATTATCGTTACAACTCTTGTATCTGTTTATTGCACCTCATTTGGGAGAACATTGGATAGATATCTGTATAACTTTGAATGGAGTTTCCGTCTTGCTTGGTTAGATGAGGTGGAGGATTTGTAATTGCTGCTTGTTCATTAATTTCCAGAGCTATGCACCCGATGTGTGTTTTTCTTGGTCGGTGCAATAAATGTTTCGCACACTCCCGTGGTGTACTTCTTGTGGGTTTTTCCAGTTGTTTCTCTATTGCAGTATCCTTATTTATTTTAGGTTTGGACTTAATTTCTCTGCTAGCATTGCAAGCATCGTCAAGTAGTGAGGTGTTCATTATGCGAGGTCTAGGGTCTTTCGTAGGCTCAAGCATTGTCTGAGCAGCAATTGTCAGAGAGCCTGATACTCTCAATGCTTTATTTGATTGTAGAGGTCCAGGATCTGGCACTTCAGGTACATCCAGTTGTTTGCCTATATCTTGTTCAGCCCCCTGTTTAGCATCTAGTGCTGTGATGTACCCTTCAGGTAAATCAACTTAGTGTGCATCATTGCGGTCAGCGTGGGATGGACCTTCAAGGTGTCATTTAAAGCCTCATATAGTTTACTAAACGGGGCCAATGTGATTATCACTGCGGTCATAATAGCAACAAGATCTGTTTTTTTGGATGGAGTCTCTCTGCTACTAGGTTGTGATGCAGCTGTAGATCTTCTATTTGAGACTGGGGATAGCATGGGAGATTGTACGTTTTGAGGACTTTGGTTGTTGTAATTATTGGAAGTCAAGTGCTGCTCTAGAGAACTCATTTGCTTCTCATGTTGCATTATTGATTGATTAATTATCATGTTCAATGTTGCCATTTCTTGACCTTTAATATTCCTCAATTTGGAGGGTGGTTCCTTGATTCCCAGATTCCTTGCGTGAACTGGTACTCACGTCTTGGTCGGCGAGAGGTGCCCAGTGGAGATGATGAGGTCTTCCTGGGCATCCTGAATAGTGCTTTGGAGAGACAATTTGTTCCCCCTCAAGTCTGGGCTATGTTGATGGTTATTCATTGGCTTATGATGTACATCTTCTGTAGTATCCTCAACTGCTTGTAGGGGGAAATAAAGTAATTTTGATTCCCCCAAAACTTAGTTAGTACAGGTATTCTGCTTGCACTTTTACCCTGGTCGATAAGCCAACCAGAGCTCATGGGTTAGGTAGGCGTCTCAAAAGCAGGACGAATGCCATACCAGGTAAAACCCTGTTTCTCGGGTCTCTCATGGTTAGGTTGAACATGAGCTCCTTCCAGAATCTCTGCATCAGAGAGTTCACCAAATTTCACCCGGGTGAAATTGTTGTTTTAAAAAAAAAAGTTTCCTTGTGAGCCCGCACTATAGGAGCTCGTTGTTCTTTGAGAAGAGATCTTTCTATACATCCTTGCTTTTTCATGCGCTTCTGCTTCTTTGGGAAGTTGTTTCACCAGGGCGGTTTTTTTTAGTAGCATTTGATTTCAGTGCGCCCTTGGATTTTCTGTGTTTTTGTGATAACTTTACATTGCTCGTCGCTTTTGCGTGAAATCTCTTCAATGGGGTTGCTTTTTGTCCCCCCCCTCCCCAGAGGATTTATTTCCCAAATCTGTGAAATTCATGGGGTTACACACATCCTGTAGGGAGTCTTTTACGCCCTCAATGACCACGCTGCAATTCCTCTTTGAAGCTAGTGTCCCTAGTCACTTCCTCTCTCTGTGATGTATCAGGAGTATTCAGACAGGGGTCTGGGATCATCAAATCCTTTCCATGAGGTGTTACATGGATTTCCATTTGGACCTTTGTCTGTGGCAATCTCATTTCGTTGTTCCTTTCTTCCATTTGCTCAGCATTGCTTTCTGTTTGCTTTACCATTTTATCTGGTGTATCTTATGTATTTTTGACACCGATGTCCACATGCAAATGTCTGAAGTCTTTTTTGACTGGCTGAGTGTTCTCCGTTTCTGCATGGTTCGCAACGTTTTGTGTTGAAAGATCTTGCACAAGTACTTTCCTGCACAACAGCGGATTTGTTTCTTTCAGTTCATTTCTTTCATACATCTCCATTTCCTTAGTTGCTGCAGCATTGAGTATGCTTATAGAGAGGAGAGGCGGGCCAGCATGTCTCCTGACAGGCCAGCCCTGTGGCACTCATCATCACAGTGGATTACCTTGCCTTGACTTCCTGGGGATGTCTGCCCCCCCTGCTCACCCCATCCACCATACCGCCACCTGAGCCCCCCTCATTGTCGCATACTTCGAGAAAGTCTAGTAAGTTATTGCTGATTTTACTTTTTAATAAGTGCTCGGTGTGGGAACACGTGAAATGTGAGGGCAGGGTCGCTGGCGTATGTATGGCAACAAACAATGTTAATTGAAAGACTTGTAGACCAGAGTTCGTTTCTCTCCTACCTGTGATGAAATCTTCAGTCATCTCGGAAGGTAGCGTTGTAGTCTTTTTTGTCAGTGGTCGAGTTTTTACCAGGTTCCAGTGCTCTAGCCCATGATCTTCACAGCGGGGACGCTGGCTATGCAATCAGCACCCTTCCTCCTCCAGAGTCTGCGTTTGCACCATTGGCGCCAGCAGCCAACTCCGCGGCCACTTCACAGTTAAGTGGAGCTTTTGAAGTGTTGCCTCTTCTTCAGTATGGAAATAGTAGATTGACTGCAGACACACCAGAGATCACAGAAACAGAGTTGAAGGGACTGCCGCAGACTGCAACTCAGCAGCCAACTCTGAGGCTGCTCTGCAGGGAAGCTGAGCTTTGGAAGTGTTGCCTCAGCTTCACTATGGAAATAGTAGCTAGACTCCAGACACACCAGAGATCACAGAAACAGAGTTGAAGGGACTGCCGCAGACTGCAACTCAGCAGCCAACTCTGCGGCTGCTCTGCGGTAAAGTTGAGCTTTGAAGTGTCACCTCCTCTTCAGTATGGAAATAGTAGATAGACTGCAGACACACCAGAGATCACAGTAACAGAGTTGAAGGGACTGCCACAGACTGCTGTATACTTTACATGGAAAGAGCCAATGCTTCACATTAATAATGATGTGCTGTATATGGGTTTAGATTACCTTCTTGTATATAGTGATCCAAATCTGCCCTTCACAACATTATACAAGCAACTTTCACAAGAGCAGCATTACATTTTATTGGCTATGTGAGCCTTTCTCAGAAGCCTGCTACATGGCAATGAAACAGTACTGACACAGCTACTGTGATTTGATATGATCAAAATGGCTGATAGTCTATTAATGGAACAGCAACAGGAATTATACACACAACCATTATCATTTTTTGAATGGCCCCACTACTTAAGAGTATGGCTTCTATATTGTTAATCACATATCACAAGAACTTTTCAGCATGGATGCTTTACTTTCAACAGTGCTGGAATTGTTTTCAGCCTCAGTCTAGAGGGCAATGATTAAATGGGTGTTGTTTGACCTCCCGCTCCGACTTTGAGCAGATTCCACTCAGCACATGTTTAACTAAATTTCCCTGTTTCATGAATGTTATTTAGACAATATGGTCCTAGTTACCGAAATATCATGTAATGTTAGAGTGCACAGCTACTGTTGGTATCAGGAGCCTGTACTCTGAGCACTATGCTACAACACATTACAGACTGCTTTTCTTTGAACAGAGATGAAAGTGTCTGAAATAATGCTTTCCCTGACAATCCTGTGCTCGAGGATATTCTAGTCATGTGAAGCACACAGGTTACTAATGACTTGCGCTATTTAAGCTTGGACTCCATGTGTCAGAACCGGAGCACAGGCAACATAGGGAGGCCGAGGCATTGGCAGCAGAAGGGTTAAAATAAAGACTAATGGGTCCAGGGAGGGGGCGAGACCCAGGAGGCTGATGCAGCGCTGGTGCTTAACTCAGGGGAAGTTACTAGGAAAATTACGATTGGTATGGTGTTTTCTGCTTCGATCCTCAGGAGCTGACAGGAATCGCAGAACAGGAGCCTTTGACGTGGGCATATTGAAGACGCTGTGTGAAATTTACAAACGGGCCGTGAAAGCCGAAATGTCTGGGAGGAGAGTAGAAGTAAACAGTAAGTGGCAGCGGAGTGGGTGCGAGTGTTGTGAAAGCCCCGGTCTCCCATGACAGTTGAAATAGCACGCACCGGCTAGAAGCAAGAAATCAATGCCCACGTCTCCTGTGACAATTGAAACCCTGCGCACTGGGTCAGAATCTAGTAACAAAACCCAGGTCTCCTTTGACAATTGAAACCCTGCGCACTGGGTCCGAATCTAGTAACAAAGCCCTGGTCTCCTGTGACAATTGAAACTCTGCACTGGGTCAGAATCTAGTAACAAAGTCCCGGTCTCCTGTGACAATTGAAACCCTGCACACTGGGTCAGAATCTAGAAACAAAACCCCGGTCTCCGGTGACAGTTGTGATACCGTGCATCAGGCTGGAAACAAGAAAACAAAGCCCTGGTCTGCTGTGACATTGTAACCCCAGCGCATTGGGTCAGAAACTAGTAATAAAACCCTGGTCTCCTGTGACGTTGTAATCCCTGCACACTGGGTCAGAAACAAGGGATACAGGCCCTGGTCTCCTGTGACATTATGAACCCTGCAAACTGGGCCCGAAAGGAACTACAAGTAAATTGAGAAACTTTATTCCTGGCCCTCTTCAGCCATTATAGCTTACAAAACCCATGTTGTAAGAAGAACCCAAGCAAAAGCTCTCCCCAAGTTTAAATGGTTTCAACTTGTCTAAAAATCAGTTAAAGAAGTTCAGGTTCTTTAAAAGAGAACCACAACAATAAAGTTAATAGTTGGAAATCAATGTGTTTGTCATCATTGGCTTGCAAAGGTCTCCACAATTGGTGGCAAGCAGTGGGATCTAAAAGAACACGATGGAAGCCCTGTTAAAGTCACTAAGTGAAGGACAACAACCGTTACAACAAGGATTGCAGATGCAGAATCAACAAGTCCAGGCGGACGGACAAACCTTTCAGCAAGCTATTCAGCTACTGGAAACACAACTGGTAGAGGCGGCAAACTTAAGAAGACACACCCACATGCCAGCCACAGTTCTGCAAAAGTATAAGCCAGGAGAAGACGCGGTGCACTTCATTATTAACTTTGAGAGGGTTGCACGCAATGCACAATGGCCGGCAGACAAATGGAATCACTTCATTGCCCCTCTCATGATGGGGGAAATGCAAAGCGCATACCAGGCAGGGAATCCAACAGGAGACACACCCTAATGTAAAAAGTGTGGTTCTAGAATGACTGGGTCATGTTGACGAGTCTTACAGGGTGAGGTTTCGAGAAACAAGACTTAGACCAGAAGAGACGCCTAGTCAATTATTCTACTGAGTAAAAAAACTCGCTGAAAAATGGCTACAAATCGCCACAACATCAAAACAGGAGATGGCTGAGGTCATTGTTTTGGAGCAGTTTGTAGAGGCCTTGCCACCACCGATTCAACGCTGGGTGTGACAGCACCATAGACCTACCGTAACGGAGGCTATCAATATTGCATCAGCTTACCAGAAGGCCAGACAAGGGAGATTAATGACATTTGGTCAGTCCGGCAGAACGATAGGAGATCCAAGGTCAACCCCACTGCTGGCATGAGGTACCAGTGGATGCCCATCGACCACTATGAATAGAAGAATGGGGACAGACAGCCTGAGAGTAAGAACAGGAAGCGAAGGGGGAATGCTGAACAGACCAAGCGGTATGATATCCAGGGGACCACAGCGTTTTGACTGCTGAGAATGTGGGCATGTGTCTCGAATATGCCGAAAAGGAATAAGGTAAAACCAATGGATATAGGAGTGTTTGACATACCCCGTGAAGGGTAATACCTAACACATTAACAACCCCAGAGACCTTCCTATACCTATACCTGTGAGGCAGAGGTGGATAGCCAACCCACTCAAGCCATGATAGACTTGGAGAGTCTACATACAGCCATCAGCACTGATCTGGTAGGTGATATAAGTAAATCTAATCCAGGCATTCCGATCAGGTGTGTGCATGGGGATGTGAAGAGATATCCCTCGGAAGATATACACATTAAAGTAGCAGGGGAACATATAGACTTGAGAGCAGCTGTGTTGCCTGTGCTACCTGAACCCCTCCTCATTGGCTCTGATGTTGCAAACATGTCTCGCCTCATCTGAAACATTGAACAAAGGTGGCTGGAGAGAGCGCCATTCTGTGACAGAAGGATTTCTCCTCCGCCCGCCAGGGTACATAGAAGCCGGTCAGAAAAAAGATTCCTACAAAGAAAATGGTATGAAGAGGCTATACTACACGTGGCCGTGGATTGTAAAATATATGAACAGGGTGACAGTTTCAGGATTGTCCAGGAGCTAGACCCTACACTAAAGCATGCCAGGGAAGCAACAAAGAGGGACCAGCAGGGAGGTGGCCCCTACTTTGAGAAAAGTGACAGGCTATATTACCGGGATTTGACCATGCCGGAAGGAGGGATCATCAAACAATTGCTGATGCCCACCTAGTATCGAGCCCCCGTAGTGGAGGTAGCTCACTTACAAAGTGGGAGTAGGGCAGTTAGAGGTGAGAAAACTATACAGAAAGTTTTGGGGAGATTCTTCTGGCCAGGGGTAAATGGACAGGTAATGCTTTTTTGCCAACAATGTGCTGAATGTCAGAAGAAAAACAAAGCCAGTGTACCAAGAGAACCATTACATCCCATGCCATTAATATTGGAACCATTTCATCACATCGGAACGGACATTGTGGGTTCTTTAGACCCCACCATCTGAGGACAGAAATATTTGCTGGTGATCATGGACTATGCTACCTGTTACCCAGAAGCCTTCCCACTAAGGAGCATCAATGCACAACAAATCTGTGATGTCTTAATTCTGTTCATTGCTATAGTGGGCATACCTTGAGACATTGTGACGGACAGGGGTACCAACTGTATGTCTACGGTCCTCAAACAAGTCTGTGAAAAACTACATATTGAACAGTTGACAACAGCAGTATATCATCCCGAGACCGATGGGTTGGTAGAACGTTATAACCAAACAATTAAGCAGATGCTACAAAAAATACCCTAAAACCAGGGGAAAGGAATTCGGGCTGACTGTTCCATGGATACGTATGATCCTGCAGAACACACCACAGTCCTCTACCGGGTTTGCCCCTTTCAAGCTGCTGCTCGGAATACCGGTCAGGTCTCTCTTGGACATTTTAAAGGAAGGCTGGGAGGAGCAACCCGAACAAGAGATCAGCCTGAATGAGTATGCGGCTCAGCTGAAAGAAAGGAGAGAAAAACTGCAGGCACTTGCACAAACCCATCTACAACAAGCCCAATGAGGACAAGAGGAACAATTCAACAGGGGCACCGGAATGCAAACTGCGAACCTTCCAAGCTGGTGATAAAGTCGTGGTACTCTTTCCCAACTCTGAGAACAAGATGTTAGCCACCTGTAGAGGACACTATAAACTTGGACCAGTCACGTACAGAATTCAACCTGAAAACAGGAAAGTTCCCGTACAAACGTATCAGTTAACCTGCTAAAGAAATGGGTTGAACCAGTCGTCTCGGTGGCCATGATAAGCTGTGAGGGAAGTAATCTAGAGGTGGTACACCAGGAAGGGTCTCCCCTTGGAAAGGAAACCCTCAACATCAATCCAGAACTGCAGCCCTTGGAAAGAAAAGTACTAAATCAAATTATCAACAAGTTCACCACAGTGTTTTTTTCATTACCAGGACATACTAACAGAGTCCACCACAGTATTGAGACGACCCTGGGAAACATTGTCAGGTTATGACCTTACCAGAAGCTAGAATACAAGCTGTTAATCAGGAGATTCAGTCCATGCTTCAAATGGGGGGTGAACGAACCATCCCGCACACAGTGGTGCTCACCCATTGTGTTGGTGCCCAAACCTGATGGCAGTATCCAGTTTTGCATGTACTTCCACAAACTCAATGAGGTCTCAACATTCAATGCATATCCAATGCCCAGAAGTGAAGAGCTTTTAGATAAATTGGGAGGAGCCAGGTTCATCACCACCATAGATTCCCGTATGACCAGAAAATAAGGAAAATACAGCCTTTGCCGCCCCTTTGGGGCTATATCAGTTCAAAGTGCTCCCATTTGGCCTACATGGAGCCAGGCAACCTTTCAGCGATTAATGAATACCTTGTTAAAGACTCATGACGAGTATGCAGGGGCCTACTTAGATGAAATCTTTGTATATAGTTCAAGTTGGAAAGAGTATGTGAAACACTTGAGAGCTATCCTAAGTAGGTTGCTACACCTGGTCTACATGTCAACCCCAGAAGACACAGATGGCATGTTTTCACACCAAATACTTGGGTTACCTCGTTGGTCAAGGCACCATTCGACTTCAGAAAGAGATGATGGAGGCGATTCAAAAATGTATGTTCACAGCCAACTCCAGACAGTTACAAGCCTTCCTAGGCTTTGTAGTTTACTATCAACACTTTATTCCTCATTTCTCGACCATCGCTGCACTCCTTACAGACTTCTTAAAGTCAAACAAGAACAAGACCAGGACCTGGCATACAGAAGTAATCGAGGCTGCCTATCTGGCCCTCAAAGAAGCAGTTACCGATCAGGCAGTAGTACAATGTCCCGACTATACAGCCCCCTTCTACCTACATATAGACGCCTGCGGGATAGGAACAGTCCTGTTTCAGAACTCAGGAGAGGCAGAAGGACCTCTTGTATTCATCAGTCGAATGCTCCAACCACACAAACTGAGCTATGCTACCATTGAAAAAGAATGTGTGGTCGTTAAGTGGGCAATTGAATCCCTGTGATATAATATGTTGGGATATTATCTCCCTTGGTCTGGTTGGCTCGGAACAAAGATACGAATCCCAGGATTATATGACGGTTTCTGTCACTATAACCATATTCATTTCAGACAATTCACGGACCCGGAACACTGTTGGCACTAGCTGACTACCTTTCCCGCTCCCACTTCGTTCCCGAACTAAAGGGCGTAAGAGGGGGGTATGTCATAACTGAAGCACAGGCAACATAGGGAGCCTGAGGCACTGGCAGCAGAAGCGTTAAAATAAAAACTAATGGGTCCAGGGAGGGGGTGGGATCCAGGAGACTGATGCGGTGTGGGTGCTTTACTTGGGGGAAGTTACAAGAAAGAATAATGGTTGGTGTGGTGTTTGCTGCTTCGTTCCTCAGGAGCTGACAGGAATCGCAGAACAGGAGCCTTTGACATGGGCGTATTGAAGACGCTGTGTGAAATTAACAAAGGGGCCGTGAAAGCTGAAGCGTCTGGGAGGAAAGCAGATGAAAACAGTAAGTGATAGCTGTGTGGGTGCGATGTTGTTGTGAAAGCCTCGATCTCCCGTGACAGTTGAAATAGCACGCACCGGCTGGAAGCAAGGAAACAATGCCCCGGTCTCCTGTGACAAATGAAACCATGCGCACTGGGTCAGAATCTAGTAACAAAGCCCAGTCTCCTGTGACAATTGAAATCCTGCGCACTGGGTCATAATCTAGTAACAAAGCCCCAGTCTTCTGTAACGATTGAAACCCTGCGCACTGGGTCAGAATCTAGAAGAAAATCCCTGGTCTCCCGTGACAGTTGAAATACTGCGCACTGGGCTGGAAGCAAGAAAACAAACCCCTGGTCTCCTGTGACATCATAATCCCTGTGCACTGGGTCAGAAACAAGGGACACAGGCCCCAGTCTCCTGTGACATTATGAACCCTGCACACAGGACCAGAATGCTATTACAAGTAAATTGAGAGACTTTATTCCTGGCCCTCTTCGCTATTATCCGACAAAAACACCTGTTGTAAGAGAACCGAGAGTGTTCACCAAAGTTAAATGGTTTGAACTTGTCTAAAAATCTGTTAAAGAAGGAGAACCAACAATAAAGTTAATTGTTTGAAAGCAATACGTGTTTGTCCTCATTGGCTGGCAAAGATCTCCACACCATGTTACACTCCAATAAAGGTTTATGCTTGTCAAGCCATCCTCACTTTGCAGGCACTAACCATCTCTTCCAGAGTAGAACCAACCTAGCAGGGGAGGGCTTAGGGAACCTTAGTTTCACAGTTAAGCAAAGTTAGGTGCCCCAGAATGTGGATTAGGGAAGTGAGCAAATAGGAAGGGGAAAATGGTGGAAAGTTGGGCGCCCCTTTCATCATGCCCTGTGCATGTGCGTGGTCTCAAATATTTTTACGCACTTCATAATCTCACACATTCAAATTCCTTACATGTTTAGTAATTCGTCATTAAATATTTACACAGTCAAGCCCCCTCATTAGTTTTACAATAATTATTTATCATAGTACAATATATATAGATGTAGTTTGTCCATTTACGTGAGTGCTGTAGTCTTTTCCACAAAAGACTTGCCAGTCCATATGGTATGGTTTCTCTTTCTCTGATTTGTTTTCATTTGGTTCTATTAGCATAAATGTGCATTACTTGTTCCACACATTCTGAGGGCAATTACTCTCCCAGACACAGCAGCCTGTGGGCTGTTGGAATAATGCAGTGCACTAATTTCAACAGCGCCACTGATTTCAACAGAGACAGTGCGGACCCGTTTAAAATGGCAGCATGTGTTATGAGTGTGATTTAGTATACTAGTACTGATGTGTGGCATTGAGGGTACACCAAAGAGGGGGTTGATTTGGGGGCTTAGCATAGTATAGCGCAGTTTATGGTATTAGAGATAACTGCATTAACATGTCTAACGATTAACAATACTAATTTTGAACAATACTGACATTAGTAAATAGTTTGGGGCATTAGTGGGTTTGTTTAGGCCATAGGGCATGTTGCAGGCTGCAGGTGCATGAACAGCCTTATGCCCTGCAGATGCTGGAGTCTGAGCACAATGAAACAGCAGAATGTGTGCTGGAAAGAACAATTTCATTGTTCAGGCTGGTGCAAGCCAGGAAACCAAGAGGAAGTTTTGTTTCACAATTCATCCGGGCTCGGTGGTGTGTTTGGCAAAATTGCTGTGTAAAGGTCATCATAGGAAAAGCCACAAAAGGCTGGAAAGTTACTGGGGGTGTTGGCCAGAGGCATCATCCATGAAATCACAATGGTACCTGAGAATGCGTGGATAAACAATAAAGAATCCATCCAAAAATATAGGTAGATGGGAGGTTAAAAGGTGAGGGGAGGAGAGACAAAGGGGTTAGACATGCAAAAAGCAAGAACAGAGAGAAGAAGGTGAAGAATGAAAATTAAGGATATTGGATCGGGACTGACTGGCTGGTTGAGTTCTGACAGGGCAGGCTGTTGGGTGATAAGACCCGGGCGCTGGCAGAGCTTGCTGTGACTATGTGAAGGGTCCTACCAGTTACTTTTAATCTCTTTACATATACATTTTAGTAAAGACTAGGTTATTCAGCATGCTTGGTATGACAAAAGCCATTTCATTAAGCTAACTGTCATATGTGTTCAAACAGACGAACAATTAAGCCCTTAAAGGGTACACTGTAGCTTTTTATTTAGCCAGTGTTAGTAACTGCAGAGAGAATTTTCTGCGTTCAGTTTAACATAAAACTTTTTAGTTTTTTAGTTTTTTTAGTGTACATATACATCAAAGTACATTTATGATATTTAACAAATGCATCAAAGAAAAATTAGTGAGTGCTTAAAAAAGAATGAACAAACAAAACATAAAAATGCACAATCATTGGTGGTTTGCCTAAATGTGCAATAAATGCAAAGAAACATGGTATAGTGTTTAAACACAAGGCAAACAACTGTTTGAAGTGTGTGGAGTCAAAAACCGTGTGTCAGAAGAAGGGTATTGTTTCTTTTCTGAAACTAAATATATTGTTGTAGGCTCCTGGGAGAAAAGGACCTAGTCATTGATCAACGTCTAGAAATGGATCGAATAATGAAGCGGGATTGGGGGAATAAAGCCCTCAAAATTATTTAGTCCCGTGACGTTTCGGCGGAAAGCCTTCTTCATGGGCCTCAACTTTGTCTCCCCTATGTGAGAAACAAAGAGAAAGAGAGAAAAAAGAAGGGAGGGGCTCAATTTGTTGTAGAGCTCGTCTTGAAAGATAAAATCTAATGCTAATAATATTGGCATGCACTAAAATCTAATTGGGACCATGTAAGTGAACAATGGTATCATTGTCCAAAAAGCTTGCTGGCACTTGATTACTGACCTGTACGGAAGTCAGAGATTAGTGCTTTCTTCCAGTCGGTGATCGCAAGGAGCGAATTACTGGCTCTCAGACGGTATAAAGCAAGTGGCCAACGCATTGAGGGATACGCACCATACGGCCCCAGAGAATGAATTACTGGCTCTCACCCGCCATAAAGCAAGCGGTCACCGCAAGCTTTTCACCACGCTATTGCCTATTTGCAAGCCCCGCTTTGGCCCCGGGCCCCAAGCTACTTGACATAACAGATCAATACACGACGTGAAGTGCCATCATCAAGAGCATTCACAACGGGATTTACTCCACGTTACCGGCTCGCCAGCCCCTGAAAGTCTCAGAGGAGATTCAAGGCTCCCTTGCCACACACGCTCCTCTTTTCTTTTCTACTAAGAGGCAACGCGGAGTTGGCGATTGCTTTACTGTCCTGAAGAAGGTTGAATATATAATTAGCACACGAGGGGACCATCCAACCTCTCCCAGAGAACTCAACTGAAACATGTCGACAACAGTCTCCCAACCCCCTGAATCCAGACAGAGGGGCACATTGTAAAATAATTGAGTGTATAACTGACAATTGTTTAACCTGCCATTGTGATATGAATAAGATATCATGTTTTTGTTTCTATCTTTTGTGAATATGATGAATGCATGAAGAGGTTGTGAATTAATTGTGTATGAAGGGATGTGTTGCGTTTGGCATATGGAATCGAATTTTATATGAACATTACTGTATATTCTTGTATACAATTTGGTGTGTATGTGCACAATAAATAGAAAGCTACTATGATCTAAACAATAGTTAGCTGTCATCTTTGGTCTAGTTGGCCCAACTCTCCTTTACTACACCACAGTATAATAAGACTTCCTAGACATGTTGGCTTTTACCTAATGCACATGTTGAAGACACTCTGAATCTGTAGAACTCTGAGAAACTCTGTGGGTGAGGAGCAGACCACTGAATGAGTTACAGTGTTGCCAAGAGAGACATTGCATTAGCAAGAGCAGAGCACTTACAGATTATGCTATTGTAAAAGTAAAGCGTTGGCAGGATTGTAAAAAGGGAAATTGGGTAGCACACTATGTGCTCATGGAGTAGATCTATGCACAGAATGGCCATACATAGAAGACCATTTTTATAAATGGCTTTTGCATAAAAGATTTTTCAGAATATGCAACTGACCATGTGAGCCTGTCGTATTACTATAGTTGCATTCAGGAATTAAGGATTGACTGTTGTGATGTTAGCAGATATAAATAATGATTCCTTTTATGTACAGCTCAGTATTCCAAAGTCCTATTCTGTCAGAGAATGTTCTTTGGCAATGGCCTGGTCCCAATATTGAGTATTGTGATCATTATTCCAGTTCACACATATTCTATTAATTTCATAAATGGTATTACAATGGGCACATATTCTAATAAAGCAATTGCTTTTCTGTTTGCAGTATTTTCTTTTCTTTATATTCTTTGGGGTGCTTTTCACATGGCACACGATTCCTGACGATTCAATGGCACAGTGTGCATGATGAGTATTACCTTACGATAGCTTCAGGTTTCAGCTGAATACTATCACTGCAAAAGCACAAACATGAGTCTGCCCTGCTTCTGGGGTTACACTGTGCAAAACATGTTTCTGGCTCTACACAATTGCTAAGTAGTACATGTATTCATAGGATTGCTGTCTGATGGGTCGGAAGATTCAAGGGATTAAAGGCCTGCTCTTCCTCAAAGGCCCTCAGCCATCCACTTATTTCTAGTGATTTCTCAGTACCAAGAGACGATTGTCCCTGTATGCCAGGGAAAATGGACAATGTGTCATTTAAAATAATATTTGAAGTGCAGTTCACCCCCACATAATTATTTGCCTACTGTTGGAATTAGCCACATTGCTACACTTGCCCTTTCAGTTAGACCAGAATTGTTCTCAACCCCATGATTTTGGTGATGCCATGGGCGAGCTACCCCACTACCTTATATACAATTCACAACGCCTAAAACTAGAGAAATTCTGAGATGCCTGGAGCTTCACTGAAATGCTCATCTGCAATTGTGAGTCACAAAGATATGCTCAAGCACACTTTAAAGATGCTCCAGGAATCCCCAGATTTGCTCCAGTTTTGGGCTTTGTAAAGGAAGTATAAGTAGCAGGTGCAAACTAAAGATGCTTAGTGGAATCTCCTGAACTGCGCCAGCACAAACTATGTGAATCAAGCTCTCCAGAGATCTGCTAGGCATAGATGGCCCAGGCTACCTTAAAGAGGCGCAGAAGGCATACCATTCATGTTGTGCCTATTCCAGAGTTGTTACTGATATCACTACTAACTTAGTAGTAGTGGGCATGAGCACGAGTTTAGAGACCACTATTCATCTCGGTGCTCCTGCGGAGCAGTAGTCATTTTGCCACATAAAAGGATAGCAGAGCACACACGTGGATATGTACATCATAAAGCATTGTTCTTCTGTTCCTTTCCTCAGCTGGTAAATGCACACTCAAGAGCCCACCTCTGAGTCTCTCCAAAATGAACCTGCCCACTAATCTGCCCTCTGGACAATATGACCCACAACGACTCTCATTCCTTTGAAGTTCAGGAGCTCGGAGTAAAGGGGAAAAGTAAAAAAATAAAAATGCAGGTGCAGATTGTAAAAAATAAAACTGAAGGCCAGGCCAACAAGAATGTGTGCAGACATAAAAACACATCATTTTCAATGTTTTTGATTGACCTTCTGCACTCAATGGGCTTACAACACACGGCGTCAAGATAGTTACCCTCCCAGCAGAGATACTGGTTCATCTGGTATTCTGCTTCTGTGTCTCCTTATGTAGAACACAGCTGACACACCACAGGAGACACGCCTAGTTTTGAGGCGCTCATCACCATTGTACTTTCTCCTTGCTCCCAACTGGACTGCTGCCTCTAGATTCCTTCATGCACTAATGCCCCATCTGACCTTACAAATGTCTCTGCATTGGGGAATTGGTGTGAAGGATTGTAGTCAATGACTGGGCAGACAGCCAAGCTTACCTTAGTCTTCCTAGTGGTGGGCAGATTGAGTTGAAACTTCCCTGGGGCACCTTTTCTGCCTTAACAAACAAGGACACAAGGAGGTGTGCTGAAGGAGGAGGAGAAAAACTGAGGGTAAAAGCCAAAGGCTGAAAAGTCCCACAAGGAACAAACAGGTCAGGTTCAAAAGAAGGCAAAACAGCAAAAAGATAGTCAGAATAGCAGAAGGCCAGGAAACAGGCAAGGTATGACTAAAGCACATAGAACATATTGTTAGTAATATCACAACCTTGTAAGACACCCAAAGCAAACGCCAGCTGTCATTCTTGTACTGGAGTCCTTACCTTTAATGCCTTGGAAAAGGAAGTATGCAACCCACCATATGTGATTGGGTTGCTGCACCGTCTGTCTATTGGACAGTCATCTTGGCATGGGGAAGGTAGGAGGGAGAGGAGAGACTGCTAGTCCTTTCCTAATCCATGTCGCGCCCACTAGACGAGCAACATGCGTGAAAGAAACTTAGCACCTGTATCCTCCCAAGGAATGTGGACGGACCCCTAGGGGCCATGGCTGGCCAAACTATATGGCCAAGCTGCTTGTAGAGAAAGACAGTGAAGCGCTGTACTAACAACCAGTGGAGTCCATGGCCCATGCCACTTTCACTGTGCCTCAAATAACCAAATAGGCGGGTGGCCATGGGAAGGCAGAGGGCTGCAGTGGAAGCCCATTGATGTAACACTGGTTGACTACACCCAAAGATGGAGGTCTTAGATAACATTGCTCTAAATAGGATGTCTTCACCTGCTGCCTTCACTCTGGCTGCCAAGCCTGAATTCCTCAGAGAAAACCTGCCAAAACTGCTGCATCCGTTTATCTCCTCAGCCAGACAACCAAAAGGCACATTCCATGGTTTTGCTGTTGCATAGAGAATCCCAGGCATAGAACCATGGGTCCCTGCACAGGAATGTTCCATGTCCCATATGGCCAGGGGTTGCGTCTCCCTCCTATCTACTAAATGCATTACAATGTTTGCATGCACCTACATCATCCCAGCCAGGCAAAAATGTTCAGGCTATCAGTAAGTGCCACAGTGTAAGCAGGTTAAGTTTGGTGCGACAGAAGTGCATGTATAACTTGCAGTTAGTTTTGACACCTAATAGATACATCATATAGCAACACAGTATGAGCAACACATGTATTAATGTTGTGGTTGCAGGTGTTATAGATAGGGTGGTGTATTATAGGCCCTGTGTTTAGATATCGTACACAATGTTATATTTTGTTTAAGGTGCGAGAAGGGAGCTGAAATAGGCAGAAAGAGAAGATGGAGTCATAAAAGTATCGTGGTAAAAGCGAGGTCAGTGGGTCGACATGGCAAGAGTGCTGCCATATTGCTGCAGAGCTCAAAGGCGCTGTAAATGGAATGTTAGATGTGGGGAGGGAAGTCAGGGATGCATCCTTTGAAGGACAAATTCATGAGAACAGGGCACCAGGTTTTGTGATGCCAACAGGCCAAGGGAAAGATTTAGAGCCCTACTGGATTTACCCAATGAGCGGTCATCCCATTTGAATTACAAGTAGATGTAAAACAAAACAAATAAATCCCTGGAATTCAAACTCAAGAGCGGTGTCCTGGTCATGTTATTACTGTGCACCTGTGATCTAAAGGAGATAAAGGAACATATGATGATTTGGAATAGGAGAAGCAGAGGTGATGCCAGTAAAGTTAGTACAAGGTCGAGTGAAGTTTGTATGTGCCACTGCGTTTGGCATAATGAGAAGGCCCACTGTCTTATCAAAGCAGAGTTGGCATCGCAGTTTTACTTTGAACGTGCCTGGGTCGGAGGGTTGCACATCACGTGACAGTCAAGATTTATTAGTGTATCAATATACCTGTTAGCCAATCATGTACTAGGATTCAATAGTGACAATGTAATGGGCCATGTGCATAAGGGAATGGGCTTAGATAAGTTATGACTAATCGGTCCAGGGAATATAGGGGTTATTAGCATGTCATATGGGTGGTAGCTAATGTGATTGATGGGATGACTTTGTAACCTATGTAGAGTAATGTGCGGTTTTTCGCTATATAACCTGTAATTTCTTGGGACGTGGAGAACGCTGTGTCAGTTTGGTTCTACAGGAGCGTCTGAGACCTTTACATGTAATCAACCTTGTTTTTCCTTGCAAAGCGGTGCAGTGTTTATTTGGCCTTTTTGAATTATTTGTATCATAGAGGTTTTGGGTCATGTCACTCTACAACAGTCCCTAGAAACCTCACATCGAACCCTAGTCCATAAAATTTGAAATCACTGTTATATAATGTTATTGGAATTTGTTAAGCTCTCATGTGTCCCACAAATGGGTTTCTTTGCGCTCAGACTGGAGTTGGTTCAGAAGAGAAACATGATTTAAGAGGAAGCAAGCTGAAAAAGCCTAGTCTCCAGTGGTTTATAGAACAGCATAGATTCAGCTACAGATCTAATAAAGAAAGTTCATTCATCATCAGAGGAAGAGCTGTCTCATCTCATGCTTCTCTCACAGCAGGGAATTTTTAGAAAGAGCATATCAGATTAGTGGGAGTGTCTAGTTGTACAATATGAAGCCATTCATGTTGAGCAAAAACCGGGGGCACAATCATACATATATTTATGGGAGAACCAGAGGATATTAAGATTGACCTGCTTGATATGGAGCCAATGAACGGAGAAAAGAACAGGGAAAATGTGAGCATTACGGTTAGTGTGCATGAGCAAGTGGACTATGAACATGTTGCAGTTGATGAATATTGTAGTATGGAAGATCAAGGTTGACTGTGCTGCTATAGTCCAGTCAAGATTGAACGATAGCTATTATCACAGTGGGCCAAGAAGAGCAAGCGAGAAAGTGAAAGAACTATTTGAGCATCCGGAGGGGGGAAAAACAAGAGGTGGATGTTTGAGAAATCTGGATGGAGTGGGGGAAAATTCCAGGTCTTTGTCAAGTTTGACACCCACATTCCTGAGAGTAGAGACCAACTCAGCCAGCTCAGACAGGAGCCCAGAGAGGAGGACCAGAAATGCTGTCCCTATATACTAATATTCCTGCCAAACAACATTATTTCAGTCTAGTTGTTAGGCCACAGCTGACATATAAAGATGGACATTAGGACAATTTATACAACCCCTCCATCTAGCTGGGCGAGCAGCTAGGTGTTGTCAGCATACTGTGTAGAAATCAATATCAAACAGAGACAGCATGTTTTCCAACATGCCATAGGAGTGGAGGTGAATGAGAAGGATCGAATAGTCTACTTTACTGAGAATCATTATTTCAATAAGGCATTGCTACATTTCTTAGGGGATTATGCACCTGTATTTGGGATCTATTTCCTTCCAAATGGGAACCAAAAACTAGGGAGCAGAGCAGAGCAATTTTCAGTAGTTTTCAATATATTACATCACTATACTTTTCAGCTCTTCCTCTGTTTTAAAATCCACATTGTGCACATATTACAAGTACAACTGGTCTGACTGCCTCCTATCATTAAGGATACACTCTGCCCCCTTTGAAATATCATCATCCCTGATGATTCTTTAATGGTAAGGTGCCACACTATGCCCACTTTATTACAGTACTTTGGCTGCAGGACCGTCCCGGATCCTAGGGTCAACTCACCAGGCTTACTCAGTGCTTTTCTTGTAGGCAATTTGTGAGACGGGGCAGCCACTGATTGGGATAGCCCACTCTCAGGCACTTTATACATTACACACCATATGATTCACAGCAGAGCATGGTGACTGGTATCCATTCCCTACTTGATCTGCAGAGTTATACTGGGGATCCACTGGTTATTGGGCATCTCTAACTGGGCCCTGCCTATTGTGTACGGTACTCTAGTGTCTGCTACGTTTGGTAGAACAGATCTGTTGGGCCTATGTCTGTCGTAGGACAGCAGTCTCTGGCATTGTTAGGCGTCATTGTGCTCGGACTTTCAGGCACATTAAAACACATGGACATTTCTAATTCTAGTTGGTCATCAGAGTGGCTAGATCAGAGTCTGTGTCTGATTCTCTCTGTGTTGGCCTGCTCGATTATAGTTTCCTCTTATCGATAGTTGATTAGGGGTGCGAGTCTTGACAGGTAATTACTGAGAAGGAGTCTCTTGTTGGTTGTGCCTTCTCAGATTTGATGGGCTTGTACGGCTGACTCTGTTATATCGGCCGAGCATGAAATGGCATGCCAACGTTCCACTTTGGAATGTCATCGGGTGCGCACTTGTTGTGATAAGGGACAGTTGGCCCCAACTGTCATTACGGAGCTGGGCTTGCTGGTGTTTAGACCGATTTGGGGTCTTGTTATCAAATAAACCTTTATTGTTTATATCTTCGTGGTGTATATATACTACCTACCCAGTGGTCAAAGTGAGCAGGAGCGTTTGGGAGCGGTGCTCCTCTACTTTTTTGATTTACGTTTTTCTGTTCCTATACTTTTATTTTAAAAAGAAACCGTTCCGGAACGGTTTAGTTTTAAAATAACAGTGTAGGAAGAAGTTGAAACTGCACTACACTGAACGTTCCCTTAAACAGCAGGTGCATGTATTTGGAGGGTTGTATTGTGTGTGGGAGGCGGTGTGGTGATAGGGTTTGTGGGGAGTGGGTGCAGGCTAGCAGGCAACATAGTTCCACTACTTCTTTTCGTACACTTCGACCACTGTATTTACCACATTATCAGTAGCGATGAGGATCCGGTTCAAGGAAGACCCTGTGTGGCGTGCAGATGTGGGTACCAGGTGCCGTTGGAAAGGGCTGCTGTCTGGATTGTATGGGCCCATCTGAGTGACACCCCCATCATGTCAGCTGGGTGCATCCAACAGTGATTGGTGCATGTGGCCGGTGAAACTGGAGTGTTAGTTCCAGAGTTCCCTCTCATATAAGGGCTGGTGCGCTCTTGGGGGGTGAAGGTCATCTGCAGATCCATCAGGGCAGCGCATTCACATTGGGGCAGCTCTCGGAGCTACAAGACATACAAGTCCAGCTGGGGGAGCACACATATCGGGGCTCGGGTCAGGGCCTGGTTGAAAACCAGTGCCTGACACAGGGGGCCGTATCCACATTCACTGGCACTTCCAAGTTGGGCGATCCCTATCAGGGCTCAAGTCGAGGCCCAGGGTGCGGGTTGGAGGTAGTGGGATTCCTTGATCTCCAGCGCGTATGCATGGAGAGCAGTGTGGCTGGTGGTCCAGTTGTGGCCTATCCGCGCCCATTGCACGTACTCTGGAGCGGGCCCAGCGGGATTTGGCAGTGTGGCGTGCTGAGGATCCCATCAGTCTGAATTTCGGAGCAGATTGGCCATCTGAGCCCAGGTCGGGGGGCTGACGCCCAAGCACATGTCATAACGTGTGTGAGGAAGTTCAGCATACAGGGCGGGGTGGAGCAACAGTTGATTTGTTCTCTATTCACGTGTGTTCCTAACATTAAAGCCTGCTCCTCCCACAGTCAGGTGGCAGTGGAGGTCAGGATGACAATTAGGTGGAGGAGGCAGTATCGTTTCTTCATAGGAGCTTATGTATGTGTATGCAAGTTCGTGTTTTCAACATATTGAAGTTGACTGACTCTGCGCACTCAGGCCGTATGTGGGTAATTCATTGTGCTTTACGGAGATATTTTTATTTATATTAATTTAATAGCAAAACGTACTTCCTGATTTTTGAAAGAAGAAAAATTCATGGAACGTTTTATTGTTGGTCTGGCAAAACCATAGTCAACCTTTCATTGTAGATTAGGTTTTATGGACATTAATTAGTAGTATTTCTTATACTAAGGTTACTTTCTCTTGTTTCTTTTTTTTTACAGATTATTTTTGCTTGTTTCTCTGCATGTGTTTCATCAGAGCTAAATTCCAGTTCGGGTTAGCAGTGGTTGTTGCACACTGGAAAGGATTTACCAGTGGGAAGTGTCATTCAAGTGGAATTTAAGGGCTCAGTTTTTCAGTGCAAATTTCACTACAGTACATCATATTACAGGGGTGTGGGTGGGCACACACGTAACTGATTTTATTAAGTGGGTTGCAATTTATTTTATATCATGTGCCTTATATTATTATATCAGTTTCCTAGGATTGGGGTGTAGTGTTACCCTAAGTGCATTTAATATATTTTATTGGTGGGGAGTTTTACGGTTGTCCATCTTTACAGGGTGTAGGGTGGGTGCATTATTATCTTTATAGTTTATTGTGTTAATTACCAGGCAGAATCTAGACCCACCCCCAATAATCTTAGCTATGCCACCGGAACCACCTTTTGTATGGGAGGACTGGAAAGATCTCTTCTAATTTTATTTCATAGCGTCTGGATTCTAGAGATTCCGATGTGCAAAGAGAGGATGGTGAGGATGGTGTGAGTGGGGATGGTGATGGGTTCTATAGGAAAGCAATGAGAAACTTGGAAGCTCAGTACGAAAAACAGGTGAATATTGTTTTGAAAATGTAAACGTTCTTTTCGAGGAAGCAAGGAATTGGTGAGTCTGTGGATGCATTTGTGGCGGACTTGAGAGGGTAGTGGCGGCTTTGCGTGAATTCACTGGAATAGAGGGTGAATACATCCGTGATCAACTAATGATGCACACATCAAATCCCAAAATTCAAGAACGGTTATGGCAAGCAAAAAACCTGCCATTACAAAAGGCTTTAACATTAGCTAGAGGTACGGAGCTTACAAGTAGATGTTTGAAGGAGGCTTATGCAAAAAGACCCAAGGAGAGTGCAAATGTTGTAAAGGATAGTGGGGAGTAAAGGAGTCTGTTAACGAGGAGGAGAAAATGTGTGCAGTCAAAAAGTTCAACAGACCAGGGGGCAGTCAAAATGCCCAGCAGGTTATCAGAAAGGCACATTGTCCCACATGTGGATTTGAAAAACACACGCTAAACTCATCTAAACTGGAATGTTGTCCACCACGGAGTAAGCTGAGTGGTTTCCCACTCTAGATGTATCGGCAGCCTACCTACAGGTGGATTTACACAACACATCATGGGCTCTTACTGCTTTTATCAAGCCCCTGGGTGCTTATCAGTTTAAGAGACTACCCTTTGGTTTGGCGTCATCATCAGCCTTGTTTCTGAAAATTATGGAAGATCTTTTGAGGGACATTCCGGGCATAAGATGCATCCAAGATGATATTGTGGTAGGGGGCAACATGGAATTGGAGAATGTGAGGGTGAATGAGGTCCTTAGAAGACTTGAGGAGGATGGAATGACTTTGAGAAAAAGACAAATGCGGCAGGTGTCATTCTTGGGCCATAATCCCTCTTGAAGGGAATTGGAAACCTGCCCCGAAATGATCAATGCCATTTTAAAGATTAGTGCACCGACTTGCAAGGAAGAGCTAATTTCGTTCCAGGGATTGATTAAAGTCTATGGCAAATTGGTTGAGAATATTTTGGCAAAGTGTGCCATATTGAAGGATTTGCTAAAAGTAAGGGCCAAGCTCATATTGGGAGAGGAAGAAGAGAGGGTTTTTAGGAAAGTGAAAGGGGAGGTTTAATTGTTTTTTTATTTATTTTTTATAACACACTTTATATTGTACCTGAGTTTAGTTTCTAAGCACGGATCTGGGATTCGAACCTCTGTTTGTGCCCGGAGTCTAGGTGAGGTTCTGAGTCAGAACAGAAAAGGTGTCGAAGTACTGGTTGTCTTTGCATCGCAGGCTCTTACTCATACTGCATCTAGGTACTCTACTATTGAGGGCTACAGTTTGGCTTGTTACTGGGCTTCAGACGTATGTCTGGGGCATTTCATATGTGATCAAAATTGATCACAGGCTATTGGCCTTACCTCTTTAGTTAGATTTGTTCTTGGGAGTTGCAATCCTGTTGCCTATTGCTTATCAAGTTCCCCTAGGATGAATTCTGTGGAGGTAGAAGTGAAGGGTGACGGGTGGATCACAAAGGTTGTGAGTACTGTGGACTGTGCATTTTCAAAAGCGTTGTGATTTGAGGGCATTGATAGTGATAGGGAGTTTATTTTATTTATTTGTTTATAAAGCACCAAAGCCCTCAGACATCAGGGCACTACATATACACAGCGGACAGGAGGAAACAGGACAACATAAAGCTCTAAAGGTGAGGATGTGTCTGGTCAGGCGGATAGCATGTATAGCATCAGTCAAAGAAATGTGTCTTTAGGTGTATCCTAAAAACCTGCTGTCTCGTTTCGAGCCTTAATTTTGTCTTCAAGGAATTCAAACTTGAGCTGAGAGTGTATAGAAAGTCGGCCGAGGCCGCTACATTTTTTGATCCTTGGTACCGTCAACATGTTACCCATGCTGGATCTAAGTTGTCTGGGAGGGACATATGGTTTCATTTTCCCCTTTAGATATACAGGAGCATTTCCATAAATGCATCTGTGGGTCAGGGTGAGTGCTTACAATCGTATTCTATCAAGCATTGCCAGCCAGTGCAGTTTTTTTCTGGCCCCATAAAGCGTTGCCTTTTAGGGATGTCACATAGGACCCGTACTGCTTTGTTTTCTACTGTTTGTAGTTTTCCATGGCACTGATATTTGCCCCGAGCAAAAGGGCATTACAATAATCCAAGCGGGTCATAATTATTGCCCTGACCAATTTTGCTAATTTTTGTTGTTGTCAGGAGTACTTTAGCCTGTCTTAGTACTTTTATATGATACTGTGTACCACACACAATGCCATCAACACGTGCCTTGGAGCACATAGTGGCATTCACATATACTCCAAGTTTTTTTACTTTGTCTTTAACTTTTATGTAGTTGTTTTTTTCGATGCACATGTAGGCATACTCTGAGCTGAGTTTGACTCTGGCCTGTGTAGAGCCGAAGATCAACAGCTCTGTTTTGGATGGATTCAAACGCATGGAGTTTTGGGTCATCTAGTTGTTTATCAAGTTGTAGATGTGATTAAGCTGTGCCAAGTCAAGGTTGTGGTTTCCACTCAGCTCCATAAGGAGCTGAGTATCGTTCGCGAGATTGGCAAAGACAATGTCTGAGGCCGTCAAAAGATCGCAGAGGGGCGTAATATATATTGGTTGAATAGTATTGGTGATAGGCAGGCTCCCTGAGGGACGCTGTTGTGTACTAATTCGGACCCTAAGGTTGCCTTGCCCCAACATACACTTGAATTTCTGTTCCCTAAGAATGAGCCTATCCAGTTTGTTGTTTCTTTAGAGCATTGACCAAAGGTACGTAGACACTCCAGAAGGTGGGTGTGATCAAGCAAGTCGAACGCTGTGTACAGGTCTAAGAAAGTTAGTAGGACTAATTTACCTTCCTCCATGGTGCCAAATATATGTGCTTGGAGACCCATTTATGTGATCTCCGAGCCATGGAAAGCACAGAAACCAGATTGTTTTTTGGTTGAGGATATTGGTCTTTTCCAGATGTAGTTGGAGCTGGGTTGAAGCAATTATGTCAATAATGTTCAGCAAAAAAAATGTATTATTAATCGGGCATAGGTTACTCGGGCACAGCGTAGTGGCCTGGCTGGTGGCTGAATGAGGTGTGAGACTGTTAGCTCCAGCAGCCCTAATCTGAGAAAATGGCCTTGAATAGGCACCGATTTGCAGCGAGAAGTTGAGTGCTGCATACATGAATGTGTGGTGAATGAGCAGGTGAAGTTTGAAGTGGGTTTACAGCGGAGGAGCCCTAAAGAAGGGACGGACTCGCGGTCTGCCAACCCTGCGGCTCTGAGAAGCAAAAATGGTGGCACACCAAGTGGCGAGTAGATGAAACTGCTGCGGCTGCACTGCTGCAGCTGGGGCTGTGGGGCCCCTGAGCTTGAAGGCTGAACGCAGCCGTAAACCCGGCGCTACCCGTGATGTACACAGAGAGGTGGAGTTGCTGTGGAGGCCCCTCCAGGTGGAGGTGAGGACTGCTCTCCCTGACTGGGGAGCCCCAGAGCAACCTTGCCGGGGCCCGCTGCGGACTCGCTGTCTCTCGGGGGAGTGCCGGCCCGGGCGTGGAGATCCCAACCGGGAAAGTAAAAGCAGGCGGCTCCCTCCATCCCTCAGCATTTGCTTTGCTGGTGATTCCTTCCCCCTCCCCTGGGGCTCCCACAGAATGGCAGGAAAGCTGTGAGCCAATCGGTTGGGTCATTTCACCCAGCGGATATGGGACCCATTGCAGCAAAGGTGTTTTAGCCTCCCCCGCACGCAACCTGCATGAGGAGGGCAGAAACATAGTAATGGTGGCCACATGGAGGGACTGAAGTGTGACAGCCAGAGTGTATATGGCAAGTAGCTGGAGGGAGCATACTGTTTGACTGGGCTGTTGGCAACGGGGCTGGCAGGGACCCACTGGAAGCAGATCTCTAACATGGAAAAAGATCTCTAATAGCCTGCAATGCGAAGGAATGGCTATGAAAGGCACAATGACCTCATTAACAAACCAGTCCTCGGAGATAGTAATACCCAGCAGATGGCAAGTGGGTAGTACTTCAATCACGCCCTGGCAGTGGGTAGAATTCCCAGTGAGCTGACCCACCCAGTGTTCTTTAGTGGAAAGCGGGCTCCTGTTGGTAGTGGGGGAGCAATGACATCTCAACTGGGCAGCCCTGAAGAGCCAAGATGAGCTAAATTGACGGCACTGGAGGAGTGAGGGAGAGCCAAAGCCAGATCTGAGTTTAAGAATCTGAACGAGGCGGTGGGTTATACTTCAATCATAGCAGAGCACCCCCCCTTTCACTTTTCACGCATCTTCACCCCATGTCACGCTCACCTGGTCTCCATGGGGGCGTAGCACATAGCCGTACGAATGATGTCTGCACTGGCGTAGCTCTGGTGGTATGATGATGTCCTCTCTCCTGTTATCACCCCAGGAGGCGTTTGTCTGCAATGTTGAAACAAGATATTAGCTATTGAGTGGGGCTGGATTGGTCCCACCTCCTTCAACCTCCTGATGCCCAACGCCTCTTCTGGCTCACCTTTGAGTTTTGTGAGGTTGGCTCTCCGTCCTGCTTGACTTTCAGCAGGGGCGCAGTAAGCTCAGTCTTTCCCCAGACACAGTTACTTCACTGGTCCAGAGTGGCTGTTGCTGTGTCTGGAATATCTGGATTAAGCAGGTACGTCTCTATGCCAATGGATGCTTGGTATAGGTGCTCAATGTCTTTATTTCCCAAGGTTTAAATGTGTTTTGGCTTTCTTGCAGGCGTGGCTTCGTACGGAGGTTTGGATGAAGAATTGACTCTCCTAGGATGCTGAACAGGTACCTCCAGGTGAGTATTAGCACGGGTGAGTGGCGCTGGATGGCTGAATAATTGTTTGTTTGTTTTTTCGTGCGCGACTAACCTGCTGTTTCTGTTCCTTCTATGCAGGTGCGGCCCCAGGATGAAGAATGGAAGAACCACTCTGACGTATTCCGGAGGCATGCAGATCCCCGGGTGAGTATTGGATGCCTGCGCAGATGTCATCTTCCCGGAAAGGACGGTGATCCGAAGATCAGCTGAAGGCGAGACCGATGGATGAGAATTGCAGGTAAGGCCTTTGTCACTGTTATATCACCTGTTCTTCTCTCTTTCTTCTTTCAGGCACCGATGGATGGAAATCTCAGAACGGGCGTGGCTGTAGAAGCTCGAGGACAAAGCAGACACGGTGAGGTTACGCTGCAGGAGTGCAGAATAACGCGAAGCGTGTTCTGCCTGCAGGGTGTGGCTTAAATAGCCTTGCAAGTAGTTCCAGGCAAGTAGTCCCTTTACTACACCCTGCCTTTCAGGTAAAGTAGTCCCTCGGTCACGCCCTGGATATGCAGAAAGCCTCAGCCTCAGTAGGCTGAGTAAATAGTCCATATGGTTCAAACCATCTTATGAGCCTGGCGCCAACGGCACCAGGACTGAGTCTAGGAGGTTCTGGGACATTCCTTTGGGGCTTGATAAGCCCTATTGGGTGTCAATGAATGGGGTGGGCCCATCAGTTCCAGGGGTTTTGGAGCACGCACCATGACACCCCAACATTGCGAGACGTAAGATGAAGTCGGGAAACTCTAAGGACAAGCCGGCACCAGTCTATCAAAGAGATCCTTCAGCAGATTAAGCCAATGACTGACTCGCCTCTGGCTGTAGGAGATGAGACTCAACACGCCACGAGAGGGGATAGCACATGTCTATTCCAGTCGATACAAAAGGAAATGGCGTCCAATATGCAGGAACTGAAAAGCTCCTTTCAAGACATATCCTGCAATGTGGTGCAGAATTAAGCTAAACTTGGCAAGCTGGAGAAAGCCTTCTGCAACAAGACAAATGTGCAGGAGAAGCTAGAGCAGAGTGTTTCTGCTCTGGAGAAGTATAGGAAAGCGGCAGAAGAAAAGCAAGAAGATATGGAGAACCTTTACCAAAGGAATAATATACGGGTCAGAGGAGTGCCTCAGGAGATCAAGGAGCTGGAAGAATACATCAAAAGACTGTTCCAGAATATACTGGGAGATGAAGGAATCGATCTTTTGCTGAACCGCAGGCACAGAGTGTACTCACATTTACAAACACAACAGAATCTTCTCCCGGATGTCTTGATGAGAATCAACTTTTTCAGAACCAAAGAATTGATTTTTCAAAAAACTATGGAACAACGCAGTCTGGAATACAAGTGGGCGTCCCTTTAACTGGCTCTCTCACAAGATACAATCCAAAGACGCAGGCTTGTGCGGCCTTTAACTAATTGGTTGGGGGACAAAAGAGTTTGCTACAGATGGGTGTACCCCTTCCGCATCATGTTCCAACTCAATGGCACCCAACACACCAATTTACCTCCGTCCGGGCAGCGTTTGAGACTCTCAAGAAACAATAAGCAGACTTGCACTTGCTGGACGATAGCCCCCAAGGCCCCTCGTCATCTACTTTGAAACAGCCACATTCAATGATAAACAGGAGGAAGGAGCGCCGTTGGCCCTCCATGGACAGATGGGAAAGCAGTCAGAACATGGAGGGCCCGTCTTGAGTCTCCACTCCAGGGGCAAAGGTCGTTTCCACCAAACAAGGACTAATGATGCGCTCAGCTGCTAAGAGGAACAGATGATGGTAGAAAATGCTCAGGCTGTGTTTAGCCGATTATAAAATGTTCTAAATCACCTAAAAGGGCCTTAGGAGTTCACATCCTCTTTCATGGAAGGCGCCTGATGTTCACCCCACAAGGGGTAATTATGGTTCAGAAGTATTTGTTCTTTGCTTCTATTTTTTGTTTTTTGTATTTTTGGTTTTGGTACTGCTCAGCAGAAAACTGCTTAATCAATGGTCCTGTGGATGATGGGTGGCTGGCCGGGGTTTGTGGCGCCCAAGACAAATGGGGAAATGCATGAAAATGGAGGGTAAGAGTACTAAGATGTTCGGAGCAGGATGCCACGGGGATAGTGGATGTGAAGGTAGTGTCCCTAAATGTTCAGGGGGTGAATTCGCCAAGGAAGAGCAAGAGTGTGCTGTCTAGACTAGTTGACCTGAAGGCAGACATAGCCCTGATCCAGGAGACCCACTTGTTGCAGCGAGATTGGCTGCATTGCATTTAAGATCTCGTTGGTTCCCCCACCAATACTTTGCGTCTTCCACCCAGAAAAAGTGGGGGTGGCAATTCTTATAGCGGACTCTCTACACTTTGACCGAGATATGATACTAAGGGACCAATTGAGCAGATACATTGGGCTGACGCTACGGGTGGCGGGCAGTGATCTGACCTTAGTTTCAATATATGGCCCTAACCAACACCAAGATCAGTTTTACTCCCACCTATTCCTGTGTATAGCACACTTTCGAAAGGGAGAGCTGGTAATGGTGAGGGACTTTAATGTGACTCTGGAGGGGAGCGTGGACAGAACGGGCCCAATATCACCCACAGAAGTAGCTAAAGCATCAACTCTCAAAAACGCAAAGGGCAATGGTGGATATGGGACTAGTAGATGTATGGCGACGCTTACACCCCCAGCAATGGGATTACACAAACTTCTCATACGTCCACCGAAGCTACTCTAGGATCGATATTTTCTTGGTCTCTAGTCCCCTTCTCCCTGTAATAACTTCGGCCACCATAGAGGTAAAATGTGTATCTGACCATTCTCCCATAACCTTAAAGCTAGACCGATATGGCTTGGGATGGAGGAAATCCATGGGCTGTAAGCTGAACGACATTTCCTTGCTGGCAGATCAGGCATTGTGCACCACCATTACTGAGAGGATAATCCAATATTTCCTGGAGAGCCTCACGGGGGAGGTGGCACTGTCCGGGGTGTTGGAAGCGATGAAGCCTACACTGAGGGGGAACTAATCAGCTTTGCCTCGGTCTATAAGTGAGTCCTCATGGCCCAGAGGGTGCAGGCTGAGGGTGCGATTAAGGATTGGAAGCCCAATATTAAATAGATGGTGCACAGAGAACATATAGGCAGTTGCAGGTAGCAAGGCGGAATTAAAATCTTTATGGGCAGATGATATCTCCCACAAGCTGCTCAGGACAAAGCATTTCTATTATAGCACCCCGAATAAGGCGTCCCGAGTATTAGCCTATAAACTCCAGGCTCAGAGGAACAGTACAACAATCAGGGAGCTGAGAGACGATCAGGGCCAACTGCATGGCGGGGAGTCCGCTAAAATTGACGTTCTGACCCAGTTCTATACCAAATTATATGCAGCGCAGCCTCTTCATGGCCCGGCACAAGACATGTTTCTTTTGGATTCTCCCATTCTCCAAATATCCGACACACACAAACAGCCATTAGAATCACCCATAACAACGGAGGAGGTCATGCAAGCTATTAGGGCCCTCCCCAGAAACAAAGCCACCGGGCCCGATGGATTTTCGGCCCTGTTCTATAAAACATTTTTGGGTGTCCTTGCCCCCAAAATGGCCGAAGTGTTCAATTAATTTCTCGAAAGCCGGTCTATTACCCCATGAATGGGGGAATCGACGCTGACATTGACTGCCAAGCCGGGGAAGGATCCCACGCTGAGCTCCTCATACTGGCTCATAGCAGTCCTAAATTACGATGCCCGTACATTTTTTAAGATATTGGCTACACCGTTGGGGGGTGTACTCCCGGCAGTAGTAGCAACAGATCAGATGGGGTTCGTCCCCGTCCGGCAGACATTTCATAACATTTGTCTGACGTTGGATCTCACGCCCTGGGCGTGACAACACAAACAGTTGCTGGCCCTTCTTTCAATCGACGCTGAAATAGCATTCGATTGAGTGGACTGGGGATATCTGGCCAGGGTTCTCACAAGGTTTGGGTTCAGCCCGCGGTTTAGCAAGTTGATATTAGCCAACTTTGTTCTCCCCTGTACCTGAATAAAGGTGAATGGGGTGCTGGCCGGCCCAGTGGAACTTCAAAGGGGGACCATTTTCTCCCCTCATCTTTGCTTTGGCGATGGAGCCGTTGGCCTATTTAGTGCGCTCCTCAAGGGACATTAATGGGGTCGAAGTAGCGGGATACCACCACAAGCTGGCGCTTGTTTTATATGCAGGACTCCCTAACCTCTTTGCCACACATTATCTCTTTGCTGGACAGGTTCAGGAGATATTGGGTTTCAAGATCAATTATTCGAAATCCACAATCCTTAAGGTTACAGAATCAAGGGAGGCAGTGGAGCACCTGAAATCCAGCTTCCCTTTCTCTTGGGCCTCACACTCAATAAAATACTTGGGAGTCCACCCATCTTGAGAAGGGGCAGACAACTACTATCACGTAGCGGTATCCTTGACATACTTGGCTCATGTCCACGTAGTCAACATGGAGGTGCAGCCCTGGGTCTTCAGGTCTGGGTATGGCTCCTCCCACAGCTCTTAGGATGTGCCCAGCAGTGAACTGCTGGCACGTCAAACAATTACTAATAAAGTTTGCCGTATGTTCATTTAGATTAAGATAGAACTATGATTCTCCAATGTGTGCAGCAATTACTTCTTTTCATGTGTTTGTAGGGTGATGCAACTGCGTGTGTGCTGTTTTCAGTAACGCAAGTGGCATGACCACCTTCCCTGTGTTGTTTTGTCACCATAAGGCATCCATAGGGGACATTGAACATCCTCTCTTTACCCAGAGTGCCTTCTCATCCCTGGGTGGAGCTCCCTGCATTTCCATTATCTGAGTTTCTGGAAGGTGATTGTAACCTACTCTCAACTTTTTTTTTGTGTCCCCTTCAGTTCCCACATCTCCCCAAAGTATGATGCACACTTTGCCTCATGTTCTGCTGCTTCATTTCCTCTTGAACTTGCGTCCTCACCATTAGTGTGTGCTTGGCATTTCACTAATGATAGTTCCTGTGGTATGTTATCACTTCTATTAGTTCTCGTAACAGCAGAGCATGCTGTACTGGAGTTTCATCAGCTCTCCTGAATCCTCTCCTCAGCCATGAGACTAATCCTGAATGTACTGTTGAGGTGACATAAGCGCTGTCTGAGTAGATTGTCACACTCTTTCCTACACTGTTTTGCAGAGCCAATATTAGTGCCACTAATTCTGCTGTTTGTGCTGAGTAATGAGGAGGTAATCGAGCACTCACTACTACCTCGCTTGTCCCATCTTCCCTCAGCCTCATTACAGCTTCACCAGTTCTCCTGATGCCATCACCGTGATCAATAGTTGAGGAACCATCAATGTATAGTATTTTCCCCCTCAAGTGCATCTTCCTCCACCTTGCATGTCTCTGTGTATAGCTCTATGGTTTTGGTGCAGTCATGGGCCCACTCTCCTGGTTGGCAGAATCTGCCAGGAATAGTGCTGGGTTTACATTTGTGCATCTTACTATCTTTACTTCTGGTTTTGATAGTATTATCTCATAACCTGATGCTCTATGTGTTGTTAGTGTGCTTTTTGGCCTGTTCAGTATCGCAAAGTGGGCATACTCCACATAAAGTGTGGTTGTGCACCCCATTGTTATTGTTGAAGCCCGCTCTACTGCAAATGCTGCAACAGCCAATGATTGTTTGCACGGGTAATGTCCTCTCATTATTGGGTCAAGTTTTCCACTGTAGTATGCGATTGGTTTATGGCCCATGCTTGTCTTTTTGGTCAGTACTACCTTCATAACCACACCAATCGCGTGTGAAAATAGGAAGAATTATTTTTTTTAATCTGGGGTCCCTAACACTGTAGCTGTGCAAATTGCTTCTTTCAGCTCGCCTTCAGTCATTTCTCTTGTCCAATCCACTGGTTTTGCTTCTCTCTGTGCTTCCTTGAGGGTGGTTAAGAGTAAACTGTAATTGAAAACCCATGCTCTGCAATAGTTGCATAAGCCAAGGAACTGCTGCAGCTATCTCATGTTTTTAGGTTGTGGAGTGTCATGGATTGTTTGAGCTCTCTTTGGGGCATTGTAGTGGCTATGTGTGCTATGTTGTAGCTTGTCTCACCGAGGGTGGCTGGATTCCTGAAGGGTATAAACAGGAATCGTGAGAGCAGGTAGGCCCTGTCCCCTGCAAAGGGGGAAATGGTTGCTGATTGCATTTATTGTCTTTACTTGTGTTATTAGCAGGGGAAGAGGGGTAGAGGAGAAAAGGAAGGTCTTGAGAAGCTTCCAAAACTTTAGGAGATCCAGCAAGACTGAGAGGTCGGGGAGGTCATTCCAGAGCAAGGTACCTGGGGAAGAGAGAGATCTACCCCCAGCTCTTGCTTGGAAAAGTGCCTGATCTGCAGAGAGTTAGAGCTAGACGACTGAAGGGCTCTAGCCAGGAGGTATTAAGGGAGAGATAGTTGGATGTAGAGTGGTCCCAGGCCCCAGGAAGTCCTATGGATGATGCAGAGGGTCTTGATCTTGATCCCCACAGCAACTGGGAGCCAGTGGAGAGATTCTAGGGCTGCAGAGATGTGGCCCCTGGGCTTGAGACCAAGGATAAGTCTTGCAGTCCTGCTCTGGATTAGTTGAAGGCGGCAAAGGGAGGAGTTAGGCAGATTGAGGAAGAGGCTGCTGCAGTGGTCCGGCATAGAGAGGACCAGAGCTCTGGAGACATTAGGACTCATTATAACTATACCGGCCTTGTAACAATAGTGCCGGTAAGCCTACCGGCATCATTTTTACCGGACAGGCACAGTACGACTCTGCGGGAGAGTGCCATCCCAACCGCCCGCAGAGTTTCACGTAAGCACCGGCACCGTTGTTAATGGTGCCAGTGCTTCCGTGGTCCCCATTCCCATGGAGTCCTATGTGACTCCATGGGAATGGGGACTTACAAAATTACTGGTGCCTGTCTTCCCAGCTGCCAGGATCGTAATACCCCGGTGTTACCGGGAAGTCAGGCGCCAGTAATTATTCACCGGCAGGGTTACCGCCAGACACGTAATGAGGCCCATTGAGTTTCTGGGGAAAGAGGAGGAAAGGGAGAATGTCTTTGAGGAGGTGCAGCTGAAAGTGGGCCTTCTTGGACACTGCAGGTTGAGATTGAGATGATGGAGAGAAAAGGGCCCAGCTGAACCTGGGAAGGTCGGTCGGAGAGGAAGGAGTTCAACCAGTCCAGAGCCATATCCATGATTCCAAGGGTATCACATAGCCAATTTATCAGGGTTGCATGATTGACCATGTCAAAGGCAGAGGAAAGGTCAAGAAGGATGAGAACAGAAGGAGAGCTGCATGCAAGATTAGAGAGCAAGTTTTCATGGATGTTCAGGAGAGCAGTTTCCATGCCTCTGGCAGGTCTGATGCCTGACTGGTGGTCGTAGAGACAACCAACAGATTCAGTGTGGTGGATAAGCTTGGAGATGGCCAGCTTCTCCAAGAGTTTGCCCAGGAAGGGGGTAATGTAAATAGGGCGGTCGTTTGCCAGACAGGAACGGTCAGCAGAAGGTTTTTTGAGGAGAGAGTGAACAGGGGAATGCTTGAGGTGTGAGGGAAGGTTCCAGTGGTAAAGCAGTGATTGCAGAAATAGGCCAAGGCTGGAGCAAGGGAAACAATGTTGTAATTGGGAAGCTCAGAAGAGCAGGGGAGCACCTTCTTGGGTGAGACTTTCATAGAGGGGACTTGTCTAGAAAATTAATCAACTGTTATGGAAATTAAAGAGGAGAGTAGGAGGGGAGGGGAGACGGCTGCTAAAAGATCTATGCTGTGTTAGTAATTTCCCCACTATCTCTCAACTCACCAATCCAGCAAAATATATGGAGTGTACTTTATGTAGTTACAGATATTTACTGAGGGAAAAAACATGTTGTATGCCTACAAGGATGATTTTCATCAGAACTAGAGACTAGGGCTGGTCTGACAGCTGTCCTAGATGATCTTAGAATCAGATCATACAACAAGGGAATATGATTGCTACCTGGTGTTAGATGGTGCATCTTTTAGCAGCCTTTAATGCTGTGACTGGTTGCCTTTTAAAATCCAGTTTCAGAACTGTTGGTAACTGATACTTTGTGTTGGCATAGTTCTCATCAAGTGTTGCTGGTCATATGCAGTGTTTTGCCATACACCCATTGTCATGGGCATCATTACAAGTTTGCCGGTCCGGTAACTACCGTACCAGCAAGCACCTCAAAACCTTCCTCTTTGCCTCCGCTTTCTCTCCCCCTCTCCCCTGCTAAAATTACTGAAACTGCACTGAATCTGCAACTGGGCCACTCACCGTTCTCGGTCCTTGGCCCAGGCACACTCCCCTGCACTGCCTCCCGGGCAACCCCTGCACTCCGGACTGTGTCTGTATCCCTACAGTCCCCCTTCCCAGCACTTGTCTGCACTTACCTCGCACTTGCCACCAGCTGGCCCTTGTTGTTTATCCTGTATGCTTTTAACCTGTACTGCACTTTCCCGTCTCCTTCTCCCCCTTGCACTTTTCCCTTCCCCTCTACCCTTGCACTTGCGCGATCTGAATGACACCTGGCCTAGTAGGATCGTTGTCTGTCTCCACTTGCCCCCCCGCCTCTTCGCGCCTTGAAACACTTGTATATAGGCACGTTACAAATGCCATATCATATCATATCAAGCTTGCCAGTACCGTAATACCGTAGTTATCAGACCGTCAAACTATGAGTTCTGCTCGCGGGTGCCTTTGCACCCGCCGGGCGTACTGACACCCGCAAGCAGAGCATGTCGGATGCACCAGCTGGTACATATGGCTTCCCCATTCCCATTGAGCTCTATGGGAATGGGAAAGAATATTTTCCGGCGCCCAGGAATGGGCGATTACCGTAATAACCTGGTAATTGCCCATTCCTGGATGCCAGAAAAATTCGTAAGTTTGGCGGCAGCCTGCCGGTTTTACCAACAAGGCTACCACCAAACTTGTAATGAGGCCCTATGTCTCCACCATGTTATGGTGTCCACCATGGCTCACCCTTCATACTCTGTCTATTTCATTTCCTCTGATTAAAGCGATCAAGTGCTTTGTGCTCAGATTTGTTAAACAACACAGTTGGCACAAAAAATTATTTTGAGATGTCATCTGCTTCATACACAGTGACCATTCCATTTTAATAAACTGTCTCTTATCACTGGACTCCTGTATAAAGCATATGTCTTTAAGCAATACATCCTGAGCTGTGGGGGCATTACCAGGTCAGGTAATGTCCCGTGGTGGAAGTTAGAAGCCGGAGTAATGCAGGGGCTTCAAAATTTGCCCTGGGGCATTACATGTTCCGGTAATGCCCACCCCACCCCCCAATGAGGGGTGTATTGCTATTATTATCCCAGCACGTTGTACCGGTATGCTTACAGGTTCAATTTTCAAGTTGAGAAACAGTTTATTTGTTATTTCTCAACTTGAAAGAACAACAAACCAAGATGCCCACCATGGATCACGGAGAAGGGAATGAGACATAGTCCCTTATCCCTTTCCATGGCGGCCATTGCCGGTAAGGAGATGTGCCAGGAACACAGAGTGTTCCCAGCGCCAGTGAGGGATGGAGGAGCACAAGGTAAGTGGGGAGAGGTTGGGGGTGGGTTGGGATATGTGGAAATAGAGGTGGTGGGGCTGGGGCGAAGAAGAGGAAAGGCAGCGTGGTTGCACTTACCTGATTCCCGGCAGGGAAGATGGAAGCCTCCTGCTTTTGACGAGGCTCACAGTGGCCGTTTTACCATGTGATAAAGCCCCGTTCTGAGCCTCTTGATTGGCTAGGATGCTACCCCCTTCCCCAAACCATCCAAGACAGAGATTCTTAGAACTGAATACCTATATCCACAAATAACATCTCTATGGCTAACCAAACCTTATAACCCTCACAACTGAGAAACAATGTATTGAATCAACTGAGGGTGAACCTTATAACCCTCACAACTGAGAAACAATGTATTGAATCAACTGTGTAATCAATCAAATAAAATTTATATTTGGAGCGCAAAAGTGGAAGTCTGGTATTTTTCCAAGGAATTCATTCATGGCATTGGGCAGCCGCAATGTCCCAAGCTCCACATGCAGCAAACAAATAGCACAATATCAGTGCAGTGACCTCTCACAAAACAGCATCAAGGTAGCTCGCAACAGCTGTTCAGGCTGAACGCACTCTCAACAATGAGTTAGGGAATAGTCCATCAACTACACTTTAACATAAGAATGTGTGTGATGTATACTGTCGAAAGCCTCGCAGATTTTCAAGTCGAATAAAAGTGGACTTTATTATCATCATCTTCTTAGGACACTTTGAGAGTAAATCATGGAATTAATGTGAGCCAAAAACGGAAAGCCGCACAAGCGCCCGTTTGGCGATTCATGGAAGGTGCTGCGTGTAGCTTACTTGGGACCTGCGCTGAATCTGCGTGTGGTGCACGGGGAAGCAGATGACATTGCTGCCCCAAATCCACGTGGCCTGGTGACAGCAACTTTCACCACCACACATGGCCTGGACTTTGTGACACGGAAGTCGGCCTGTGATTCATCCCGTGCCTGTTCCGTGACCAATCTGGGCCGGGCTAGCAGGGCCTCAGCTGGGATGGTGTCAGGTGCATCTCCCTGACCCACTGGGCGGGGGGCATAGGTGTCCCTGAATGGTCCTGGACACACTGGCCTCTTGGGCCACCCTGCCCACGTGACATCCCCTACTGCGGACACCTCTTGGTGGTTGCCCAGCTTTGCCCACCTTACCACTTGGTCGCCTCCCAACCATGGCACTGATGTACTTTTGCGAATGGGAGGTGCAGAAAACAATTGTCCTGGGCAATTGGGGTGAAGGGGGCAGGGTACTAGATGGAACAGGTACCCCTGTGCTCCTGCAAGGCTGTCTGTGACCCCTGGACAGAACCCATTGCCTGGGATCCTGTTCCTAAAACCACCACTGCTGACCCAGAAGACTCCGACTGGTGTACCATAGCTCCACACCCCAGCCCCAGGACCCAGTTGCCCACCCACACCTGCCACAGGGGTTGCCATGTCGGACCAAACACCATCCGGGGCCAGTGGCAACCCCCCGGCAGACAGGCAGAGGGCTGGCAGCTTCACTACAAATGAAGTTGGCATCCTGGTGGGGCAAGTCGTGGCCATTATGATGCCCTCTTCTTAAGTTCGGGCCTTGACAGGGATGGACGGAGGAGGATCTGGAAGGACATTGTGGATCCATCAACGCAGAGGGGGTGGCATCCCGTGACTACGACTGTGTCCTGAAGCGCTGGGTGGACTTCAGGTCCAGGGCCCTCAGGAAGGCCCGGTGCCTCGTTGATGCTCGTGGAGAAGTGGGGCGTTGGTACCAGCTGACCAACATCCAGATGAGGGTCCTGGAGTGCATTAACCCAGCGCTTGACCACCAGGTCCTCGAGATGCAGACCCGTCCGGAGTCGAGTGGTAAGTGTCCATGTGTTCATCTCCAGTGTAGTGCATGTTGAGGTGTGTCAGGTGTGTGCACCTTGGGCGTATGTCTGGCATGACCCATGTATGGATGTCTGTGTGCAGGGACATGACAGTGAAGCATGTGAGTCTGGTCAAGCGTCTGCAATGAAAATGGTGTATGGGTTGCTATGCAAGATGTGCACCTGCATGTGACGATGAACACGTGAGTGCATGCCTGTGTCTGTACCTGGCCATGTCTGTTGTGCGAATCATGGATGCTTATGTCACCCTCATGGACATGAATGGTGTACATGTGCGTGTTACTGAGTGGTGAGTGTGTGACTGGGAAACGCCATGGATGCAGGACACATGCACATCTTGATGCGTGCATTGACTGTTGTGGCCTAGCTAACCATGATTGCACTGTGATGGGAGGTGGACATGGACAGATGATTGTGCAGTGGTGTATGTGCATGTGTGTTGCTCGTAAGGACCCGTGTGCTGTGGAAGGTGATGATGGCTATGACATGCAACAGTGCCACTCATGTGCATTTGCTTTGTGTCTAGTAGACTTACGTTCAGTACCCTGATGCTTGTGTTCAATGTCTCTCTTTCCACAGGGGCAAGTGAAGAAGAGGGTGGAGACGGCGCTGTGGAGCATAGAGGCGGGGATGCCTCCTCCAGCCGGAGATGCAAGGCCCAGTCACCCTCCCAGTTTATGGCATCTTCTGGGAGCGAGAGGACTGGTGCTGCGTCCATGGCCGGGCCTGCCGAGGGGAAGCCAAAGAGGAGGAGGTTGGAAGTGGGCTCCTCGGAGGCGATACGGGCAGGTGAGCCCCTACAGGGGCTGTTCACAGCGGAAAACAGTGTGGAGGCCTCCAGGTTGGTGGTGGGTGAGGAGGAGGAGGAGGCCGCATCAGACCCACACATGGGGCCTGGTGGGGGTCATTCCACTGGTGCAAGTGGTGGAGTCCAGGGGCAGGAGGCAGCACAGGTTGCTGCGGATGGGCCTGTGCCTAATTCTGTCCCTGATACTGAGGCTGCATCACCGTGCACCAGCAGGGATGCCCCGTCCCAGGCCCGTACGCAGGTAGGGAGCCGGTCCACATCAACTGACACTCCTCTACCTGCAGACATGGCGATCCATGACAGGGTTGAACCCGTCCTAACCGGTATCGCGTTGCGCACACTCTTGATTCGTGATGATGTGCGTGCTTCCTGGGGGGACCACGCACATCATCACGAACAGGTGTGTGCCAACATTAAGGAGGGTTCATTGTAGGGGGTTTCCACCATGTGCTGGGCGCCATTGGGACCCTCTCCTCCTCTTTACACACTGTGCGCCAGTCATACTCCATGCCGTCTTCCAGCCCACATGCCACCAGGGCCCCCTGTGGACCTGCCCAAGCCACCACAGCCAGGCTGGTGGAGATCCCATCCCTGCCACAGTCGGGAGTCAGAGGTCCAGCAAAGGTGGTCAACCAGGCAACTGGACCCCTGGCAACAGAGGTTGTGCAGGCACCATCAAGCGGGGCACGTGCACGGCAGTCCTGGGTGTTGCCATCTTCCCGGAGGCAGTCGTGGTGGCACAGGCAGATGGCATCAAGACAGCAGCAGGCTCGACGTGGGAGGCGTCATGACTCGGGGATGACTACATCACAGGGGCAGGCATCGGCCGAAGCACAGGAGGACCCTGGACAAAGTGTGTCTGCTGTGTGGCAGCGGTTGGGCCAGCATTTACGTGTAGAGTGGCAGCGGGCAGAGAGGGCACGGCTCACCATGGTCAGGGCGGGGAACTCCATGCGGCGAGCCTTGAGGCAGGCAGAGTTCCTCGTGCAGACTCGCAAGGAGCTGGACGAGAGCATGGCGGCATCCCTGCAAGACCTCGAGGACAGAGCGCAGTCCCGCCTCCGGGCATAGACTCGGAGTTCAATGATGCCCTGGCCAAGACTTTTGGGAAGAACGGTGTGCCATAGTACTAGCCCGCCGCCATTGTATAAAGTTTATTGGACTTAGGTTTCCTTTGGTTTTATTTTTATTTTGGAGTTGATGGACATTGCTCCACTTTTTTGTACAAAGTTGTATTTTTGTTGTGTTTTTACTAGGTTTCATTTGGTTTTGGGATCATGGACCCTAAGTACTTTCATTGTAAATGGTATTGGAACTGCAGATTGTTTTATTTTATGTTTTTCACACCCATGATTGAATGTTTATTTTGTTTTACCCTTTGGATTCAGAATTTTTGTTTCTGGACATGGACCACTTGGAGGAATTGGTATTTCTTTGGGATCTCACTTTTTTTGGATTTTGCATTTCAGTTATGTTCACATTTATTTATTTTTCCTTGGCATGGTTGCTTTTCGTTTGGTTCATTTACATTTTTCAATACATTTTCATTTGTTCAGATATTTCTGTTGTCTGCTCTCATTTGTTTGGTGCATGTGTCAGTCGTTATTGCCTCAGTCATGTTTTGCTGTTGTGTGTCCATGTGGTCCATGTCCTTGTGTGCATGCATGTGTGCATCTGTGAATGATATGCCATGGTGACTGTACTGGGTAGTGGGGAAAAGGGATGGGTGTGGAGTTGCACTGTGTGGGGGGCAGCATGGGGTGGCATTTGGGTCGACATTTGCTACATGCATATATGCTGTGACAATGTGTTAGTTGGGAGGAAATGAGTTGGGGCCGGCTGGCAGGTGCCCATCACTGGTGGGGGGACATAAGTCAGGGCCTGCTGGCAGGTGCCCATCACTGGTGGGGGGACATGAGTTGGGGCCTGCTTGCAGGTGCCCATCACTGGTGGGGGATATTTAAACAGAAAAAAAAGAAATCCACATGGATAAACCAATATATTTCAAAGATAGTTATCTTGATAATTTAGAAAAGACCTGTTCTTGTGCTCAGACGAGTCATCAGAAGGGAAAAAGGAATAAAGGTGTGTCTCTAAGTTGTCCATTTTTATTGCGAAGACAAAATATTATAAAGTAGTTAATATGGAAACAAATAAATAATTAAGAGAAAATATTTGCAAATGAAAAGATTATTGCAAAGGAAACATTTTTATAATCACAAAAGGGGGTTAAATTGGTAAATGAAAACATCAAATGATTAAGCATTAACATCCAGAAATTGCATTTACCAACATAGAAACGCATTAATTAGAGTTAAATCATCCTGTGTGTGCCCTAGTAGTAAACCTGACTCTCACTAGATTGGAATGTCAGAATCCCAATATTTAGGAATCCTGGCTAGTTGGTTATATATATGTAATGGTCTTGTTTATGTTCATGATCAAAGTCTGATCATGTCTGGTTTTGTTAAATTGCCAATCTGCCAACGTGTTTAGCAAGATACTGATATGTACAGTGCTTCATAAATTAGTCAACCACAATTTGTTTAAAGAGAGGGAAAAGGTGATTGTGAAAAGCACTATAGCACGTTTCGGATTGCCGGAATTGGCGGCATCAATGTTCAGACTTCCTCTGGGCGAAAGCACCACAGTCTCCTGTTGTGCCTTCTGAAAGGTTCCTATGGTATCTTGCTCAGTCCCTTAGGATAATCATGTACACGTTACAGGGGGATGGTAGGTGCAGCCACCTTGAGATGTTGAAATCCCCGTGCAGGCAATGGCTCCCATCCGTGGTGAAAAGCCACCAATTTGATCAGCTCATTCCTGTACAACAGACACACGAGAGTATTCTCACCTACCTCATCTGCAGATCCAACCCTGGTTCCCTGTGGAGTGGCACAAGGGTCCTGTGTATCACCTACACTCTACAATGTATTTACCAAACCTCTGTTTGTTGTGCTTGATTATCTGGGTGTTACCTACACCAACTACGCTGATGACACCCAGAAACTCATTCCCATCACTGGTGACTACATCGCCGACTCCAAAGCTCTGAATGACATCTACCAAGTCATCCAAGCCTGGATGGCCCAACACGAGCTCTGTCTCAATGATCACAAGACAGAGCTTCTCATCCTGGGCACCTAACAGAGACTCAACAAGCTCGACCCATCTTTCAGCAACTTCAATATTGATGGCAACTCCATCATAGTGTCTAAAGATACAAAAATTCTGGGAATCTATCTCGATTCTACACTTTCATTTAATAGTCAAACTAATGCGGTTCTAGATATGTTCTAGATATCTTTTACTGCACTTGCATGATCTGAATGTACCATGCCTGAAGATCGTCTATCTTTTGTACCCTATCTCTCCTCCTTGCTTGCTAACTGTATTATATGCACGTACTCTGCCTGGGAAAACTTGTATCGTTCAGAAATTGAAGGACTATGAATCACTGTTGTTTTTACCCCTTGTTCGCTCCCTCCTTGAGCGCTTTGAAACACTTACCTTGTGTATAGGTGCTTTACAAATAAACTTTACCATACCGTTCCATACCATACCAAATAGTTGGCAAAACTGGAACCCAGATCAGATTGCAGAAATATGTTGATTGGAGAATAATAATAATAATAATTACTATTATTATTATTATTATTATTAGTAGTAGTAGTAGTAGTATAGTTATTATTTTGGGTATGTAAGCGATCATAGTACTCTTCATATTTTAAGATCACGTGACATGTGAGAACATCCACCAAGGAAGATAGGCATCTTTTATTCTGTCCAGTGTGATGCATTATATATTATTATTGGAGATATCCATAGCTGACCTGAAATTCTGTTCCCGCAGATACTGTCCTTGCTCCACAATACTTCTAGTGCAGAACAAATTATTTTCTAAGGTTAACAATTGGTTCATGGTCGTTGTTCGTATCAAGAGAACAATTATATTTCTCTGGTGTTCAGACTGTTCCGGCTGCTAATTACTCAAAGAAGGTAAAAGTATCCTGAAGATCCATCTCCCCCTAAATCAAAGTCACACATTCTATGATACTGTCTTCCACTCCAGCTTCCTTTCCAAAGAGTCTAGGTGAGCCACTGCAATATCGAGCTTCCAGAGAATCCATCTCCCCCTTAATACAATTCTCCAATGCTAAGATACTGTCTTCCACCCCAGCTTCCCTTCCAAAGAGACTAGGTGAGCCACTGGAATATCATGCTTTCCGAGAATCCATCACCTCCTTAATACAACTCTCCAATGCTATAATACTGTCTTCCACCCCAGCTTCCCTTCCAAAGAGACTAGGTGAGCCACTGGAATATCGCGCTTCCCGAGAATCCATCTCCTCCTTAATACAATTCTCCAAAGATATGATACTTTCTTCTACTCCAGCTTCCTTTCCAAAGAGTCTAGGTGAGCCTTTGGAATATCGAGCTTCCTGAGGATCCATCTCCCCCTTAATAAAAGTCTCCAATGCTATGATACTGTCTTCCACCCCAGTTTCCCTTCCAAAGAGAATAGGTGAGCCACTGGGATATCGAGCTTCATTTGAGGCTTTGAAAGGAGGCCATGATTTGCCTTGTAACTTTGGAAAGTGTACCAGCCACACAAATTGTTCACCTCTACTGTGTTCCTGCCCAGCAGTTTGGCACAAGAACAAATACGTGTCTGCCTTCTTCCACTCCTGATTTCTGCTCATGGCTTCAAAGGAGTGAGTGCCTTGCATAGATTGTCTATGGCCATGGTAGCACTCGCTTCAGTAATAAAAATGACTTGATTCATTATAAAGAGACAGTGCACCTATGTGTCTGTAAGGAAGAGCCCAATGAGTTCCTAGCCATGTCAAGAAGGGTGTGTCCTGAGTCGAGTTGGCTACTGGTGCTTTTGATATGATTATGATGCTGTGGCAAACGACCCGTGGTCATTTACGGCACACTACACTCCGAGTCATTTTACTGGAGGTGATGGGTGGAGTATTAGCATTGTAGAAGTTTAATGCACCAATATTGTTTTCTGTGCTCTTTCTCTCCCCTGTCTACCTTCCACTCTTCCTCCCCATGCCCTCTCCTCATAGATAAATCGGGAAAAGTGCGGTATTTATTTTCTTACAAAAGTTGCATCTGTTGTATAATGATGAAGGAGGGCCTTTCATGGGGTCAGCAATATACACAATTGGAGGGAAGTTGAAACGGTGAAGCCAGGTCTTCTTGAGAGTTTTCCTTTTTTCCTTGATCTCCGTGTTTTCTTTTGCATTCAGTGACATTGAAATCATTCTCTGTACCTCATGGGCATTGAAATAGACGTAATTAAACACATCTGCCATACCTTCTGCCATAGAATCGTTTAATGTAATTGTGCAATACTTTATTTATATCATAGTTTATGTTTTTGCATTCTTGTATGGCACACTGTCACCACACATAATTTCCTTGTGCCAACCTTTTTGTGAGAGCCATTAATACATTAATGCTGTCATGAGAAAAGCCAGGCTTTGAGAGATTTCCAAAAACTGACGGCGACCTCCAATGATCATACGTGAAAATGTAGATAGCTCTACCATGTTGGAATTATGTAGGTGGCCTCCCATGTGTTTACAAACAAAAAGTGTCACTGTGAGAAATGTGAGACTTATTGGGCAACATGGTCTACACTTAAACCAATTAGTGGGTAAATTGGCTAAGAGAGTGAGACCTGAGTCATAAACGGCTTGATGACTGTGACAGAGAAATATAAACAGAACACTCCTGTCCGCGGAAAGCCAACGGAGAGAGTTGGGGATCAGAATGATACGGGCATTCGTCTTTGCTCCATTCAATTGTTGTGTTCCCACAATCTGCAATCTTTGGATTCTCTAAATCATAAAATCTGCCACCCAGAAATCGATTATATGCACTCTTTCTGTATCTCAATGACGCATTTAGGATCTTGGCAGTTATTGCCTTGATACTATTCATATAGAGAAATAAAGAGGCCAATTAATTGAATTCAGCGCAGAAGTAGCGCATGCGCCTAGCGCAGAGAGGGAGTGTGTGCCACGCGTGCAGCAGGCGCAGCGCAAAACAGGATTAAGGCGCAGCACGTATTCATGGATTTCCCTACCCATTTGCAGCCGTGGCGCAGTGAACATCCAGCAGCGCCAGTTACGCCCACAAGAACGCCCCTTGCGCCAGAAAAAGCCTCAGAAATCCCCAATATGGTGCAATGGACCGTGCTAACCCTGGACCAGCATACAGCCCCCCTACACCGTAATTGCATGAAGAAAAGAGCGTACCTCGCTCGCACCAGCCAAAATGCAGGAAAATCTGCCCACGCAACCCCTTCAATATGCATACCCCGCTCGCGGCATCCAAAACACGTCAAAATCTACTTGTACACCCCCTTGAATATGCATACCCCGCTCGCGGCATCCAAAACGTGTGAAAATCTACTTGCGCACCCCCTTGAATACGCATACCCAGCTCGCAGTAGCCAAAACGCATGAAAATTTACTCGCGCACCCCCTTGAATACGCGTACACTGCACGGCCACCCAAATTGATGAACATCTCTTTGCGCACCCCCTTCAATACGCGTACCGCGCTTGCACCAGCCAAATTGCATGGAAAGTGCTCTGCGTGTGGTGACAGGTGTCGGGGTGTCCCCCTGTGGTGTGGGCTGTCTGCAGGGCATTGTCAGGGGGTATGGGTGGTCCCCTGCGGTGTGGACTGCCTGCGGGCATGGTGACGGGTGATGGGCTGCCTGCGGGCCATGGTCAGCGGTGATGGGCCACCTGCGGGGTATGGTCAGGGGTGATGGGGGGTCCCCTGTGGTGTGGGCTGCCTGTGGGGCATGATGACTGGTGATGGGCTGCCTGCGGGGCATGGTCAGGGCTGATTGGGGGGGTCCCCTGTGGTGTGGGCTGCCTGCGGGGCATGGACAGGGGTGTAGGGAGGTCCCGTGTAGTGTGGGCTTCAGGAGGGGCATGATCAGGGGTGATGGGTGGTCCCCTGTGGTGTGGGCTGCCTGCAGGGCAAGGTGACGGGTGATGGGATGCCTGCAGGCAATGGGGAGGGGTGTAGGGGGGTCCCCTGTGGTAGATGTTTGGTTGTATTACTGAAAGATGCACTGAAGCGTTTGCAGTGTATGAAATTGTTTTTGGGATGGAATATTGCAGTGAATTAAACAAATCTTGACAATCTCTAGATGGCTCTATGTTTCCAAGAAACATGGTTGAGCTGATCTGTGCAAATTAACAAATTAATTGGTTTCCCTTCCACAGCCACAAGATGTCAAATGGGCAACCTCAAATGGAGTTTATATATAGTGGTTTCCTCTGGTTTTAATAGTTTTAATAAAGCTTGATGTAGGTAAATGAGTTTGTAAATGAGTTTGTATTCAAACTTTATAAACCTAGCCCTAGGGCTTCAGGGTGCGCAACTCCCTGTACGACCGAATGGTGTGGTCTATAAAGCTATTATGTGCTGGAACATCAGAGGTAAAATGGAGGAAAAAAAAGGAAAGGCAATCTGCCAGAAGTGGTTGCTGAGAACTGTCTAGTTCCCAGCAACCACATACAATATAATGAGGGACATAAATCCAAACCAGACCGATTCTGGTGGCATGGCCCAGCAGGGCAAGTGAGTGGGAGTAAAGTTGGAGAAGCTGAGCCGCGTCTACCAGGTGCAGCTTGGCAAAGCATAAAAGGGGGAGGGTTAAGGTAAGGAGGGTGAATAAGGGGATACAGAATGCCCAGGCTCCATCTGCCAGGTGTGGCTGGTGCAATGTGGGGAGCAGCGCTGGTTCCATGGAACTCAACACGGTGCTCCCATGATGAAAGGGAGCACCGCATCGAGAGCCCTGCTGTAGGGCTTTCGGTGCCCCATTGCCTTTCATCATAGGAGTAAAACACTGAGAGCCCTGCAGCCAGCGCAGAGACACTGGGGAATTATGTGCCTTTGCCCTAATTGGCCAATTTGCAAGCCATACTGGCTCATATGGCCTGGAAATTGGCCAATGGGGGTGTGCCACGTCACTCCACCAGTATATAACGACATTTAAATTATATGGCACTGGTGGTGGCCACATTATTATTTTAGAGCATGACAATAAAAAACTGTATGATTCAACATATGTTAAACTTACTATTAAGACTATAATTGAAGGCTGTGGGTAAAATTCCCTGTTTTGTCATATTGGGAGAATACAGTGCATCTTTTGAAGCAGAATCTGCTGTCATAGCATATTTAATATATGTCAAGGCAAAGAATCCGAATTCCAAACTTTGATACTTCTAAAGATAAAATGTACTCAGAAAGATCATAGATTCATTAAATGCTGACGTGTCAATTAGTATACAGCAGGAAATAGAGAAAAGCATGAATATGTCCTCAAATGTTCGTCATTGCTGACACTTGGTAAGAGATGTCTCAGCAATCTCTGCAAACGCAAGGGCTTGAGATTATTGAATTGGTTAAACCAGTTTTTTTCCAGATAAAAATTGGCCTATGTTAGGCTTGGTGCTAAAGTCTACCACTTTCCTTTAAACATTGGTTTATGGAAAATTGGAGGAGGTTGGCAAGGGGAAATCAATCAGGAGGTCTCTATAAATGGCACTGTGAAGAAAGGCAGAATGGGCTAAATAGGTAACCATACAAAATGATAGATACTATACCAGAACAGTTGGTTTGATTGGGAAAACGGCTGAAAGGAAATAAAAGAGTTCAATCAATACCTAAGACAGTTGAGGGGGTTAATTAGTTTGTATTATTTCATAGACATTTGAAATGATTAATACATGAGCACAGATGTATAATACATGCATTGAAATCAAAAGGGTGTGGAAGGGCAGAAAATTGGCATAGATGTTGGCGCTATTGTATGAAAGGACGAGGCTGTTACTGGTTTCTGGAAAATATGGGCATGGCGTATTGCCAGAATCCACCGGGACTATGCTCCCTGATATAATAATTGTATGCAAGTACATTAATAACCCAAGGGTTCAGCCTAAACAAAAACTCTCCTAGCATACAAAACGATGTAAATTTCCCTATAGAATTTCGCATGAACTCTTGGGCTGCTTTTGGAAACAACACTTTCGTCTTAAGTACTTACCTTCCCTTTACACATTAAGCCAATATTTGAAGCTTGGCTTTCATCTTTCATTTGCTTCATTGAGCCAGGACAGCACATTCATTTGTGAGCTGATCAACACAACAAGTGAATACCAGTCAACTCTAATAAGAGACCTTGGGAGAACGCGGGAAGAGCTTTTAATTCCTGACTACTGTATCCTTCAAGGCCAATATTCAAGAATAAGAGCTGTGAGCTTTAGAGTTCTGGATTGCAGATTGCGGTCTGTGATTGTTACTTTTGGCATTCATTTATTTATTTCATTTGTTTATAGTGCCCAGGACCCAGAAGTATCATGGTGCTAGAGGTTACATTACAGGCAATACAGTAATGATAATGATATGTTATTTATATAGCGCCTTAATCCAAAGCGCTTTACAGAGCACATATTTACATACAATATCACCCAACCGAAATTGGTACTCATTTATCGACCTCGGAAGGATGAAAGGCTGAGTTGGCCTTGCCAAGAGTCAAACCTGCGACCTGCAGATCACGCTCAGATCGCAGCAGCGAGCGCTCAACTTGCTGAGCTATCTTACCGGCATACAGTACATAGGAATACATAAAGTACATAGTGTCTTGGTGATTACAAGAACACAGGTTGTGGATGTAGGCAATGTAGAAGCAGATATGAGGTGTTAGCCATATTTGTTGAATAGTGCTGTTTTGAAGTTTTTGCGAAACATCAGGTAGGAAGGAACATCTCTGCTGTTGTAAGTGAGAGTGTTCCAAATGGTAGGGGCAATTCTGGTGAAGCAGGTTCGTTGGTTCCTTTTTCTGGTGAATCTAGAGGTGCTGAGTAGCATGGGCGGAGGAGGAGCGCAGGCTGCGCACGTTAGGTTTTTTGGAAATGCGGTGGGTGAGTTAGGGGGGACCAGTGTTATGAAGGCAGCGGTGGGTGATGGGGAGGATTTTAAAGTAAATGCGTGCCTTGATTGCTAGCCAGTGGGCTTCCCGTCTAGGTTTGGAGATGTGGTTGGGTCGTTTCAAACCCCAGACAGCTCTCAGAGCGTTGTTTTGGATCAATTGAAGCATCTTGAGGTTTTTTTTCAGAAGTGCCTGCAAGGGTGGCATTGCAGTAATCAAATTTACTCCCTATGATAGCTCTGGCTACTATGAGGCAGTTGATGGAGGTGAGGAACATTCTCAATAGGTTGATAAGTTTAATGGAATATGCTGCAGATGAGGTGACAGCCTGTACGTGTTTATGCATGTTTAATTGAGAGTTGGGGTAGACGCCCAATGTTTTGACATGGGCTGAGACCAGGGTAGTGTTTCCATCAATACAGAAGGAGGAGAATGCGGGGTCAAGATGTTTGAGGCGGTGCGGGGAGCCAACAATGAGGAGCTCTGTCTTGTCATCGTTAAGGCAGAGGTGGTGGTTAGCCATCCAGGTTTGGATGATGCCGTAAACTTTGCTGATATTATCGGAGCCAGGTTTGTGGTTGCCGGTGAGCTTAAGGAGGACTTGTGTGTCATCAGCGAAGATAGTGTAGGGTATGTTGTGGTTGTCCAGGTGGTCAAAGAGTGGTTTGGTATACATGTTGTATAGTGTGGGATATAGGCAGGAGTCTTGGGGGACACCAAAGGAAACAGGGATGGGATTGGCTGATTCTGTTACAGCTCATGTTGGGCACCATGCTGTGTTTTTAGACTTGGAGCCATGTTCTTTTTGTTTTAGTGAACATTGTGATCTTTGAGACTACTAAGAACACTGTGCAAATAATGGAAGACATTCAGCAGGAAGGCAGAGAGCTGATGGAAAGTTCCCAATCCCTGTGAACCTTTGGCGCCGTTTTCTTCTTTTTGTTATACCCTGAGGCTTGAAGACAAGCTCCATCATGTTGTGCATTTGTGCAGGATACCAATGACTTTTGGAGTATTGGGCATTAGAACATTCTGAGGGACCATTTGTAAGGTTATAAATGAAAAACACTATCTACCTTTACTCAAAGGTAAGGCATTGATCTTTGAGTCAGTTACGAATCTACCTAAAAGGCCACCAAATGATTTAGTTTCCAACAGCAGACTGAATTGTAAAAACTCTCAGTCGAAGGCCTCTATTAGGCTTTTAAATGCTAGACCTGCTGTAAGAAATTCCTTATCACTATATGACTTGCTGTAGATCGAGAAGCTGGATCAATTAGCCATTGGTGAAACATTCTCAGTACGGCCCATTAGTTTTAAATGAGATGTTACCTGCAAGCTTTACAGATTGCCATACAAATCGTGCTCGTCACTGGAGAGAAGAAGTGCTATATAATGATTTTTAATGCTCAGTTACGAAAATTTGGTTTTATTCCACTTTTGACCATTTAACTTTGAAAGTGACTACTGGTGTCGTTTATTGTTTCTGTTGTAATGGTAATCCTATAGCTCCCTCCAAAAGATGATGTTTTATTTTTGCCTTTACTGTCGTTTTACCGAAGCCTTTTTTACTGAGGTAAATTTTACAGAAAATAAAAAAATACTGATTTTTTTTTTTTTATCGGGGGGGGTAAGGGGGGGGGGGATCCCACTACCTATTTTTTGCCTCAGTTCCCAATTTCTTTTTGAGGAATTGGAATTACATTCTGCTGAAAACATAATTTTAGGTGATTTTACCATACTCTTGTACATTAAGGGCCCGATTCATGGAATAATCTGTGCTGAAAAAACATTCATGGAACACAATTCATGGGGCTTACCTGGAACTTGCGAGGAATCTGCACCAGTCCACCACGTCACTGCGAGCCAACAAATGCCTTGCACGAGACACCAAGGGAAAGACCGGCCGGGCCTGCCCAGCCACTTAAAAAGGGGGTGGAACACGTGGAATGAGGAATAACAAGTGAACAAGTGGGCGTTACGAGGGAAGTTCCAGAGACAACCAATTTCACTGCCCATACGCGCGCAAAACAAACGTATTCATGGAATTGAAAAAGGAAAGCCGGCGCCCGAATAGCCACGCACAAATGCAGAAACACCTACACCACGCGATAGCAGGCATAAACATCAACATGCACACTAACAAATGCATAAAAAGCATGTGCAATCAACAAGCGCATGTATACAGCCTCGGTGAATGCACCATTTGTTGCAGCAGTCATCCTGGGACACCACAAGAGGAAAATAATAGCCACGGCATGGATATTCCACCCAAGGACCAGCTTTTTTGGGATGTTTGATGACCAGGTCTATGGCAGGTATAGGTCCTGCCCCCATATCATACTCGACCTGGCCATGGAGTGGAAAGAAGACCAGGTTTTGTCTGATGCCAAGGGCATCATTACTGAAGTGTATGCCACCTATCCTGGCAGTACACATGATAGTAATATCTTCCGGGCCCGGTAAGCTGGGAATAATGGCAACACAAGGCTCATTGGTGAGTATGAATGGCCATGCACATGCATGCGTGTTGCACACAGACCAACAGATACTGTCAATAAATGACAACAATTCTCACCTCTACAGGGGACAGTGCCTACCCTCTGAGCACATACATGATGACGTCCGTATGCAACCCCTACACACCTGCTGAGGTAAGGTACAACACTGACAATATTGCAACTCAGGGCATAGTGGAGCGCACATTCGGAGTACTCAAGTCATGTTTCTGCTCCCTTGACCACTCTGGTGGTGTGTTGCTATCTGCACCACCAGTAGTCTGCACGATCATTGTAATCATATGTCCTGCATAATGTCGCAACACAGCGTGGTGTCCTGGTGGATGAGGTGGTGGCACCCCATCCATACACACAGGCATACTGCTTGCCTATGACTGGGCAAAGGGCACATGGAGAGGCTGCACGTACCCAGCTTGTGCAATCTTATTTCACATAAAATCCCTCCCCTGTGGAGTGCACATGATCCTGCAAAATCCCAGGTGCCATTCATTGATGACAACAGACCAATCGACCGCGCCCACAAAACCGAAAGTGCCCTTGGAAGTGCAAATTTGTGTGCATCCCTTAGAACAAAAAGACATTTCATTTTGTGTTTCTAAAAGAAACACATTGAAGAGGGAGGACGCCACTACCATCGTGACAACCATTTAATTAAATCACCTCTTTGGCACCAAAACCATCCCATATGTAAAGTTAAAGGATATTTATATTGTGCACTTTCCCCACCTCAGTGGTCCCCTGGCGCTCTGGCAGATCTGACTAACATACATGTCAAATGTAAAGCAGCGATAAGTCCTGAAACATTATGTCTGAGTTGCAAGCCATACATGGCCTCAACAATTTACATGTACACAAAATACAAAATCACATATGCATTATGCACACAAACATGTCCCTATTGTGGGGTGTAGAAAAGCAGTGCAGTATGGACCCACAATTTACTCTACATGGCAACATGACCACAATAAACCCCATCCCCAAAAAAAGATATTAACAAGAGGTGATAGACAATTGGTACAAAGAGTGTGACCCACCAGATTTACCCTATTCAGACAAGCAGCAACTAGAGTAGCCATTCCATAACGATCAAGATAAATGCACATCTTTCCTGTCCCCTTGGCATCCAGTAGACAGTCAAATTTCATCCCATCATAGCCATCATTCCATGTTGGAAGGATCTGCAGACAACAAATAAAATGAAACACAGTGCAGCTAACACTTCCATGCACCAAAACATTCAAGACCCACGGCACCCATCAGTGACATGGAACACATGCAAACAAGACAACCATCAACATGTGTCCCAGCACACATGCAGAAACACCTGCACACTGCATGCAAACCAAACACAAAAAACACACACACTGACAATCAACATCCCCCACACTGCCTGCCCCCCTCAATGACATGCTGCAAATGTGCATGTCACATATCACTATTCTCTAGAGGATAGCACATACACAACACATACATCAGTCAACATGCTGCATGAAAATGAGAAAACATCACATATGCAGATAATTGAGCCCACAAAAAAGCAGGGACACCCCTGGAAGACTAGCAATGCCATGACAAGGCATTCCATCACCTGCGTAATATTGGGACAGTGCACTGAATACAGTCATGGGAGCATATTTATTTATTCATTTATGTATTGGTCACTTGTTAGGTGCTTATACAATTAGCTAAACTGTTTTAAAGTGCCCACAGGGCACCAGGATGGGGACAGGGGAAGGCAGACAATGAATTACAACAGAGATAAAACATTGAATGTATAGTACAATCAAATCATGAGAATAACTGGGAGGGGAGACAAACCTACTATGCTGTGTGACTGTTCAGAAAGTGCAAGTGTAGAGGGGACTTAGGTATGGGAAAATGTGCTGAGGTGCTCATGGAGAAGTGCTCAGGGTGAAGTGCCAAGAAAATGAAATAACATAAGTGCAACCTCCTGTGGTGGGGCTGAGCCTGAGCAAGCATATATACAGAGGCTTGGATTAGAGATGTGCGTTGTCAGGGCCCGGGGATACATAAGGGCCCAGTACATCAGTCATGCTACTGTATGATTAGCAGGCAAGAGAGCAGGAGAAAGAAGAGAAGAGAAAGGTCTTGAGGCTTTTTGGGAACTTAAGCAGGTCCTGCTCAAGACGCAGTGGGAGAGGGGGGCTATTACACAGAAGGCAGCCTGCTGAGGAAACTGATCGACCACCAGCTCTCTGTCTAGCAAACCGCTTCACTCGCAGGGAGTTGGTGCCAGAGGAACGCAGGAGCCTAAAAGGTGCATATTTTGTCAGGAAGCGTTGAAGATAAAGTGGTCCCGGCCCCAGATGGCCTTGTGGATGATACAGAGGGATTTGAATTAAATCTGTGCTCAGACCGTGAGCCAGTGAAGGCTTTGTAGGGAAGGAGAGATGTGGTCCCTGGGCCTGACACCAAGGATAAGTCTTGCTACTCTATTCTGGGTAAGCTGGAGAGGTTGCAGGGTGGACAAAGGAAGATTGAGGAAGCTGTTGCAGTAGTCTAGCCTGGAGAGAACTAGAGCACGGGTAACATTGAGTCTATGGGGAAAGGTGTGGAAGGGAACAGTTACTTTGAGAAGAAAGAGGTGCAAGTAGGCCTTCTTGACAATGTCCTGAATATGAGGGATGAAGGAAAGGGAGGAGTCGAAGAGGACTCCAAGATTCCTTGCTTTAGAGGAGGGGGGAGGGGAGAGCCCATGGAGGAAGGCTAGAGTGAAGGGAAAAAGTAGGGTGCTGGGGATCCAATAGGGAGCCTCTCTGTTTTGCTGACGTAGAAGTAGAGGTCAATAGCAGGGCACCAGACCTGGATGTCAGAGAGGCAGTCAGGGATGAAGGAAGGTGCAAGTGCGTCAGTAGGATGTTTGAAGAAGAGTTGTGTATCATCAGCGTAGCACTGGAAGTTGGGGGAGAAGGAGGCAATGACACGTTCCAGCAGTGAAATGTATATGTTAAAGAGGCAGGGCAAAAGAATGGAGCCCTGGGGGACGCCACAGGTGGAGGAGGAAGCAGGGGAGGGAAAAGGGCCCAGAAGGGTTTTGGAGGAATTTTTGGTTTAGAAATGAGCTAAGCCAGTCCGGTGCCCGCTCCGAGATACCAAAGGTATCATGGAGCCTTTTTCTGAGGATGGAATGGTTCACTGTGTCAAATGCAGAAGAGAGATCAATGAGGATAAGGACAGTAGATTTGGAATTGAGGGATGCAAGCTGTTCTTCATGGGTGTTCAGGAGAACAGTGTCCATGGCTCTGTAAGCTTGGAATCCACACTGGTGGTCATATAGACTGCCAACAAATTCGGTATGGGCGTTGAGTTGGGGGAGGGCCAACTTCTCAAGTAGTTTTCCAAGGAAGGGGGTGATGGAAATGGGGCAGTAGTTGGCTGGGCAGGAAGGGTATGCAGATGGTATTGTAAGGATGGGCACACAAGGGAGTGCTTGAGGGAGGATAGAAAAGAGCCAGTAGTAAAGGAGTGGTTGCAGAGATCAGCAAAAGCAGGGGTGAGAGAGGAGATGTTTCCCTTGATGGTTCTGGATGTGCATGGGCCAACCTGTTTGGAAGAGACCTTCATGGAGTTGACAACTCTGGTGACTTCTTCAGGGGAGACAGGGGTGAAGGATGAGGAGGAGGAAGGAGGAGGGTGAGTAGTAGGGGGGCAGAGGGTGGAGGGTTGTGTTGGAAGAGTGTGTGACAAGGATGTTCAGTATGTCCAGGTTTTTTAAAAAAGAAGTGAGAGGCAACTGCATTACAAAGGGACTGTGATGGAGTAGGGGCAGAGGATACTGCGGATGGGTTGGCAAGTTTGTTGCAGATTTGTTGAGTCAGCCGTGATGCAAAGCACAAGAATGCAAGTACACAAATACTCACCTCTTGCACTCCAGGCAGGATTATGCTTGATGCATCAATTCAAAGAGGCTTATGTCAGACCGGAAGGCTGTCCACCGGGGCAACTGCCATGGAAGGCATAAGCATACAACACAAAGCAATGTGATACTGCAAGCAAGGATAAATACATGCTAAATGTAGGATGCAAACAACAAGTGCATGTTCAATGCAAACTTCATTGTGACAGCATACAATTGGTCAAATACTTTATTCAATTTAATGTTGCAGTCCCATGCACCCAGCTCCGGTGAACTTGAAGCTGCAAACACCATGGTGCAGCATGCATGGGACATGCATGTGAAAACATCAACACCACTAAACATAATGTGCTGGTACACAACATAGCATCCCAAAAATGTGCGGCACAACATAATTGGGGAACCCTAAGCAAGAGAGGCCAGATGTGCTGTTGAACCATAACCCCACAAACATTGCAAGGGATGTGAAGTATCACTCAGTACACATAGTCAAAGTGCAATGAGACACACAGCAGCACAACAACAAAACCTGTCACAGGCCACAAACAGCCGGCCATGCAATCCACTACCAAAAAACCAAGAAAGGCCCACACAGTTTGAACTTCCACAATGCTGAATATGAAACCAGTGGCCCACCAATCCATTCAAACAACACCATGCCCAATCCTTTCACCAGAACCACACCCTGTGAAATATGCAGCCATGAAGAATTCCTGGTGCCACACTAGATAAGTCAATCCCAAGTGATCACACACAGAGCAAGCGTCTGAAAATGCCCTTCACTTAACTGCACAGGGTACCCACCTACCTTGCATACGATGCACCCCATTGGGGGACACATCCCCTAAAGTCAATGACATGCATAGTAACAACAGACAGAATATGCACATCCATGACAACACATGTATAGATCCATAATATATGCAGAAATCACGCACTGCAGAAGCACCACAGGGTGCAAGAGGGTGACAGGACAAAGATTGTGATCTGCCCATGAGTGCAGCATACCACGACAGAGAGAGGGAGAGAGGGTGATACTGAGAGGGAAGGCCAAGTAAAAGCCACATCAAGTAGTCACTGCCTGGATTGGAGATGGCCAATGACATACACTACACCACAGTATGTGCGGCCATAGATGAATTGACTGAGGGAGGTAACACAGTGACATGAGTACCCCTTAAATAACCATCCCGGCATGGTAGCATGCAAAGCACATATAAGGTAAGTTACACATGCAGCAAACATGGTGACCAATGATGCATGCTCAACATACAAGACAGTGCTCAATCTTACCCGCTGACTGTGCCAGCAGAGTGTGAATCCCACATCACCTTCACCCGGAACTGTGTCTTCAAATTAGGGACAGAAGGGACACTGCCTGTTGGAGGGCATGGGGAGCATGGACGTCAAAGGGTGCAGGGTGTCTCCCCCAGGACTGCAGTCACTGCCAGATCATGGATTACTGGAACAACATGGGAGAAGACATTACAACAGGCATAGTGAAGTACCATTCACATAGCACACATGTGCAAGCAAACACTGAACCCATAGTTACCTGCACGTGCCATCCTGTGCACCACCATGCAAACATGCAAGTGGACCTGACTATGCATACCTACAGGTCCACCACGGCAAATGTCAAGTCCTTGAGAGGTAAAATAATAAAAAATAAAATCTTGAAAGGGCAACTCAAAAATAAAATTCCAACATCCGGGCCTGGGGTCAACTAAAGCATCAAAAAATGTACAAAAACTCTAAAATGCCCATCATGGACCGGAGTGGGTGGTGTATGGGTCAACCCAGGAGGGAGGAGGGGCAGGGTGCATGTCAACTTCCGCATGGGGGATGTAAAAAAAAATACAAAATAATCCCCTTCATGGGCTCACGGACCACACCGCTACGGTGGACCAGGAGGCATGTCTCTGCTGGCACCACCATCCTGCCTTGAATCAGAAGGTGGAAGTGGTGCTGGAGGCTCACCACACAGTTCCCTGGCCTGGTCCTCAGTGGCAGTGGCAATGCAAGACACTGATGAATGCACAAGCAGACTGAGGTCTTCGAGGTCACTATGCACAACTTCACGGGTTGTACAGAGTTCCTCCGCGATAGTCTGCCTCAATGATAGCATCTCCTGGAGGAACAGTCTTCTGCTGGCTGCCTCTTCCTCATGGATTGCAGCTCTGTGGGCCAACCACTCTTGCCTCAGGGCTTCCCTGTGTGCCCGACCCTCTGCAAGCAAGGATGCCTGCAGACACTGTAGATCTGCCCATCCCCTGATGTTGGCCTCCATGCACAGACTGTGGGAGCAGCATGTAGACCGAATTACCTGCAGGTGTTGCTCCACCTGTGTTGCTGAGGGGAACATAGAACTGGCCACCCTATCCATGCCCTCAGCCAAACTCTAATAGGCAGCACCCTGCCGGTGTGCGGAATGCAACATCTGCCGCTCACACACTGTCAGTGCAGCCTGTACACATCACCCACATGTAGGGCCCATGCCTGCCTGATCCAAGGGAGCATGGCTCTTGTTGTGATACCACTGTCTCTGGCTGCAGGACTGCAACCTGTCAGCGCAGCCTGTACACATCGCCCACATGTAGGGCCCATGCCTGCCTGATCCAAGGGAGCATGGCTCTTGTTGTGATACCACTGTCTCTGGCTGCAGGACTGCAACCCTCCCTCTGCCATCTGCCCCAGGACCAGAAACCAATATATGCGAGTGTGTCCTTGCAGCCGTAACCACCACAGACACACGTTACACCACTGACTAGCCTTGGCAAGGCACCTGTCCCCCTGCAGACTCCTGGCCCCCAAATGCTCACCAATTGGTGCACTCACCTCTGCCAGAATACTGAAGTCCAAAGAGAAAGAATTGTCTGCACCATGGCTCAGGGTGGTCTGTAAAACCAGTGGGTTCTCACTGCCTGCCATGCTACGTCCTCCACTGGTGGTCTGAAGTGCCACAGACTCTTATTTGTCCTCTTCCACATCTGGCGCCTCCTCACCTGCACATGGACAGAAAAAAGACATGTGGAGTCATGTGCAACATGTCTACAGTAAACATGTGCATCACATTGCTGTCATGCAACAAAATGCAGGGCATGTAACCATAAAAAAACAGCATCCACACACTATATACAAGAAGCTATCTGATCATGCCATACACATACTGGCAACAACATTCCCTGCTCAGGGCTGTGTTGCCAGTGCACACATTGCCAACAAACAGGGTCATTAACAAGCACATTATGGCCCATGGAACAGCTAACTGTTGACTAATACCAGTGAAATGGGCATGGCCATGTGGCTCTGTGACATGCAATTACATGACATGGCTCTATATTCAGAAACGGTTCTAAACCACAGGTAGGGATCAACAGACTTCTTGCTCTGTGAGCATATCGTTTCTATATACAAGAAGAAAGTCCTATATTCTATTAGGTGCCACCTTATACTCTTCCCACATCAAGTGAAATTAATTATCACAACATTTTATTAATCATGAATCCATCAATTTCATGAAACAATCATAAAAATGATCATAATACATAAAACACATACAATATGTTAAAACAACACAATTAGAAAGACCATGAGTGAGTCACGTTGCAATAATCTTTCAAGGATCTCAAATGTGTGTAGAAATGACACTCTGATTCCCATGCCTCACTACTTTCAGCCTATTTCCTGTTAGTACATTTAAAAAAACCCGTACAAGTTTCTGTCCTTAATATACAACAATGCAGGACATTCTTCAGGGGAGTGTGTCTTGTGCCGGTATTAAAAATCTTCTTTGGTTGGGCAGAGTACCCTGTTAATCAAAAAGGACACCCTATTAGTACTCAATATGTCTATTGACATATAATCACACTCTCATCCCTCAAAGGGTATCGCAGTATGTTACTTATTACATACCTCTCTTTCCTAGTAGTAACTCTTGGACCTTTTCTGGTTCTTGCTGCAGATTTCCAATTTCTTCAGGGAATTCTTGCGTTTCCTCTACTCTTCTCTACACTAGTGCACAATTATAACATATTAATACCAAGGGCCATCTATATAGTCCCATATATATTATCTTTAAATGTCTAGACAAAATAAGATGGTAATGCTTACCAGTCTGGAAATCTCCAAACAATTACTTTTCTCTAAGTTCCCACAATTCTGGATCTAAGATGATAATTGCCACCATGTAAAGCAGATTTAGTACACTCTGTTACAAATATTAATTTAATTTAAAGGAGTATACAACAGTGCAGTGCAGTATGGAAAATAAAACACCCACTTGTTTGTAGCTATGATTAAAGAGGTTGTAGTTCACAGCTTCATCCCTGGGGGAATCTTGTAGCAGAAGCAATTAAACGCCTCAACTACTTTCTATGGGTCAAATTCTGTAAAAATACAAGCGTGCACATAGCCAAATGAGCCCCTGTTCTTGTCTGGGGTTTCAAAATGTACTCAAATACCTCTTCAGTTCCTCACTTACTTCGGTAGTTGCCTTACCCATCCACCACGTCACTGGTCACCCGTTCCCGTTATGTTACACTAGCTCTACAATACCACATTATATTTGCGGGGGCACCAAGTACTAGCGTAACACCGTGACGTCGCCACGTGAAAACGTGCGTCGTGACGTCACCACGCAGCACGGATACGTGCATCCGACGACACCATTCGCGTCGCAGACATCTGGGCATTAACGTTGCACAGGGATGCAGCCCGTGATATTGTGGGAAATGTAGTCTAATTATAAGATGCATTTCGAGTCTTCAAAAACCCTCTCTATTAACATAAGAGTTCACAGCTTGCAGCGTGAACCACCCACACATCCAGATCAAATTAGGATTTGAAACGGGATTTGAAAAAGTAATGTAGTAGTATGGGAAGGACATCTAATGGTCTAGACATATCACTAATCTTGTAAAAACAAAGGTACCTCATGTCTCAGTTGCAAAGAGGAACACAATACAAAGGAAAACAGGAAACATACTAACTTCCACGAGTGAAATACATCCTCCGCTTATTTCTTAATTTCACAGGTATTGCACAGAGTAGCATATCACTTAGTTCTTCATTTTACAGTTATTACAAGAAAAAACATATCACTCAGCTTGGCCCCAGTCAGGAAGGTAATTCACAGTGTTGTAGTTTTCTAGTCTCATTTTACAGTCATTACAAGAAATCACATCTCACTCAGCTTGGCCACAGTCAGGAAGGTAATTCACAATGATGTAGTTCTCTAGTCTCATAGTTAGGCATTATGCCATTCCACTCCATCATTCAGACCACTAATATGACTTTTTGACAAAAAATCACTTTCTGTTCCAGATGCAGTAGTTTCTTATTAATTACTGTTTGCGATTGACCTTTGATATGTTTTAAAATGCACCACTCAAAATCATTGCATGTGTGCTTCATTTCCACAAAATGTCTGACCATAGGCGCTTGTTCAATCTCTTTCCTAATACAACTCCTATGTTCAATCATTCTTGTTCTGCATTTTCTGTTCGTTTTGCCAATGCACATGCGTTTACATGGACATTTAATCAAATAAATAACATTGTTTGTGTTACAATTTGTATGTTCATTAATGTTCCACATTCTTTTGAGGTCCAAATCTACATTCAGTGTTTTTTTTGTATGGGTACACATTGTGCAATTGCCACAAGGATAATGACCTGCCACTGGGGATAAACCCCATAGGTTGGTTTGTTGAGAGGGCTTTTTTTTGATACTCACATCATTTCTCATCACCAAATTGCATACAGTGGTGCTTTTCTTGAAGGCCACAATAGGCTACCTACTTCCTTGGTCATGATCTTATTCCAATTTCTTGTGATAATCCCCTTGATCCTATACGACAGGTTACTGAACGTGTTAACAAATACTAGAGGTGTATCTTTAGCACTTTTTTCTCTCTGGATTTGCTGATCGAGGATGGATTCCCGGTTGTTATTAAATGCCCTTTTGGCTGCTTTTTTCACCAATGGAGTAGGGTAGCCCTGATGTACCAATTTAGTGATCAGATTATTAGCTCCATTTTCATATGATTCATTAGTACTGCTGTTCTTTTTCAAATGTAAATCAAATCTTTTTAAAACAAATCAAAGGTCAATCGCAAAAAGTAATTAATAAGAAACTACTGCATCTGGAACAGAAATTGATTTTTTTGTCGAAAAGTCATATTAGTGGTCTGAATGAGGGAGTGGAATGGCATAATGCCTAACTATGAGACTAGAGAACTACAACATTGTGAATTACCTTCCTGACTGTGGCCAAGCTGAGTGAGATGTGATTTCTTGTAATGACTGTAAAATGAGACTAGAAAACTACAACACTGTGAATTACCTTCCTGACTGGGGCCAAGCTGAGTGATATGTTATTTCTTGTAATAACTGTAAAATGAAGAACTAAGTGATATGTTCCTCTGTGCAATACCTGTGAAATTAAGAAATAAGAGGAGGATGTATTTCACTTGTGGAAGTTAGTACTTTTCCTGTTTTCCTTTGTATTGTGTTCCTCTTTGCAACTGAGACATGAGGTACCTTTGTTTTTACAAGATTAGTGATATGTCTAGACTATTAGACGTCCTTCCCATACTACTACATTACTTTTTCAAATCCTGTTTCAAATCCTAATTTGATCTGGATGTGTGGGTGGTTCACGTTGCAAGCTGTGAACTCTTATGTTAATAGAGAGGGTTTTTGAAGACTTGAAATGCAGCTTATAATTAGACTACATTTCCCACAATATCACAGGCTGCATCCCTGTGCAACGTTAATGCCCAGATGTCCGCGAAGGGAATGGCATCTTTGGATGCACGTATCCGGGGTCACTCTGTTTATGGCTGCCATCATAGATATACATGGAAGACCCACGCTACTGCCTATGTGCCTTTTTACCTGCCCCCTACTACTCCTTGCTGCCTCCAACTTAGCCATCTGTTGCTGCCTGTCCAGTGTGTGTAGCTGCTGCCCACCTCCACTGCGTTTGGAGTGCCTGCTGTCCAGCCATTGCCTCTGCTCCTGTCCTTGGCCCTGTGACCACCTCAGCTGCTTCATTGGACTCTTACCATGCCATTCCACCACCACCGCTCCACAGCCCATCTCCAGGACCACCTTGCCCACCCACACCTGCCTCTGAGGTTGCCATGTGTGCACCATCATCATCAGACCAGAGTGGCAACCCCATGGCAGCGAGGCAGGGGGCTGTCAACTTCGCCACGAGGGAAGTTGACATCTTGGTGGAGATGGTCCTAGATCATTATTATGCACTCTTCAACCCTGTGATGCAATGTGGCAAGGAAGGACATCAGCAGATCTGGGTTGGCTGATGGATGCCATCTGCAGGGAGGAGGTGGCATCCGCACCTTCAAGACCCTTTACAAGCACTAGGAGGACCCAAAATCCAGGACCCACAGCAAGGCCCTGCGTTATATCCACGCACAGAGGTGCACCGTGCGCGCAGGTGGTGGATGACAGCTAACAACTAGCGGGTCCTGGAGAAGTTCTACCCGGAGCTGAACACCTAGGTCTGCGAGTTACGTGAACGTCTAGAGTCAACTAGTGAGTAGCCATGTGGTGCAATGCTCTACGGTGCATGTGCTCTGTGCATGTAGTTGCATGTTGGCAGTGACACCCTTAGTCTTGCAGCAAGTATGCTTCTGAGACGGATATCTGCATGCATGCCCCAGACATTGCTCTCCATGTGTGCATTCAGACCGATATGTATTTTGAATGTGCTATCACTTGCATTTTGTGTTGTAGTGCTGCCTTTCAGACCGTGCACATGGAATGTTACTTGTGTCTGAGATGTGTGGGTGACAAGTGTGACAGTTGAGGTAGTGGCACCCATGTCATGTTCATGTATGATGTTCATGTGTATGTGCTAAAGATGGGAATGTGTGACTGGGCATCAGTCACGCCTGGATGCAACATGTCCATTTGGATGTCTGGCTTAGTCACGTGGAGGTATTGCAGTTCACGGGACTCTGATGTGATTGGTCATCACACTGCGAGGGGCCTCTCAGTTGATGTGTGTGCATGACATGTGTATGTGCTGGTTGCTGTGGCATGCTCACATGTGCATGTGCAAATGATGCATGTGGGTATAGCATAAGCAATTGATTGGTTGTGACAGTGGCAAGTAGCCTGATGTGAATGTGTGTAGTGATGGCCAGGCAGGTGTCTGCATGGAAGTGGATTTCATATCTAATGTGTGTGGGTGTGGAGGTTGATGGTTGTACACTTGACTAGTTATGTTCATGTGGAACCTGGCGTTGCCATGCACGATTTGATGCAGTACACTGGGGTTTCTGTTCTGTGCCTCCTTTTCCACAGTTGCATCTGATGAATAGGGCGGAACCTGTGCTGTGGAGCATGGCAGCAGGGATGCCTCCACCAGACAGAGGCTCAGGGCCCAGCCACGCCCCCATGTCAGCTCACCTTGTTGAAGCGATGTGGTTGTTGCAGTGCCGGTGACATCGGGCATGGCTGCCTGAGTAAGTCCAAGAAGGTGAAGGTGGGAGTGGACTCCTCAGCAGCAGTAGGGACAGGTGATGCCAGACAGGGGCCATCCATGGTGGAAGACACCCCAGAGTCATCTAGGGCGAGGGAGGGGCAGGGGGAGGAGGTGGCCGTTGCAGCCCAGCACATGGGGTCAAATGGGGGTATTGAGGTGGGCATGCCGACTGCAGTCCTGTCCCAGGTTCATGAGGCTGTGCAGGCCATCGTGGAGGTGTCTGTGCAAAATCTAGTCCCTGGGCCATCGGATGCACATGCAGGGATGCCTCCACCCAGACCCACCACCCAGTGTCGGCTGATGTGTCCACCCAAACCGATAACCCCTTACCATCTGTTGTTGCCATTCAGCATTATGTCTACCTCTGCAGGCCGGGTTGGCGAGGGAGACAGCTGTCATTCGGGATGATCTGCAGGCTACTCGTAGTATGCTTGCACATCATCACAGTGAGCTAACCCGCCTCATCCGCTGGCTTGCAACATGCCTTTTCCGTGGTATGCTCCATGGGATCTTCACTGCTGCAACCACCTCCTCGTCTTCCTTCTCTGCGCACCAGTTGTCCTCCGGGGTGCCTTCCAGCCCAGATGCCACCAGGGCCCCCTATACACCAGTCCCTACCAAAGCGCCCCGTCTGGTGGAGACTACATCCCTGCCCGAGTTGGGAGTCCAAGGCACATCAGCTGAGGTGGTCACCATGCATACCCAGGCACCGACAGGGGCACCAGTAATGGAAGGACAGCAGGCACCCAGGAGCAGGGCAGGTGCTGTATGCCCCCCTGTATCATCATCTGCTCAGATGGCATACCCACATAGCAGGCACTGGGCACTGTGGCAGCAGGTGGCAACGAGGAGGAGGCTATTTGTTTCAGGGCAGACCACCGTAAGGAGGCAGGTGTGAAATGTGAGGCAGGAGGCACACATGGACTTGAGGGACAGGATGTCTTCCATGTTCCATTGATGTGAAGTGCAGATTGGAGCATAGAGGCAGCAGGCTCGGGAAGCAAGGTTTGTTATGGCCAGGGCTGAAATTGCACTGCGTTGGGCAAGGAGGCGGGTTGTCAGCCTGGAGGCCATTGCAGGGATGTCCGAGTGATCGAGACACAAATGCTGGAGACCATGCAAGCCCTTAAGGCAACAAAGGAGGCCCACCTGATGGGTGAGGACGTGGCGCTGGACTCAGCCCTGGTGGAAAGGCTCAGTGAGATTGGAGATGAGGAGGACTCGCCCCCTGGCTTTGTGCATAGTTATTTAGGTGTAGATTTCCTTTGTTTATTTATGATTTTCCCCATACTTTCCTTTCCCGTTTTATTGTATATCGTTGTTTAGACATACGATATTTGTTTTATTTCATATTTCCCCAGGACTACTTTGAACTTGTTTCCCCATTTATTTTTGTGCATATTTATGTCCAATACATCATTCTGTTTGTTACATTCCAGGCCTCATGCAGTCATTTGTGTGTTGGCCTCTTTGATAGTTCTATTTTCAGCCAGTGCATCTCTCCATGGAAATTCATGTGTCTTGTGATGTGCTTGCTTGTGCGCAGTTATTGCTGGGATGGTTGCGGATGGTAGGATGCACATGTGCCTGACATGTGGGGGTGGGTCCATCAGATGACTGGGTCTAAACTGTATGTTTGCCTTAACATTTACCTGTGCAGCTTCACTGTGCGTTTGGCATCAGTGTGGTTGGGTTGGAGGGAGGTCTGTTCACTGTGGAGGAGTTGCATGGTCATTTTAATAGCACGTTTATTTGGCATTGTTGTGTAAGACCCATGTCATCCAGACACACCCACCAGCATGTTCAGTCACACACTGCCTTCTCTCATGTGTTGTTCTACATCTACCACAGGAATGCAGTAGTGTGCCATGTTTGCTCTTGCAGAGTGCTAGCACAATTCTCCTGGCATGCTCTCTCTGAATGCCCTACATTCACCTATGCATGACCCTGTCATGTGATTGTTCACTGACAGGTATTTGGCCACCCATTCCATCCAGGTCACTGATGCTCAGGCTGTGACACGCCTGGCCTTGTTTGTGTATGTTGCAACATATTTTGGTAAATTTCCTTCTGTCATGGGCACACATTCAGTTACACTGGTTTGATGTTTTGGCAATGTGCCCAGGACAACATGCACATGGATTTGCATTCACTTGTTACATGTGTATGAGGGTGGCTGATGAAGGAGGGAGGACCTTTGTTTTTGCTGGGGTGCAGCGTGGGCTTGCGAGGGAGGACCCGGATTTTTCGCTGGGGTGGAGCCTGTGCTTGCGAGAGAGGACGTGGGTTTTTTCTGGAGTGCAGCCTGTGCTTGAGAGGGAGGACCCGTGTTTTGGCTGGGGTGCAGCTTCACTTGCGAGGGAGCACCCACGTTTTTGCTGGGGTGCAGCCTGGGCTTGCGAGGGAGGACCTGAATTTTTCACTGGGGTGGAGCCTGTGCTTGCGAGGGAGGACATGGGTTTTTGCTGGGGTGCAGCTTCGGCTTGCGAGGGATGACCCACCTTTTCACTGGGGTGCAGACTGTGCTTGCGAGGGAGGACCCACTTTTTCACTGGGGTGCAGCCTGGACTTGCGAGTTGAGACATGTGATTTCGCTTGGGTGCAGTCTTGGCTTGCGAGGTGATGTGCACTTTCTCAAAGGGGTACTCGATGGTGGGCTAAGGGTGACGCTGAGGCTTGCGCTGTGTTTGTCCTTTTGCTAGCTTTTCGGTGTGCTTGGGGCGTGTTGTGGCCGTTCCTTGAGCAGCTTGTTTTTACTTTTGCGATGGATAATAATGTGTCTTTGATTACATAAATACACATGGCGCGCAAACATTTTTTTGCGCCACGTTTCGTGGAGGGTCCTTCTTGGCTTGCAGACATTGCACCATTTCTGCACCATATTTCATGAATCGGGCCCGTAGGGTTCAATTATGGTACAGGGTTTTGCAAGTTTATATAGACTCACTAGGGTTTAGACAATGTACTTTAGGCCCTACCCACACAGCAGCACATCTTTTAGACAATGATGATGCTACTCGTTTACCAGTAAGTTGGTCAGGTCATGTTCTCATTTCCCTTTTCTGCAATCTGGGGTACTAGTGATATGTATCGTCATTGTAAACTCCAATCTATATGCACCGAGGATTTAAAGGCCACATGCCATTCTTTGTAAACATTGTTGATTATATGACAATCTCCTCATAATCTACAGATTTGCCTCCATCCTGTTATACCAAAATAATACCTAGCTCCATTGAATAGATGTTGTAGGAAACCACTTTCACTATCTCCTAATTTCTGAAATACATCAGATGTTGGGGATCTGAAAAGTGAAGGGTATTGTCTTGAGCAACTTTGTAGGGCATCATGTTCTGTCCAATACATATTTATTCAGGCAAACAAGATCTATTTTTCTACTAGAATTCCTTTGGGAAAGTTTATTCAGCTGAACTATTTAAAACGTATTGGGAACTGGAGCCCCCCCGAAGAAAATTGCCTATTTATCCCCAGAATAAAATGTGTGTCTTCCATACTTCAATAGTGGGTGAGCCTAGGTTGTATGACCACACAGAATCAGCTTTTCCTAGCTATCTTGTGGGTTTCACCTCCTTCAACTGTCTCTCAGAGCAAGGGCTAATGCAAAGTACCCTTGGCTTAAAAGCCTCATGATTTTCTCTGGACCATTATCCAGCCAAAGCTAGAAAGGATCACAGCTAAGCGTTGGCAGATGATCTATCAGTGATCGTAAATTCATCTCTACATCTCTAAAGCAGTAACATATCTGTTGAAAAAGGGCAATTTAGATTCAACAGACCCTGTCAATTTCAGACCAATCTTAACCTAAGTAAGTAAAATTTTGAAGGTAAAGTTGCAGACCACCTTTCCAACTATCTTGAAAAATAAAGTTTACTTGCTGGTTGCCATTCGGGCTTTCATCCAAAGCCTAGTCCAGAAAGAGCAACTTTAATGATCTGGGAAAAATGGCTTGATCTGGGTGATGCAGGTAAACTAGCTGTCTTGATCCTACTGGATACATAGACAACGTTTTACACTGTGGACTTTGGCATTTCAATGCAACATCTTGTAAACTACACTAGGATAAGAGATCAATCTGAAGCCTATATTGTATCCTTTTTGAAGGTTCATTGGGGAATTGTATTTCTCCAAGTTGTTTCACTGAATGTCGTTTCCACATTGATATGCGTTATCTCATCTCCTTTTTAACATCTACATGTGCCCTCTGCCTCTGGCAGTGGCTTGCTTTGGTCTGCAGTGCCACATTTATGCTAATGATGTGTACGTTCCTGGTCGACTCCCATGGAGATTCCGTGAATGCCTGAACAGTAGGGGCTTGCTTGGGCTTGGCTCAGCAATGAATGCCAGACAACTATTTACGACTTAAAAGAGGAAAAAAGAGATTATGCTGATTTGCTACCCTTCCGGCATGTCTATCTCCTTTCTATGCCAGGCCCATTTTAGCACCAAATCTATTCCTGTTGGGGTGAAAACCAGGAATTTGGTATTTCATTTAGCTAGTCATCTCTCTTTTTCTCATCAAGTGGAGGTGGTGGTGAAATCTGCCTATTTCCCACTATCTAATTTAAGTGGGGTTATTATGTTCTATGAGAACCACCGTAACATCATAGTACAAGCTGTAGTTCTCTCTCTTTCTCTCTCTCACTCTCCCTCTCGTTCACTCTCAAGAGAGAGAGAGTGAGCGAGAGAGAGAGAGAGAGAGAGAGAGTCGAATCCTTTATGTCACTCTGTTTAGGAATTTCAAAAGAACTCCTAAGTAAACTTCCGGCTGTAAAAACTTGATCAATCAGGGTTCTTCTGAACATGAAACAAAGTTTGATCATATCTTCCATCTTAGACTTATGTGTGGCTGGATTCCAATTGAAGATCACATTTAGGAGCGGGAAATGCTCTAGATTTGGAACATTCTCATTGACCTGGATCCATATAATTTGTCAAACTTGAATGATCAGTCTATTCGTAAATGGAACCTTTGATCGGCTACTCAAAACCTTCTTTCTGTTAATAATTTTCAACTATCACCAACTATCAGGCGTAGGTGGTAAATCCTTAAGAGTAATAGTTTGTGGACTGTGGAATGCTATACCCAAGTCAATCAGGGATTGTTCCTCTCTGCTGACATTTAAGTGATGCTTACAGCAACATTTCCATTCATTGTGAGTCCCTTGATCTTGATGTAAATGTTTTCATAATTCTTTTATGTTAAGCAGCCTGTTGTAATATTTGTTTGTTATTTGTTATTTAACTGTGTAGCGCTGAGAAACTAGTGTTACTGGTGATGTTTTGCACTTAAATATGTGTTGCTACTACTACAACAACTACCACCTCTACTACTACTACCACTGCTACCACCTTTTACTACTAATGCTACTGTATGTTGTGGTATACAGGATTTACCACTGTGATTGTCCCCGAAATGATTTACTTTGACTAGGGAGATGTGTGTGTTGTATTCATTTGATTAGTTTCCATATTCACAGTGAGTGGTAGGGGCTCAAGGCTTCAGAGCTGTATGTAACACAGCTCCCCTGACATTGTAAGCCAACTTGTAATTATTGTCTGACTACTGTTTAATTTGGTTTTGAACTTGTTCGTATTTTTAGTATGTCACTTATGTATTATTTTCCAGCAATTGTTCAACTTATTTAAATACAGATTTGTGGAATTCTTGTCAGGCTGCCACCAAGATGGCCATGTATCACTTCCTTTCTGAGCACCTATCCCATCTATGTGGAAGCATGCTGGGTGTTGCAGTACCTGCATCCTACGGAAGTGTTCCCTTTGTAGGCCTGTGATTTTTCAACACCCCGCAGCACTTGCCTCATGCATTTCTTAATATCAACACAGTTAGTCCACAAAACCGCCAGATGAGATGAGTGGTGGTGTGGAAGGCAGGAGCTGTGTGAGGAGTTGAATGGAAGTAGCACTGCAGTCAGATTGTTACTCTTACTAACTTTTCAAGCATTGTCATTCTTCATTTAAAATAAGTGGGAATATGTGGGTGTGCTTAATTGCCCCCCACTGAAACTTCTACCCAAACCCCATTTTGTTCATTGGCAGAACATATCTGTTGGCCATTTTAGAACTGTGCTAGAAAAATCTGTATTCAAAATGAAACAAAATTCACCGACTGGGTATCCTAGAATTTAAACTGATACCATGCATGATAAGCATAACTTGAATGCACAATCCAAAGAAATTAGAAGGACTCTTGAATAAGATTGTATCTGCCTGCATCAAACATATAGTTCAGTAATGCTGAGGCATGGCACCGGGGATTGGCTTCCCTCATGATGGCACTACCTCAAGATCTGTTAAATGATTTATTGTATCATTCCTGTTTACAGTTGAGTGCTATTTAATTACCAATTTTAATCTATGATGGTCACTAAATAACTCATATAGAACCATAAACTGGACAATGACGGACCAATGATTTACTGATATACAAAAATAATCAATTAAGGAACTCTCTCATTGACTCCTAAAGGTAAAACATCCTGGACAATTCTATTAGCCAGTTGTGAAATATTAATCCCTCATTACAAACACGTGGGTTACAACATTTCTATTCGTGGTATACCCATTGCTATATCTTCTGAGGTGTCAAAAAAGTCTAACGATGGACCATTTCCCAGTTTTGTATTCAAATCTCCCCTCAAAATAATCATATATTCCTGAGTGGTCTCTTTAAAAAAGAGGTCATCAAAAACTTTTTTTAAATAATGGCCAGTCCATTTCATCTATTTTTCTTTTGTAGGCTTTTATGGATATTCAATAGCACCTCAAATAATCATTATTGAAAAAATGTTTAAATACTTGAATAAAAGTTATGTAACCTTTGGTAGACATCTACACTTTACAGTTTAAGGATGCCATTTCCACAAAATACCTGCCTAGAGCGTTCTTATTTGCTTTAATTTGATTTACAAAAAAACATCAAGTACCAATTAGTACCCGGGCCAGGTTTCTTGTAGTAATGTAATATCATACATATTGAGATAAAGCTAAACTTCATTATTGGAGAATTTTCCTATCGCCCCAGCAATTTTCCACGAGAGAAAAGAGAGGATAGAAAAGTCCGGTGGACAGACTAGGCAGGCGTAGGTTTGATTAAACATAACTGCCTAATTAGATAATGGTTCCAATAATAAATATGATGTGAATTCCACAGAATGACAAATGTCCTTGGTTAGAGGGGCTGGTAGAGATAGACAGCCTAATGTGTCTTGCAACACAAATATCCGTTAATGCATTGTCATGGTACTGAAACAGACAACAACAACCTGACTTCCTCATAGATACCCACCTTTATCGGTCACCATCAGGGGAGGAAAATTAAACCTCACAAGAACCTTCTGGAACAGAAAGTCTTAGGCCTGTTTAGAAGGGGAGACACTCTCACCCAATCAAGTCCAAATAAGCCATTACACAGCAATCCACTGCAATTGCATATGACCATTGAACAGGTCACATGTTATGTTATGTGTTTGTTTATAAGGCGCCGATAGCCCTCAGGCATGAGAGTTCCATCTGAGTTTTCATGCCGAAAGGCACTTGCCAACCTCAACATTCACAAAATCCCCTTGCATCTCTTCAAAACAATCATTTTGAACTTTTGGTCTATATAGGTTTGCTGTCATAGCCGCGCTGCGGTCCCAGGGAGGGAAGGCCTCCACAGAGTCAGTGAAACCCTCCTTGGCCCGGGGGCAGGTACATTGTCACAATTTATTACATGGCATCCCCAGGACAAGGATCTCCTTCCCCTACAATGAGTGTGGCACACAATAAAGACACTTTGATTTTTATACTATGGATCCTTATGAGAAGGCCTCCAACCCGTCTCGCACCCAACCTCCACAAGCACCCCATGTCACAATGGACTAGGAACCAGACCACTGTGTTTCAATAAGATATTTATTAATTTATTATTTAATGTCAAATTAGAATAAACAAATTACAACAGCCACCAGTGTTGTGGCCACACAATGCAGAGACCTCTGTAAAGAGACCAGGTTAAGATATCCTGTCAGAAATCCTTCCTTTTATTCATAAAACAGAAGAAGAACAATTCAACACACAATGATAGCGCAATAGTTAAGCACTCCCCCTGCGACCTTCAACCCCCAACCATCAATTGAACTTGATTCCTTTGAATGGAAGGCAGTGGCAGGGAGTAGGAATACCGGGGGAAGATCGTTTTTGGTGCAGTGACCACAGAATCAATATGGGGAGCCAGCAAAGAATGTGAACATTCATTTTTAGAGCACAATGGAAGAATGGGGTGTATAATTATTTATCACGACTGCTAAAGGAAAGAATAGAAAGGAGGGAATTATTTAGCTTACACTTAGATAGACAGGCGGGGAATTTAGAGAATACTAGTCAGCACACAAGGGAAAAATCGGTTTAGTATTCAACACATGGGCAATGGGAAAGAAAAGGCAAATGGAAGTTCATTTTTTACCTCACAATGGGGAAAGAGCAACAAAACATCGGTTTTTGGGATGTTGAGAACAATTACAATGAAAAAGAAAATGCAAATGGAACTTGTTTTTACTGATGCTTAAAATGACAGGCAAGCTCTGGTAAAGGGGTTAGCTCACAAGAGGCAAAACATTTCTTGGTTAGGATGACAGATGCAATGGGAAAACACTATACCAGTTCACAATGCACTGGGAAAAGATGGTTGGTTTTGAATTCCAACTATACAAATCCCGATAAATAATGGGGCTATTAATTGATTTGCTTAGAAAAATACACTAAGGATTTACACAGGCAAATGGGGATTCTTTAATGGGGCATTGACTGAAATACAGGCAAATGTGGATTTTGAAAGGGGGAATTATCTAATGCAATGCTACAAGCATACCGGGCCTACACACTTTATGGTTTTAGGGTTTAGTTCTACTTACAGGACATGGCTGGACGGGACATCAGGGAGTGTCAGAGCACCACTGCTGGGACAACCAATAGGGTAAGTCAAGGAGTTCTTCTTTCCCCCAAGGGTTCCCAATCAGCTTCTAATCTCCTGGCTCCTCTGCAACCTAGGCCTCACACTGTTGGGATGTTTCTCCAGATTTTGGCATGTAGATCACCTCCAGGGTTACTTGGAAAAGTCCTAATCTGAGGTGCGGTTACTTAGTTATAGGGCAAATTACGTCACTAATGTGTCATAGTACCCGCAGAAGGGATTAGTTAATGTTCAATAGTCCACTCCCATCTCTGTGCTGATAGGTCTAGAAAATGTGGGAGTGCTTTAGGATATCAGGGGAGTAGACCCCTCCATCATCTTACTTTGGCAGGGGGGCTTGGTCTGGTTCAGGGACATATAAATCTCACTGCATGACAGTGCACTTAATCTCTGTGTTTTGACAGACATGAAGGTATTTTTTAACCCTATGACACTACTCAGGAGTTTGTATGTCATTCCTGTACAGAGCTACAGTTCTTTCTAATTTACTCCAGAATTATACCAGTAAAAAATCTGTCCCTTGGTGGGCAGCATATGAATCATATTTTGCATGTTTTAATCAATTTTTAATCTCTATCACATTCCCAAGTAGTACAACATTACGTCTTCCTTTAATAACCTTTGATATGTAGGTCTCACAAAAATCCTTTTTAGATGGGAAGAAGCCGTTCACTTTCACCTTTTCAGAAATCCTACAAAGAATATTGTAGGGTAGATATTATTGATTGTATACAGACAAACCATTTCTCCCAATTAACACAATGGACAGCCAAAACTACTCCTTGGGCCTGGCCCCCACCCTTGCAAGTCCCTCTTCCTGGATGTGATGTCAAGAGGGGCTCTGTGTTGAGATTGGCTTGCACATTTCAAGAGCTATTGCCCAGCTAATGCAAGTTTTTATTACAGCCTGTGGGGCCTGGATTCATAAAACTGGAGAGCATACCTCCTTTATCTTGTCCACACTGTAAATTTGATCTCTAATGGAGTTTAATTGTATTTTGTAAGAAAAGGCCCTCATGTTTGAAGTGAGCCAGGCCAAAATCCCCATGACAACAGGGGCCTTGGGATCTAGTATCACATGTGAAGAAATCACAATCAGAGAGAAAACCCCCTGGCCTTCCCCCATGAAAGGCCTCCATTTTAAATCCATTTTATCTTTAAATAAGCTTTTTGGAAAGTGCACAGTTACAGCACATATAATGGTCACTGTAAGGTTTTCCCTTGCGTACAACTGTTAAAAGAAGAACATCATAATCACACTTTTAGTGGCTTTGGTGTACATTGTCACTTGGGAGGAAACATGAAAGGACTTTTGTTAATAACCAGTGAAAGAAACTCCATTTAACTGCAGCTGCTTAAACCCAGTTCAGCCTCCCATTATAAATTCTGTGCATGGTTGTTTCATATGTGATGGGCTCATGATAGACAAAACCAAGTTCATATTTGAAAGTCTGGCACACATTTTGATGTACATTACTTTAGTTTAAAGAGAAAAATGAATATTCATGCATTTGTTTCTTTCACAGTAAAAATGCTTGATTCTGATGCGAAGGCTTGAAACACAATCTCGACATTTTCATTTAATATTCTGGGCACTGCTGTTTCTGAGAATGTTACTGCAGCTCTCCAATAATTTGGCAAACCTTGCCACATGTCTTTCCCTTATGCCAGGCAATTGGTATTTTTATGCATCTCAATGTTTTGAGTCCCCATGTCACTCCTTTTTGCTTTGAAAGTGCAGGGCCTAATTTTCCACATTATTTCAAGGCAGACCTTTTTATTTAGGGGCATTCAGGGCTATTTCACCCCATGCATTCCCCGCCTCCTAACTCTTTGTTTTATTTAGGCAGAGAGAAAAGCCAGGAGAGAGTGGGGTGTCCATTTCATGTTGCCTGGGTTCGTCTCAGGAATCTCCTTTAGAGCGCGCCTGCTCTTGGGTTTGTTCCAGGACTCTCCTTCAGAGCGCATCTGCTCTTTTCCTGGTACTGATGGAGTGGTGCTCTGGTCGGTCCTCCAATCTTTTTGGATTTTTATTTTTCCATTAGGCCTCTCCCGTTCAGGTGGCTCCTCTCTGACCTGTAGAGGCAAGGAAGTATTTAATCAGCCAAGAAGAAATGAGCGATTAAGTATTTCATAAACTATTTTTCCAGGTAGGGACGTGAAATTGACAACAAAAGAGCAAGAGACAAATACCATATATACATTACAAACTTGTTTTCATTACTTTTCAATCCTTCATAATTACTTCAACATAAAGGTAATTGTTTTACTCCCTGTAAATGTATGATTTTCTTCATCCAGGTTCCAATTCTTTACCTTTGTTCTTCGGAGGTTTCCTGGGGTCTACCCTCACTGGGTTCTTCAATGAGTCAGAAGTTCAGCCTGGGATTATAGCTCTTCAACTGATTGATGTGAACCCATTTCTCTTCAGTTTGTTCTCCTTTAGGGATGCAGATCTTATAGGCGACAGGTGAGATGTTATATACAACTTCAAAGGCACCACGCCAGGGGGGAAGGAACTTCTGCTCTTTGGTCTGGTTCCTTTGAAAATTGTACAAGTAGACCCTGTCGCCTATTTGGTATTCTTTCTTAGTGGTCGTTAAATCCTAGCGGGTTTTCATCCGCTCTGCCGACTTTTCCAGATTTCGCTGAGTGCATGCAAAAGCATGCTGTAGATGTTTTTGCAGTTTCTCAATGTATTTCTGGGTCGTGGGCGCATTGATCAGGGTCTGCTCTTGAGTTCTATAGAGAAGATGCCGAGGTAGCACCATTTTTCATCCAGTTATGAGCTCAAATTGAGACATTTTTGTCACAGAAGATGGTGTACACCTGATGGCCATCAGGACAAGCAGTAATCGGATGTCCCAACTAGGCCAAGAGTCCGCTATGAACTTCTTTATGATGCCCACAATCATTTTATTGTACCTCTCAACTCCCCCACTCGAGGCTTGGTGGTAGGCAATGTGGAGTTTTCCCTTTACCCAAGTATCTCCCACATCTTTGTCATCACCTCACTGGTAAAGTGACTTCCTCGCTCCAACTCAATCCTTTGGGGAAGGTTGAAATACAAGAAGATGTAATTGATCATCAGGGCAGCTGATGTTTCTGCCTTGCAATTTGGGGCTGAGAGACATTCCACCCAATTGGTAAACAAGCATGTCACGGTTAACATGTACTTGTTTCCTCTAGATGAGCGAATCATGGGCCTGATGAAATCTACTTGCAGATCTGACCAATGCAGTGTCATCCCCTTTTCCATAGGGGAGCTCTGTGTGTGAGGGAACTTGGCTGAAATTGCGCACACACAAGACACCCCTTCAAGTATTGGTCGAGGTCCTGACCAATGTGTGGCCATTATGCAATCTCTTGCAAGATTTCCAGTATGAAACCCCCTATGACCAGCTGTGGCCACGTCATGGGTGTGACTTAACATCAGGCTTCGGAATGAGGGAGGTACCACCCACTGATCACATAAAGAGATGAATATCCGTACCTACAAACCGTCTTGGTGTTACACTTCGGGCTTCCCGGCATTATATGGCACATCTGCAAACCTGTTGTGGAGCAGATACAGGTTGCCATGGCAACTGTACAAACTACAGTGGAATTTGTGTCAGCTGACACGTTCTGTACGTGGGAGACGTATGGCAAGACACGCCCCCGCAACGGCTTTAAAATCACCATCTTTCAAGAGGCTCACTGCTGCTAATTAGCGTTGCTAACTACTGCGGTTACGTCGTTCTTTTTCCCTTCATGAGAACCCCTCACAAACCTCTGATCTGACTTCCTGGTTCGCTTGGCTCCTGGATTACTTCATCTCCTCCCCTTCTGGCACTTCTATTGCTCGTAACGGCTTTGACCCGGACTGCTTCTAGTTTCTCTCTGGAATTGTTTTCCCTGCTTCCTACTGCCCTCGGGGCACTTAAACTCCGGCCTGCTGACAGCAGACGTGAGACACGTTCCCCAGCGCTAGCTGCTCCTCGCAGGTTACCCGCGAACAACCATCCGGGACTCCTCAGCTGCTCCACGCTCCAATTGGATAAATATGTTCTCAGGTAACACGTTGTAGTCGTTCTATTTAGGATGAGCCCTGCCAACGCTCCTCTGTCACTCCATCTTTTTCTCTGAACAGATTGGGTATTTCCTTGGCTGAACTTTGGGACACTGATTTGCATTTCAACAATTTGTGCCTCTCCATCCAGTGCATGTTAACGCTTTGCTGACTGTGCACCAACCCGACATTAGTGCGACCCTCGTGCCTCCCTGGTTTACTTCCCTATACTAACATTCCTGTTTGTTGTTTTCACCTGTCATTGTCTCCATTCCTGGACCATATCAATCCTAGAAATACCCACAATTCAGGTCTGTTGTTTTGGGGTCAATACTTTAGGTAATCTCCTTTAGATTATGTTCACTCATTAAGGTTACTTCTTTAATTTTGTAGATCATACCGGGGAAGATCCAGTCCACTACTTACTTAGGTATACCTTGTATTATACTGTTGTATTGATTGGTTGGTTGTTTTCTCTGCATCTTATAATATCTTTCGTATTTCTTTACAGCATTGGTATTGGCAGTGCTTGTTCTCCCCGCTCTTTTATTCAATTGACACCTCTGTCTGTTCCAATCAAAATAGCAGAGAGGTACATTGTAGAAAAGAGCCCCTCTTATAGGAAGCCTGAGTTTTGTACTCAGGTGAGCTGGTACGGAAGGCTGAATATCGATTCCTGTACACCCATCATCTCCAAGGGCAGTCATCCACGTCATTGACCTACCACGGAGTGGTGAGTAACACTTGGATTCAGAACATTTTGGAAAATGTTCCTCTATTCTGGAGTGACCTTTGATCTTTTTCCAGTAGATGGTCATCTCATTAGAGGTGACCAGATCATCAATGGATTGCATTCATTTCCCATGCTTGAGCGGTTTATTGTTTGCACATATCATGCCTCTACTTTTCCAATGAATCAGGAAATCCACAAACCCATTCCTGACATAATCTGAATCAGTGAGTATGACCAATTTGTGAAGTTGGTGTTGCATGGCAGTTAGGAGGGCTTGATGAACCGCCATCAATTCTGCCACCTGACCACTTCGGGCACTGATCTTGTACCCAGCAGAGGGCTCTAGGGCATCATTCACCCAGGCATTCCCAATGCCAGCCACCAGTTCATTTTCCCTGTGGTTGTCAACATGGTAGGAGCACCCATCCACATAAACTGTTCGTATCCCCTGGCATGTGTCTTCCTCCTAGACTTTGTGCAGGGAAGTAAGGTACGCCTCCACGTTGCTTGGGTTTTTAGACTTTCATCCTCGAGCCAGTTTTCATAAGCACAGTCATGAAAGTCAGTCAAACTTTGCACAAGAGGACTCTTCTTGTTTTGGCCATATCTGACTTCCACGGGAAAGCCTTGCATGGATAGAATCCAGGAAGTAACATTCCCAGTTCTAATTTGGTCACTTTGGTGATATTTCAAGGGCTGGTGAGGAGTCTCGACTATGATGTGCTCCCCCTGGATGAACGGGCAGTAATTCTTCAATACCCACACCGTTGCCAGGATTGCCTTTTCACAATTATTGAATTTTTCCTCCAGAGAGCACAAAGTCTTACTCACATACGAGATGACTTTGCAGACCTTGGGCCTCATTACACGGTATGCGGTAACCCGCTAGTATTTTACAGTGTCTGCCTTGGAGGATGGGGGAATTTCCGCCCTACTCCAAGGTGAGCGGGGGCGGTAATTCCCCATTCACCAAGGCACTTCCCCATTCCCATTTATGCCCCCATAGGGCTCAATGGGAATGGGGAAGGAGCTAATAACGGTACCGCAAGTTTTGGTACCGTAATTAGCACCAAGGTCCCTTTGTGGGCCAGTTCCTTAACTGTTGCTAAAACCAGCCATTGAGGTTGGGTCCGGCAAATGGACCTCGTAGTAAGGCGGTAACAGTTTACCCATAACGGTGCCCTTACCGGTACCGGTAAACCCTTACCGCATTCCGGGTAATGAGGCCCTTTGTCATGCTTCTGGTATAGTACTTCTGTTAAGCAAGTATTTGAGAACCCTGTCTCCAAAAAGATCTCCTTGTTTTTGATGGTGTAAGTCAAACAAGACGCTTGGGAAAGGCTTCTCTTGAGTTGTTTTACTGCCTTGGCTTGCTCTGGACCCCACTCCCACTTTAGCCAGGCCTTAAGTCAATGGGCCAAGGGTATTGTGACCTCTGCATAGTCCTCTGAAATTCCTACTATAACTAGTAAGTCCAAGGGCTTTGTAGTTCACACAGAGTCGTAGGGTCTTTCAATTTCAGTAATGCTTCCACCTTTTTCGCCTGGGGACTGAGACCCTCAGGGGTGATTTCATGCCCTAGGAAGTTCACATGGGTCTTACACCACTGCACTTTCTGGAAGGACAGTTTCACTCTGGCTTCTTTCAACTGGGTCAGAACATAGCTTATTTCGGCTATGTGTTCCTCCACAGTTGAGCTTTTGATTAGACCATCATCTACATAGGCCAGGTTTCCCCTCTCACCCAAATCAGGCATGGCCTTATGCAGAAAGATGTTAAATTCATTGCCAGAGTTTAGGTAGCTAAAGGGGGTTCGGGTCCACGTGTATTGCTGCCCCCCGAAAGTAAAGGCAAGCTTGTACTGGTCTTCCCTACTCAAGGGTACTGTCCAGTAACTGTTGGTCAGGTTAATGGCCGTATACACCTTTCACCCTTAGATCTGGGCCAGTCTCTGATCGATGTAGGGAAGAGGCCATCTTGGCATGTGGACCCATTTGTTTAACTCCCTAAGGTCTGCGCAAAGTCACAATTGGCCATTGGGTTTGAGTATCCCCAGTACCGGGTTATTAAAGGTACTGTGGACTGGACAAATTATACCACAGGATTCTAAATTCTTTATAATCTCTGGGAGTGACTCCATGGATGCGAGAGGTAACCGATATTGCTTCACAAATACGGGAGCCATACCAGGGTCTCTTGCTATGGAGGTGGAATGTATCTCGGTGCGACCACAGTCGTATGAGTCCACAGCAAAAATCTCTTGAAATTCCCAAAACACCAGTTTCAGCTTCTGCTTTTGCTCCTCAGTCTCACAGGCATCAGCAAGTTTGATTTGTTCCTAAACCATCTGCCTGAAGTCTGGAAATACCTCAGGTTTTGGAATTTCTGCAGTATCCTCCAGTAGAGTGGAGAGATCTCTTGTTATGGTGTTGGCCTGAACAGGTGGTTTCAAGGAGGGAAGATAGTCCCTGTTGACTTGAAATACCACCTCATCCTTCCTGATGTCACAGGTTACTTCTTCCCACCATAAGGGCAGGAAGAGTACACCAAGAAATGTCCCCATTGCCGGGTGAAAATCTTTTCTGGAGGTATGTCATTGATACAGTGGTAACAGTCATTTGGAATTCGTCCCATTAACTCATTCCCTAAATCAATGGAAAAATGTTGGGCATCAACCGCCATTCCAATAAAGGTGCCTGTGCCCAGAGTGATGCTTCTAGGGTCGCTGCTATCCACCAATATTTGAATGGTGTTGTGTTCTACGTCAACTAGTGGTGTCAAGTTCAGATAAAACCCCTGCTGTTGGAGGTGATAATTCAAAATGATATAAGAGTCCTGATTTTTTAGGTCCTATCCTCGCTTAATTTTTAGGGGAATTGTAAATTGTTGTACCAGTCCTGGGATGGTGCCCTCTTCTCCAGTTTGAACTTCAACTGCATATGGCAGCAATTGGGCAGACCGAAATGCTTTCTCAGGATTGTCAAAGCCCATGGGGTTACCCCCCATCAGGACCAGACTTTGTAATTAATTAGGTCTAATTTAAATGTGAATCGATTGAGAATGTCACTGCCTAAGTAGAATTCAGAGGGGACATTTCTCACAAAACAGCAATTATGATCTATGCTTTGGTCAATAATGGACATTTTTAGCATGCAGGAGATGTTTGGAATTGGGAGTTTCCAGGCCCATATCCCACTTATCAATCAACTTAAATGAGGGAATGGTCTGATCTTTTGGGAGTTTCCTGAATACGCTTCGCTGATGAAGCGTTTTCCATTATTCAGGCATGCTCTGGCGAGAACAGGCTCCCCCCTCTCATTTGCCTGAATGGGGAGAAACAACTGTGCACCCTTTTCCTGGATATCAGCCAAACGCTGAGCTGGTTTTTCATCATCTTTCATCATGGGATTTGGGATTTCTTCAAATTGTGGATCGGTATAAGATTTCAGGGTATTTCCTTCCAGAGTGGAATGCCACTTGAAACTGGGAGGAAGGTTGATTTTCAAAAATGAAGAAGGGTTCCCATCACCAGTTTACTCTCCTACAGAGATGACAGTGATGTCAGGGACTTGATTGTTCCTAGAGTGGAATTCGATTTGGTCAGACCGCTGCTCAACCATGTGGCATGTACCATTTAAACTCACATACTTTATGCTTTGTTTTAGTTTTTTAGCCGGTTAGTCAGTGTCCAGAGGAGCTTGTTCACAAGGTCAATCAGGGGTTCCCCAGGAGACAAGGTGTGTCCTCTGGAGTAACAACTATCACCGGGTATTTCACCCTATGTCGCCTAATTTTGATCTCTAGATCCGCAGTCTGTTCGATGGAAATGTCATTTCTGTCGAAGTTTTGGAGTTGTCCAGGAAAAGGTGTGAGGGGAATTTGGTGACTCTCCCCCTTTCCTGAATTCATCTGGTCAAATGCCTTTTTGAACAGAAGGGTGGCTTGGGATCTTGTGTCCACCAGCACTGAAAATGCACATTAGCCTGTACCTTTACGGAGGCATACAATCTATCTGCCTTCTCTCTCCTCAAAGGGGCAAAGGAAATATGCATTTTGGGCCAGCTTGGCAGTTAACTTATTTATTTAGAACTCTGACACTGTGTGATCTTGGGCAGTTTTCTGTGTCAGAGTCTGTCAATCTGTAAAGAAAATTTGGCACCCAGATATTTGTGGGATGGTGGAATCCCCTTTTGTCCCGATTCTCTGATGTCCCCCTTTTCCTTGAGATTGTCACTTGAACTGGTTTGGGGGGAGGATCTCGCATTTCTTTCAGAGTCATCTTGGTGAAATGGTTGTGGTTCGGGAATTGGTGGTTCTGGGTCAGTCCCCATACTTACCCAGTGTAGTTAGGTTCTTTTGGGACCCATCTTTCCTTGGGAGGAATCCCCCATCCCTGAAAGAGAAGATTTTCTTCCCTAAATCCTCCAGGGATTCTTCCCCTTCAAACTGGATGACGCAGACTTCCTCCACAGAATGGGTTTTCTTTGTCCCTTGGTTTCTCCTACTTACCCTCTGTTCCATAGGTTGCAGCTTTTCGGGGGTAGGAGATTTGGGTTCAGGTTCAGAGAGGTCTATGGTTTTTCATGGGTGAGAAAGGAAGTTTCCTCTAGGGCTTGCATCTCCCTTCCCCCGGGCATCCTCCTCTGAAACCTGTGGGTTGTCAGGGTTTTCTCCCTGTCATTGCTCCGTGGCACCAGGCGCTGGGTTTAAGCTGATCTGGACAGCCATGTTCATTTGAGGGCCCTGCTGAGCCCTCAACATGCGACTCAGGTCTTGAGTCAGACTTTGGACCTGGCGTTCCAGTTGCAACATCCTTTATGGTTGGTACGGGGGTCTGGAGTCATACCTTTGCTGCTGTCAGGAAGAGTAGCTGTCCCTTCTCCCGGAGTAGCTTGAGGGTTTCCATGGTAGCCTTCCATCCTTGGTCTCCCATCTACCTGATTTGGGCGTCTAGATTACTGAAAGCGGGGAGAGAAAGGAGGATTGTTCTGAAAGTTAGGGTTTGGGGGATACCTGGGGAAGAAATTTAAATTGGAGGGTAGAATATTTCTTCTTGTGGGATGTTTGGAGGGAAGTTTTCTGAGGCCGTATTTACCTGATTGGAACCCTGTCCCTTGTGCCAGGGGTGTCCCTACATACCCCAAGATAGGTTTGTTACCCTTATATTTTGGGCTAATATAGGTGGCAGAGTCAGGTGACGCATTTGTTGGATACCCTGCCTGGCTACCACCCAACTGGGATTGATCACAGGGTCTCCTCTGCCTCTCATTTGTCTTATTATAGGGAGGAGTATTTTTAGGCCCCCCCATTTCTTTTTTTTTTAAACTTCAATTTTTATTCAGGTTTACAGAAAAAACAGTTTCCCCATGTCCTCCCACCCCGCACCCCCACCACCCCAACTTGTGCCCACCCCCCCTGTCCTGTGCCCAAGCCAAGTCTGTTGTGCCAGGAGACTCGCAGTGTGTTCTCCCTCCAAGTGTGATGTTGCTGGTGTCCTTAACACCGTTAGGCCTGATGCCGTCTCGCCCCGGGTGCTGAGCATCCCTGTCCGCTGAAGTACTGCTCTCTGCTTGGATCGCTCCATTGGGACCGAGTTCTCACACCGGAAGGATCAATGGACCTCCCAACCCCATGATTGTTGTATTCCATACCAGTTTGTGAGGAAAGCGCTGATGTCATTGTTCACCATGGCAGTCAGTTTATCCATTATAAACATGTTTTTAACCTTTTTCATCCACTCTTCCTTGGAGGGTGGCTCCGGGCTTTTCCATTTTTGTGCGAGGGCCACTCTGCCCGCCCGCAGCATTGTCTCCCACATCCTCGGGTACCTGTGGACTTCAAATTCCTCTGGGGGGAGGCCCAACAGCATCGTCAGAGGATTGAGAGGTAAGAGTTCCTCTATCACTTCCGCCATCCAGCCCCTCACCAGCCCCCAGTACACCTGTGCCTTGGGGCAGTGCCACCACATATGACTCCTGGAGCCTGTTTGCCCACATCCCCTCGGACACAGTGGGGACACCCCCGAGAACATTTTAGACAATTTCACTGGGTCCCTATGCCACCCTTGCAGCACCTTGAAATTGTGTTCCATATCGGCTGTGAAGAGGTTCCCATGGAAGGCAATTTTGAATATTCTCGACCAGGAGTCCTCTGAAATCTCCTCTCCCGCCAGGTCCTCCCAGAACTTGCGGAAGGTTCTCCTTCCCTGGAGGTAGTACGTATTGAGAATTTTATACATGCTGGAAACCGCCCCCTTCCTTGAGGTCACTGCATCTATGAGCTTTTCAAAGGGAGTTAGCTGTCTACTCAGACTGGAGCCCCATGATTGGTCACATAAAATACCCTTCAAACGGAGGTACTCAAAGATAGACAGGGATCCCTGGCCGAGTGCGTCTTTCAATTCTTCATAGGACAGGAATTCACCCTCCCTGAACAGCTGACCCGCCCATTCCAGACCTTTGTCCGACCAGACTTGGGTGGACCTGAACCCTTTGCTACCTAGGTTGAGGAGGTGCCCCCAGAGGGAAGACATCAGGGATGGCCATGTAGTGAGGTGCGCCGTCTGTGGACCCTCCTTCCATATGTCCCAAAGGACTCTCAAGGTCGGGTGGGCTTTCAAGTGACTCGGGATTGTTCTCCGTGGGGCCCACAGGAGGTTGCGTACCTTCAGGGGGTGGGTGTCCATATCCTCCAGATACGACCAGTACATCCCCATTCCCTCTTTCATGTGTTCGAGGAGGACTCGTAGCTGAGCAGCCCGAAAGTACAGGCTGAAGTCCGGGAGTCCAAACCCTCCCTCCTCCCTGGGCAGCGTCAGCGTAGTCCTCCTGGTCCTCGGGGTTTTCCCCTGCCATATGAAGTCCCGAGTGGAGTTCTGTAACACCCTGAAAGTCTGCTGTGGGACGCCAGTTGGAAGTGCCGTAAAAAGGTATAGGAGCCGCGGCAGTACATTCATTTTGACCGCCATCATCCTGCCATACCAAGAGAGGACCATACCTCCCCACTTCCTCAAGTCCGATGTGATCCCTTCTATTATGGGGTCATAGTTCGCAGTAGCCAGTTTAGTTAAATCCCGTGTGAGGAGAACCCCCAGGTATCGGATTTTAGCCTTCCCCATTGCAATCCCGTGGAGTCCATCCAGGGGGTCTAGCCCCGGGTCTCGGAGTCTCATGGGGAGCAGGACCGATTTCGAGGCATTAATCTTCAGGCCCGAGAAGCGGCCAAATTCCGTTATCAGGTCCAGCAGGGGGGGGAGCGAGGAGCTAGGTTCTACCAGGTAGACCAGAATGTCGTCTGCGAACAAGGAGAGTTTAAATTCCACCTCCCCCCTGCTAATCCCCTTAATCCCTGGGTGGGCCCTGATGGCTATAGCCAGGGCTTCTATCGTGAGGACGTATATCAGAGGGGAGAGAGGGCACCCCTGTCTTGTCCCTCGGGAGAGAGGGAAAGCATCGGTCAACTCTCCATTCACTTGGACCGTTGCCGTGGGAGCTCTGTAAAGGGCCGCTACCCAGCTCATAATGCGGGCCCCAAAACCCATCTTCCTCAGGAGGAGATCCATGTATCGCCACTCGACTCTGTCGAACGCCTTCTCTGAGTCCAGAGAGAGGACACTTGCGTTAAGGTCCGACTGTTGCGCAAAGTGGAATAGATCTATGGTCTTGCGTATGTTGTCCGAACCCTGTCTCCCACTGATGAACCCCACCTGGTCCCCATGGACTAGTTTCGGAAGTACACCTTCTATCCGCCTCCCCACCACCTTTGCCAGTATCTTCCCCACCACCTTTGCCAGTATCTTAACGTCAGTGTTAAGCAGTGATATTGGGCGGTAAAAGGCACATTCTGTGGGGTCCCTCCCCTCCTTAGGTAGTACCGCAATGATGGCCCCCATCATGGAGTCGGGGAGAGCTCCCCCCTCTAGCACCGAGTTGAAGACCCTCACCAAATATGGGATTAGGGAAGATCGGAATTTTTTATAAAAATAGACAGAGAACCCATCGTCCCCGAGGGAGGTGCCCGCTTTCATCCCGCCTATGGCCTTGTTCACCTCATCTTCAGTCACCGGCCCTTCCAGCCCCTCGGACATCTCCCTGGATAGAGCTGGGAGCCGAACGGAGCTCAAGAAATTCTCTATCGGGGCGTTTCCCTCGTCGTATTCGGGTGAGTACAGGGTCTTATAATATTGGCGAAAGGCCCCTCCGATATGGGAGGACTCGCAACCCAAAGTTCCCTGGGCGTCCCTCCTTTCCCTCACCATTCTGCTCCTCTGGACTTCCCTCAACTTCCATGCCAAGATCCTGTCCGCTTTGTCCCCCTTCTCGTAATACTTTTGTTTTACCATCTGAAGACTTCTCTCCGTTTTGTGGATAAGTAAGTCTTTCAGCTGGAGTCTATAATCTTCCAGGGGGACCACTCGATCGCGGTCCGGGACCCGGTCTGGGGAACCCCTCAGTTGGAGATGGGCAATTTTTTCCCGCAGGGTCCTCTCTTGGGCCTCCCTCTCCCTTTTTACCCTTGCACCTTTTTGGATGAGGATGCCACGGAGAGTCGCCTTGAAATCATCCCAGAGCGTGTGCGTGCCTACTTCCCCATTGTCATTTAACTCAAAAAATTCTGTTATGGCGTCCGCGATCTCCTGGGCATGAGCCTCGTTCTTCAATAGGGCATCATTGCATCTCCAGCGGCCCCTGCGCTCTTTACACCATCCCCCTGATATTGTCACCCTTACCATGTCATGGTTGGACCAGGGTACAGGATCGACCCTATAGCCTGTAACGTGCGGGCGAAGGGTTTCATCCACCAGGATATAGTCTATCCTCAAGAACGAGGCATGGATGGCCGAGTAATACGTAAAAGAGGGGACCCCTGCTCTGGGAGACGGGATTGAGTCCACGAGACCCAACTCCTCATTCACTCTCTGGAAGGTTTGCGCCGTGGGTTCCTCCGCGGGTCTGGGGTCCTGGGGGCCCACCCTCTTCCTGTCCATGGATGGGACCAACACCATGTTAAAATCTCCCCCCACCACTAGCGTGCCCCTTACGAATAATATTAGCTTCTCCTTGACCTCCTCCCAGAACCGGGCCTGGCCCTCATTCGGACCATACACTACGGCCAGTGTCAGGGGGGCTCCTTGTAGAGTGCCCCTCACCAGTAGGAAGCGACCCTCGGGGTCCTGCATGGTAGCCTCATTAGTGAAGCGGAGGCCCCTGGCGACCAGGATAGCCACCCCTCTTTTCTTCCCCTTATGGGATGCATATAGGACCTCCCCTATACCTCCCCCTCTCATTTTGGGTTCCTTCCCTCTCGCCCAATGTGTCTCTTGTAAGAACAGCAGGTCCAGCTTCGCCCTCCTGAATTCACAACAAACCAGGGACCTCTTGGTGGGTGTGTTCAAGCCCCGCACGTTCAGGGAGCCCACCCCCAGAGCCGGTTGGCAGTCAGCCATAATCTAAGCCATCAAAGCTGTTACACACCTGCTTAACAACACTGTTCGTTATTTGCTCCCGAGGTCGCACTGGTCGGACTGGTCGGGCATTATTCGGACATTCCCTCAACTTTTCCCCTAACCCCCTCCCCAACCAACCACCCCCTGGCAACTTCGACCCCCCCTCCCCCCTACCCGGCGTCCAGCCATTTAGTTCCGCCATTCCTGGCATTAGGCCGGACCACCAGTCTGCCCTATCCGTCCGGGCACGCTGAGTTAAGCTCGTTGTTATGAGCCCCCCCCATTTTTCCCCCCAACTTCGTCCCCACCTTACTTGCTGTCCTGGGGAAATGTGTGATCAACCGGACCATTATTGCGCTGAATCCCCCGTGGACCAGTCATCCCTGTTCTCAGTCATCTGTGTCGTTGCGCTCCCCCTCCCTCGCAGTCGGAGGGGTGTTAAGCTTCCTATATTTTCTTGAGCCGGTTTTCCTCCTCCTGGACCCGGGACGGTCTGGTGGCCCCTCCCCCAATTTCGCCGGGCCCACCGGGCCTCTTCTGGTGGTGGGCTCAGTCACATAGTCTTGAATGGCCCCTCTTATGTCCTCTTCCGTGGTTAGCGACGTCCGTTGGCCCATGTACTCAAAGGTCAGGGAAAATGGATACCCCCACCTGTAGCGTACTCCTTTGTCTTTTAGTAGTTGTGTTAGGGGGCGGCACATTCTCCGCTTCGCCAGGGTGTAGGCTGAGAGGTCTTGGAATATCGAGATCTCTGCACCGTTGTAGGAAATCGCCCCTGCTTTCCTTGCCTCCTCCAGGACCTTAGCCTTGTCCGTATAGTAATGGAATCGCGCAAGGATCGATCGGGGGTTTCCCGCTCTGCCGCCCGCTCTGTGCACGCGGTCGAATGTCAATTATGTTGTCATTTCTTTGGCAAAGAGGAGGGTGATTATGTCTCGCACCACCCGGATTAAGTCTCTCTCCGTCTCCCCTTCCACTTCCGGAACCCCAAAAAATCTAAGGTTGTTCCTCCTTTCCCTATTTTCGTAGTCGTCTATCTGTCTGGCCCTTTCCTCGTCCCTCTTCTTCAGGGAAGCCAGCCGCATTTCCATTTGCACTTCCTGGATGGCTGAGGTCGACTGGTCGGTCTCCACGCGCAGGAGCCTGTCCTCCATCTTGTCCACCCTGTTGTCCATTTTTTCCAGCTTTTGCGCGATGTCTGACCGCATATCCCGGATCTCCTGGAGTATGGATGCAAATCCCTTCTCCATGGCCGTGGCGGAATGCGTTGGAGTTTCCGGGTGGGACAAGGCCCCGTGGGTTGTGGGGTTCTCGCTATTTCTCCCAACCCCTTTGTATCGAAAGGATTGCAAGGCCTCCCGCCAGTTCATGCAGGCATTCCACGCACCTGTTTCGTTGTCTACCCCTAACTCGGGGCCAATGGGAATGTCCTCCGGGCCCGATCAGTGGGGGCCGGAATCGGGCCCTCTGGTGGGCCTGGGCGGTTGAGGGGGACCTCCAGGCGGGCACACGCCCCACGAGGGCCAGGTGGGGGCCTCGCACCTGGGTCCGTTCCCTAGCTCTGTCGGCTCCTGGGGGACTGTTGGCGGGCACACGCCCTGCGAGTTAGTGCAGGGGCCTCCACCTACCGGGGGTGAGTCTCAGGTGGTTCCGTCGGCATAGCTGCGCTGTACCTCTGGATTCGGGGGGGAGGGGCAGGCCGTTGTCAAGAGCCCTCCGGGTCCTCAAGCCCCGTCACCGTCATCCGTCTCTCTCCCGGTTTCAGGCCTCAGGGGGACCAGAAGGCACTTCGCTGGGGGAGGGGATTTCCCCGGGCCTCGCTGCGACTCCGGCCCTGCTGTGCTGCGTTGGCCCTGGACGGGCGGCTTCTGGGTTTCCGCTTGGCAGCGGGGGCTGCCCGTGTCACGGCGCCTCCCGCAATCCACACCGCGGGGGCCGGCGGAGCACTCGCCCGAGTCCGCTACTGCTGGGGGCCGTCCGCGGCTACCCCGTTCGCACCAGAGCCCACCCGGGGGCGCAGACACCAGCGTTCTTATCCCGCTCGGGGCCCGTGTCCCCGGTCCTCGCGTCCACCCGCGGGGCGGGCCGATGGTCTTCCGGGAAGGGCCTGCCGGAGTGATTCCTCAGCCGAGGGAGTCGCCAGGCCCCTCTGACGTATCCTCGTCTCAGGCCGTGTCCGTTCTCCGGCTCCTTGTGATCCCCGAAGTCCGCTCTTTCGCACGGGGAGTGCGGGGGGGGACCGGCCACCAATCCCGCTCTGTGTTGCCGCTGAGGGGGGTCCGGGGGGGGCTCAATCCCTGACAACTGGCCTCGTACGGCGGGAGAGCAACGCTCAGGCAGCCATTACCTGCGCGCCCCCTGGTGGCCTTGGCCCCCCCATTTCTAAGTAAAAAATGGGGGTATTCTTCACCTCCGCCACTTTGGCAGCAGCGGGGGTGTTGGATGGTTTGGGATTTTTGGGATTATTTTTGTTTTCAACCGGCTTTTGGACCTCATTGTTCCGGGTAGCCTGTTCTATTATCCAATCCAGGGTCTTTTGCTTATGGAAGTTACTTACCAATTGGGTCATGATATACTTAGGGAGGGCATAAAAATACCTATTAATAAATTTCCTGCTATTGGTGCGTACCCGTCTAGAGGTCTTGGCAAATGCCTGCTTCAGTTCTTGCACCAACTCTCTAGGTGCCTGGTCCTCGCCGCACTGCAGGTTGTGGGCTGCCTTGCGAGCCTCCTGAGGGTTCCTGTGCACAGAGAAGTGTTTCAAGGTGGCCGCCTTGTAGGTAGACCATCTTTGATGATCTTGATCTTCCAGGCCAGCAAAGAAGCTGCAGTATTCCGGGGAGAATGTCCACTGACAAACTCTATGGAATTGTGATAATTTATAATGCCAAATGATGTCATCATCTCATCATACAGCTCCAGATGCTCCCATACTGAGTATTTTTCATTTTTGTGGTAGGGAGTCATGAAGCTACTGATGGCTTTTATTTGCCGAATTGGGTATTTTAACAAAGTTCTCTTTTGTTTTGCAGCCTTCTTTTTCTGCTGCACCTGAGTCAATTCGCCCTCAGACTCAGATATGCTACTATTTGTGGTCCACTCCCTGTCCTCTAGGTGCTCCCTGCTTCCCTGAGACTGGGAATGCCTCCCAGAATGAAGGGCTCTGGAATTTTCTCATCTGTTGCATTGTGGGCTCTCTGGGTCACTTTCCTTGGATTCCCCATTTCGCACAGGGGAGTGCTCATCTTCCTCCTCCCTTCTTCCGGGCCTGGTGGAGAACTTCCTGCATACCCCCTGTCTGGGTGAAGGTTTTCAAGATGCCCTTTTTGAGGCCTGGAGTCTGATCCTTCTCTATCTGCAAAGCTGAACAAGTGGTCTTTTTGTAGTTTATGCTTCTGCCAGTCTAACTCCCTGATCCCCTCATCATTGGAGCCCTCCTGGTCAGCAGTGTCTGCTGGTGTCTTTTTAAATCTGGATAAGGATGAATATCTGACAATATCTGCTAAGGACTGGCCTTCCGGCTCAGTTGTACTAGGCTTGGTTGGGTCCAGCTGCCTCATGTTTCCCTGTTCTTGTCAACTGGTAGGCATGAAGTCAGCAGCTTCCTGTGCATATAATGTGATGAGTTGGCTTGAGGCCCCTGGCAAAGAGGACCTCACTCCGGGGTCAGGGGTTGCACTTCCATACCCTAACTCTTTGGGGTGCCTCAAACCCTGATTGTATCTAGCCATTTCCTTCTCCAATCTCCCCGATTTATCTTTCTCGGCCCCTATCTCTTCGTGGTATATAGAGGCCTGATCTTTGAGCTTTGCTACAAGGACTTGAGTAGCATCTATGACCTTGCCTCGTGCCACTACTTGGCCATGGAGTCCCTTGTTCTCTTCACCCAGGGACTCATTATCCCTCTGTGTCGCCTGTATTATCTGGGTGTACTCAGACCTCTTCTTTTGCAGGGGACTAATCTCCTCACTTTGCGCACTTTTGGTCTCTGTTTCCTACTCTAAATCCAATTCTGCTTGCCTCACATGTCCCTTTAATTTTTCATTTTCTACTCTCATGTCCGTCATGACTCGCTTTTCTCTGGGTCTGTCTTTAACTGGCACACTTCCTGACACAGGGCACATTTTTCCTGACAAAATGTGATATTTTGTTAGCTGAGGTGATCCCTCTGCTGTTTCATAGCGCTCAAATTCTGACGTTTCTGATCAAATTCTGCATGGGAATGGACCTCCTTTATGATCCATTGGTTATTCTCCTCTTTCAATAGCTTATTCTGCATTTGAAATGTGCACATGTCCTCTAAGCAGGCCCTATTGTGCACCACTTGATGACTCAATTTTAGCTGACTCTCTCTCAGGTTCTCAAACCCTTCTTGACATTCCTCTCTCAGTGCAGAAAATTGGGCCTCCTGCTCTAAATTCATTTTCTGCTGTGCCGCTAACTCATCCTTTAGCTGCTGAATGATGTTTTCTAATTTTAACTCAGAATTCTGACTCTGTTGCACGTTCTCCTATACTTGCTTCAACTCTCTCTGTGCTAGATCCAAAAGCTCAGATTGATATTTCACAGAGGCTACCCTCTCCTGGTATCTTTCTTCCATTATCATCATATGGAAGTACATATATGCTGTGAGCTGAGCCATTTTAATTTGCTCATCTCTGGGGGTCTGAGTCATATAAAAATCTGTCAGGGCTTGATGTAACAGGCCATTATCCTGCTAGCCATCCATATTTATAGAGGTAACCTCTTGCATCATTATAGATTGCCATGCTACATGTTCCTGTTCTACCCATTCACCTTTAATGAACAATTTGGATAGAAGGTGCTTTCTGGCCATGTTAATTTCTACGGTGCTCATTGTGAAATGTGTTCTGCACCTAATGGGTTCTCTGTGCAAGAGCAAAATCTCAACCTGCTTCTGCTTAGTTTGTATTCACAATACTTAATTTACACACACAGCCCTGAAACCCAGGGTACAAGTTTGGATGGTGCCTTCACAATGCAACCCAGCGTTCTACCCACTAAATATAACAATACCTTCAATGACTGGTCTGGTCTGCTGTGCTGCGCTGCCACAGGTGAAAACACTTTTCTCAATCTTTGCACAAGCCCCCAATTTGTCACAATTTTGTACACTGCGCCTGCTGGCCAGGGATCTCCTTCCCCTACAATGATACAAACATACACCCAGGATTTACACAAGCAAATGGGGATTCTTCAATGGGTCAATGACTGAAATACAGGCAAATGGGGATTTTGAAATGGGGAATTATCTAATGCTATGGTTTTGGGGTTTAGTTCTACTTACAGGAGAGGACTGGACTGGACATCAGGGAGCGTCAGAGCACCACTGCTGGGACAGCCAATGGGGCGGTCATGGATTTCGTCTTTCCTCCAAGGTGTCCCAATCAGCTTATAATCTCCTGGCTCCTCTGCAAGCTAGGCCTCAAATTCTGGGATGTTTCTCCAGATTTTGGTATGTAGATCACCTCCGGATTTAGTTGCAAAAGTCCTGATCTGAGGCGGGGTTACTTAGTTATAGGGCAAATGACATAAGATATGATATGATAGGTTATTTATAATGCGCTTAATACCCAGGGGATTCTAAGCACAGAGCAAGGGATCGAACCTGTGGTGCTCCATGTCGTCTTGCTTCCAAGGCAAGCACGTTGCCCCTGAGCTATCCTCCCGAGACACTAATGTGTCATAGTTCCTAAAGAACGGATTGGTTTGTGTTCAATAGTCCACTCCCATCTGTGTGCTGATAGGTCTAGAAAATGTGGGAGTGCTTTAGGATACCAGAGGAAGAGACCCTCCATCATCTTACTTTGACAGGGGGGTTTGGTCTGGTTCATGGACATAGAAACCTTGCTGCATGACAAGTGCCCCTAATCTCTGTGTTTGACAGATATGAAGGCATTTTGTAACCCGATATTTTAATGACACTACTCAGGAGTTTTTATGTAATTCCTGTATGGAGCTACAGTTTTTCCTCATTTGCTCTAGAATTATATCAGTGAAAAATGTGTCACTTGGTGGGCGGCATATGAATCATATTTTGCATGTTTTAATCAACTTTTCATCTCTATCGATTCACAAGGAGTGCCACATTATGTTTTCATTTAATAACTTTTGATATGTAGGTCTCACAAAAATTATTTTTAGATGGTGAGAACGGTTAACTGTTACCTTTTGAGAACTCCTACAATGAAAATGGTGGGGTAAATATTATTGAATTTACATGATGAAAACCATTTGATCTCTAATGGAATTTAAGTTGTATTTTTAAGAAAAGGCCCTCTTGTTTGAAGTGAGCCAAGCCTAAATCCCAATGCCAACAGGGGCCTTGGGATTTAGTTTCACATGTGAAGAAATCACAAGCAGAGAGAAAAAACCCTGACCTCCCCCCATGAAAGGCATCCATTTTAAACCCATTTTACCTTTAAATAAGCTTTTTAGAATGTGCAGTTACATCACATATAATGGTCACTGTAAAGTTTTCCCTTGCATACAACTGTTAAAAGAAGAAGATCATAATCACACTTTTAGTGGCTTTGGTGAACATTGTCACTTGGGAGGAAACACAAAAGGACTTTTGATTAATTTCATCAATGAAAGAATCTCCATTTTACTGCAGCTGCTTAAACCCAGTTCAGCCTCCCATTATAGATTCTGTGCATGGTTGTTTCATATGTGATGGGCTCATGATAGACAAGCTCATATTTGAAAGTCTGACACACATTTTGATGAACATTATTTTAGTTTAAAGGGAAAACCGAATATTCATGCATTTGTTTCTTTAAAAGTAAAAATGCTTCATTCTGCTGCAAAGGTTTGAAACACAATCTCAACATTTTCATTTAATATTCTGGGCACTGCTGTTTCTGGGAATGTTACTTCAGCTCTCCAATAATTTGTCAAACCTTGCCACATGTATTTCCCCAGGAAATTGGCACTTTTATGCATCTCAACGTGTTGAGTCCCCATTTCACTCCTTTTTGCTTTGAAAGTGCAGGGCCTCATTTTTCACATGATTTCAGGGCAGACCTTTTTACTTACAGGGATCCGGGGCTATTTCACCCCACAACATGAGCCACCAGGGCAGCTCATTTTTGAAGAGCAAGGTTAGTCGGGCACCTGTAGCCAGAGAAGAAACTTCTGTTTCACCACAGGAGTTCGAGTAAACTCCAGCAAGAGTTTGAGAGCTTTTAGGATTTAGGAAGGAAGCCTATAAAAAGGCATCACTTCCTGGCAGTACTTGCCATACATTGCAGGATTCCTGCCTGGGAAGACATCTACACGTATTTCTCCCGTTTCCCAGGAGACCCTGATGAAAGGAAGGCAGAAGAAACAAGGAAAGGCATAAGAACTCTGAAGGTTGGAGGAGGTAGAAGAAAGAAGAGGCCAGAAGAAAATGTACCTCAAAGGAAACCTGTGGGCACCATCTCCAAGACGGCCTCCCCCTCCGCAGCTCACATTTCGGATTGTGAAGGGTTTTGACCCATGTTGAATCAATAGACTGGGTAGATGTGGCGATGAGCTGTCGCCGCCCATTATTCTATCCCCAACAAACTAAATCAATAGACTGGGTGGATGTGGGGATGAGCTGTCGCCGCCCACATTCACGCCAGAATCCAGGAGAACTGCGCAGTTGGCACAAGACCACTCCAAAGATACAACCTTCTTGTGGAGGGTTCCACATCACCACTCTACTGTAAGGATGCCATCAAAACAATGTTAAGCAAGGGTCCTATTCTATCAAGCAAAAGACCACTCTTTTGAAATGCAGTAATTCAAGACAGATCCCAAAAATGGGTGCAGTACCAGCTTTGTCCACAAACCGGCGCTAGCGGTCTAAACTCTGACAGGGAGACTGTAGTTAGGAGTTGCAAGAGGGGCAGGGACTTCAAAGTCTGTTGGATAATTAAAAAATCCTAGCCACCTGCTGTTCCCAGAGGCCAAGAGGCTGAGAACTCTTAACACCCCAGAGACTCACAACAGTAGGCAGGATATCACATGGCCCTTCTGAGTGAGAGGGAGGGGGTTTCCCCTTCAGCCTGGAGGAGAGAGAGAATAGCCCCTTTCAGTTGAATGGGCTATGTTAATTTTGAGTGTTTCCTGTCAACAGCCCTCTGCCAGCAAGGAGAGACATGTGATCACTGACCCACCCAGACTTCTGGAGGCAGGCCCAAACACTTTGGGGAGTTGAATTGCAACAAATATATATTTTATAGAAACATTGATAACTTATTGTAACCAAATGACAGGAATGTACAACCTTGAGATTCCCCGCTAATTATGAATATTGTAGACACTGTATTTAAGCTAGAGACCCGGAAATTTACTGGGATATTTGGAGAAGGGGGGTGTACCTTTGTATAATTTTTGATGAAAAACCAATGTTGCAAAACCGACTAAAATCGAAAATAAGTTGCCATTTTTGAATGCAAGCTCCTACAAACGCCAGAGTCGGAACAGAGACTACCTGAAGCAATGTGTAATATGTACATGTAATGTCAACCACTTGTGTACCTGGGAAATATGTATTTGGATCAGAAATAGATTTGTGTGCACATTGACAAGGGGAGTGTCTTTCTGTAAGCCATAAAGATGACACACAACCCAGCCCCCCAATCAAGGGAGAGGGGAGAACTGGGCCAATGACAAGTAGAGTGGGGCAGGCTCAGCTAGCCTCTCCACCCACTTTCTAAAACACATACAAGCAGACAGTGCAGGACAGATAGGGATTCAATTCCATTTGCTGCGGAGCGTGCTGACCGACGACTTCACATCCAGAGATCCAACACTTAGACTTCCAAGCTAAACAGAGACTACAGAACTTTGAACCAAGAAGGCCCACTGCAAGCAAAAATATTTGTCAGCAGGCCTCAAAATATTTTGCAACTGAACTCTTCAAATAGCCGGGCAGAGCTGTTTGATTCTGGCCTAGAACCCTGTGACAGAAACATCCAGAACCAGGAGCCGTGCTGTGTCCAGAGAAGGCAGAACCCGATCCAGAGAACCGGTGCCTAGCAGACCCAGGACAGCAGAGCAGAGCTGACCCAGACGCTGTGAGCAGAACCGCCCAAAGTCCAGTCCAGTTGACCCAATCCGTGACGAGGCCTAGTCCTTCTAAAAATATAGTGTGAGTACTGCCAGAACTGTGCGAAACCCAATCCCTTAGTTAAAATAATCGAATGCAAACTATTTTAACCTAAGTAGAACTGCCTCCTAGTAATCCTGTCATCTGTCATTCTAAAGCTGCGAGCTGTCATCTGTCATTCTAAAGCTGCAAACTGTCACCTGTCATTTTGAGTTTTACTTTAAATCCGAAAAACTACCTTTACTAAATCGTCCGTATCTCTGGATCCGTTTGTCCTAGGAACGTGGTCTAGCTTTCATTTAAAAGCTAAGATTCTAGGCTTTCCAACGAACCTACAACCGACTTGCTGTAATCATGATTCACGCACTTGCGAATTTTATCGCGATTTGCGATTTGGCATGATTTCTTCTCCAGTAAAAAAGTCAGCAGCTCCTTGCTTTCCTTTGCCAAAATTTGTTTAACCTGCTAGTTACTCATAGAGCATTGCTAAAGTGAGCCTGAACTAATATAAAGTAGCCATCACCTACCCTGAACCTCTAGAGGGAATTAAAATCAATTTTAGCATCTTTTCACTTCATTGCCACCACATTTCAAAGTAATTTGCCTGTGTTTAAAACTCATACCTGTTTTCTCTAAGCTTGCTGGGGGAACTGGAACTGTGTATTGCATTATAAAGTGTGATTTGTTGGGATTCTTGAAGACTGTGTGCTCTCCTTTCCATCTCCTTATATTGTATAAAGGGGGGAGTGAGTTGCCAGAGAAAGGTGATTACATTGTTGTTGGTTGAAATCATATCAAGTTTATTTGCTGTACTGCCTTTATTCCACCTTGCATTTCCTTGAAACCATCAAGCATTTTCAGCTACCTCATCCTCTATACTACTCCTAAGTAATCAAGTGTACCACTGTAACATTACCCATTGTGGATCCACATCATATGTTTAAGTGTACTATCAGATATTCATTTATTATAAAAGTGTGATATATATATATATTGTTTATTTTTTCAAATAAACATTTTAATTTGCAAATCAAACCTACTTCTTGGCTCAGTGGGGTCAGGGGGATTCTAAGAGGGGGTGTTATACAAGGGTTGTCATCCAGAGTACTGAACTGGACATAAAAATACATCAATAAGGGTTTTCCTCAGCATCCCAGACTAGGCATTGACTTAGCTGTAGTGTTGATTGAATATCGCTTACAGGATTCACACCTGCAAGGGGAAGAAAGAAGATAAGGTTAGTCGTAGCGCACTTGCTGTCCACACCCCCATCTTGGAAAGGCAACTTAACTAGAACATTCTGATACAACTCTCCTGATCAGTGGGAAAACACCTGAGGATCTATTTAAAAGCTAAATAGACAATGCATGTTATTTTGGGCATAGAAACCATGAAACAAAGAGGCATTGCACATTAGTTGAACCCTGAAATCCACCAGGAAAAAAAGAGACAAAGCTTGGAACATTGCTGGCTGCACTAGACCAGCGCAGAACAAGGGGAAAAACACACTTAGTGATCCAGACGGAAATGATGGGATGAAGTTAAACCACCACCGGCCTGTGCCAAATTGAAGTACCTGCTGAGTGACGTTCAAATCTGCTGTTGTTGAATCCTAACAGCTGTTGCTGGACAATGCTGCAGGACTGGGAGCAACGCTCCTCTGGCCCTCAGACTCAGACTGGTATTTATACATTACAGGGGGAAAAGGGAGTTGGAACAGCAGGAGGACATGAAGGGGTTTAGTGGGTACCATCTGGTATTTCCTCCCGAGATTCATACAAAGAGGAAGCAAGGAGGCGTACACGTCAATCTAAGAAGGTATACTTCTGCACACATCAGAGGGAAAACCAATCACAACCGTCACCCCTAGAGTACATCCACAATTGGTAGTATATACATTCAGTCATTGGGGTATGCACAGTGTGGGTGGTGTGGTCCATACATCAGGTGTCGAGTCCACAATGTCCCTGGAAATCTGTGAACCAGTTAGGATGTTATATTTACATCCCATGCTCACAAAAGTCCTTGGTATGAAAAAGTGCAATGCAGCTTAGTCTGAAAATGGCAGAAAGAAATACAACATGGACTGAAGGCAAGTGTTACTAAAAGCCAACAGTTAGCCAATTCAAGATAGAGATGAGACAGGTCCACTTGAAAAATAAACTGTCAGATCAAAGAGAAAACAAGAATTTACTGGCATCAAATCAGTTGAGCTGCCGGCATTCCCCATTCAACAAGACATAAGACAATTACCTGTACCTACAACAGGAAAATACTTCCGGAGTTAATTTCAAAGGGTCATGTCATAGGTAAGTACTGGAAATTGGGGATAGGGAGTCTCAAAATTCCTCAGCACAAGTTTTGTCTTCAGCCAACGGGCAAGTAACATGTCTTTTAAAAAGCAGCATGTGTTGGATAAAATGAGGGGTAGACTCCCAATTACACCAGGCTATGGCGTACCCATGAGGGAATCCTAGGCAAGAACTCGACTGCAAACATCCAGGAAATGCTAGTGCTGGAGAGTAGACGGTATGCCCATGCAATCCCTACGCAGTGAAGGAGGTGCAAAGAGTGGTATCTACACTTGCATTCCATACCCTGATTTTCCAGGCAGCTCCCTATGGCGTACTCCAAATTCCTTGGGACACTTACCTCTGCCATTGTTTCCCCTGGGTGGAGGGACAGGGGTCATGGGGGCAGTGGCTGAAGTGAGTGTACTGTTTAGGGCAGGCTAGGCAGTGGTTCCAATCTCTGGTTCAAAGACAGTGACTATTGCAGCTTCCACAATGATGATGCAGGACCAGGACAGCAGGCACAGAGAAGTAACTAGGTTAGCTCTGTCTGGTGTGACCAGGCTCACCTCTAAATGGCGGCAGTAAAAAGCAAGCAAGCAGGCCCTTGTATGGGATTGAGAGCAGCTGATGCACACAACAATGTACATGAGTCACAGGCTAAGACTGCATAGTCCCAAGTTCCAACTCAGAATTGTGGGCGTTGCAACCAATGGCAGGGTACTGATGTAGGATAAATGACAAGTGCATCCCACAATTCCATTGAAGAAATTCCCAGATGAAGGTCTAACCTGGTTGTAGGATATTTAGTAGAGGATCACTAGTAGATGGCTTCGGCAATTCTGGTTTGCTTATTCAGCCATCCTCTGGGTCATCAGTGCAGTCTCCTGGTCATGAGAGTATTCCTCTTTTCCAAAATCCAAACTAGGGGTTTTCCCCACCTGCAATCAGAAGGATTGGCACCATTCAACCTGGCAGTCGCTGTCCAATCATGAACAGCGAGCTACCCCACTATCTGCCCGGCAAGAGCCATCCCCTTGGGGAACTGTAGATTGGGACCAGTCAGCTCTATTACTAGTTTCAACCAATTCAGTCACACACAGAAATGTGCTTGCCGTTCAGAGCATGCCGTGAAAGTGCATGCCCTTATTTGCAGGTTTCTGGCATGCAAGGGTAGGGACATGGCCACAAATGAAGAAACCCTGAGGACAGGTCTTAAACTGAAAGGGGGGTCTCTTTTGAATGTATGGTACTTAAAATAGTATTTGGTGCAATAAAATCGATGGTGCACGCTGCCATGGGCACATCACAAAGACATACAAATGATTGCCTGACAGAAATGGGAAGAGGGATAGCAAGTACACCTTAAACATTCCGCTTAAGGTGGTGCGTGTTAAAAGACGAGAAACTCCGATGACCAGGACCAAAGTATCAACCTTATTGAATACACCGATGTATTAAATATTTTTCGTACAAAGGAGGCACCTCCTGGAAACCATCAACATAAGAGGCATGCCTATGATCATCAAGTAGCTGCCAAAAAAAAAGCTGTACGAAGAGCCAGGAGGCGTTTCGAAAATTCTAACACACCAGATGATCTACTGCTGTATAATAAAACTAGAAACAGCTACAGAAACTGGCTTATCCAACACAAACACCAGTTAGCGCAACAAGTCAGTGAGAAGATGTTAAAATTAATAACCATCAAAAACATCACTGGCATTTGGAAACCAATTAACGAGATAAGTACGCCCCTGGACTCTAAAATTGTAAATCCCATAGCAACTACAGCTTGGGAGGATCACTTTTGGGTCCTATACTCTACAGACAAAGTCTGCGGTCCACAAAAACAACTACTCTCGGACGAGCCCTGGGACCTTGAATTCAGAAAACAGGACATTATGGATCTTATCAACAACTCAAACTCTTCCAGGGCCGCTGGCCCGGATGGCCTTACAAATGAAATTCTCAAGAAAAATCCGGAGAAATGGGCCACATTCATGACATCTCTGATCAATGACATAAAGAGACTTAAAAGGATACCCCAATCTTGGACCAGGTCTATAGTTGTCCCAATTTTCAAGAAGGGTGATAGATCTGTGCCTGCGAACTATAGAACTATCGCACTCTTGGATGTCGTGGGAAAAATATTTGCTGCAGTGGTCTTGAAACATCTGAACGATTGGAGTCGGCTGTCAAACCACCTCGATCCCTGGCAATCGGGTTTTTGCAAAGGTATTGGGACGTCTTTAAACGTCCTAATCATCAACATACTGAAATGTATGGTTAAAGAAAAAAAATACAAGACCATATATATTGCGTCCATAGACCTGGAACAGGCGTTCGACTCTGTCGATCGTAGTCTACTGTGGAATAAATTGAGGAAATGGGGTTGTCCAAATAGTCTGAGAGAACCCTTGGAGGCACTACACAGTGGTACAACCCTTAGAATCAGACTGGACAGACAGGGTACCCTCTCTAACAGCGTGGATGCTCAGAACGGCCTAAAACAGGGGTGTCGGCTAGCACCAGCTGTATTCTGCCTCTTTATATCCGACATGCAGGAGTCCTTCGGAGCAGTGAGAAGCTTCCCCCCAAAGATCGCGGGGACCTCCGTGGGAAGGCTGTTGTTCGCAGATGACCTTCTTCTACTAGACCAGACTGTAATAGGCAGTGGTCGAAGTGAGCGGGAGCGGTGCTCCTCTACTTTTTTTAATTGAGTTTTACAGCTCCTATACTTTTATTTTAAAAAGAAACCATTCAGGAACGGTTTCGTTTTAAAATAACAGTGTAGGAAGAAGTTGAAACTTGCCATTTTAGTGCACTGCACTCAACATTCCCTTAAACAGCAGGCAAATGTGTTTGGGGGTTTGTATTGTGTGTGGGAGCGGACAGGGTAATGGGGTTTGTGAGGAGCTGAGCAGGTCAGCAGGGAACATAGTTCCACCACTTCTGGGCAATGCTGCATGGGCATCCCACAAGCGAGGCAGGGTAACTGCTGTTACCTTCGGCAGCTGGGAAATGGGCAGACCCAACCTCCCCGTGCCTGCTCCTCTCCTCCCCCCAGCTACGGAGACACGCAGTCTCGGCAGCACAAAAGCCACGGAAGGGTAAGGTTCGAACAGTCATCTCACCCAACTCCAAACAGCAAGGTGCTAAGCGCCACAAGGAAAACAACCATCAGGCAGGGCCCAGGTTCAAAAGATCTGCCCCCACCAGGGGGTCAGACAGTCGGCTATCCGGCCGGGGGCTGCGACAACAGCAGCCCCCACCACATACACAACAAAGACCCAGGGCCTCCCTGGGTCCTATAAATGAGAGCAGCATGCTCAGAGTAAACACAATCTGTTTCTGGACCCTGAACGGGGACCCAAGCAAACAGGAGGTTCACTGTTTACTCAGTGTCTTCCAAATCTTCTTGCTTCTTTACCACAGAACCCACCCACCCTACAAAAAGGGGTGAAGAACAAAAATAAGTACAAGGCACTGTACTGTGCCCACAACAAGCCGTGCGACACAAGAAGGCGGCAAAGGTCCGAGGGGGTAACCTCAGGACCCGGTGCCCAAAAGTATGATACCATCATGATATGTGATATTGTTATTGCCATAACCCATATCTGTACAATAAATTCCTACGGCCTTTTATTGCCAACACTTGATACAAGTTGTGATCCTATCATTATGGAGGAGGGATTGGGGTTCGGCCATTACTAATGCATGCATATGGGTTCAGCAGTTATGTTCTTACACTTCGACTACTGGTAATAGGTCTGCAGCAACAACTAAAAGCATTACAGTTATATGTACAGGAAAATAGTCTCAGAATTAATCCAAAGCAATCAAAAATTCTGAGATTAGGTCCACCTACTAGTACCAAAGATTTTAGGTGGTACTTATCGGGGGAAGTTGTACCAGTGGTCTCGTCAGTGGTCTACCTTGGAATAACCCTAAATAATAGTATCCAAGATGGTCCGGGTGTTACAAGACTTAGAAGTAAAGTCACGAACCTTAAGCGACACTATTGTCCGTTTTCCCTTCGTCCACTTATAGATTTCTACAAACTGAAAGTTTCGCCTGTCCTGACCTACGCTGCCGAGGCCAACTTATTTCTTGCCCCGGGGGTTTGGTCTTTGATGGAGGGCCTATTTTGGAAAAGAGTACTGAGCTTAACATCTTCCATTCCCATTGAATGTGTGAGAAACGAATTAGGACTGACTTCACTTTACATTGCCATGGTTTGGAAATCACTGACCCTCTATGGTAAATGCTTGCATCCCCCAGAAAGAAGTGGTTTCCTGGCCATAAATGAAGCATTGTCCAGTAATCAGATTCCGGCCTTAAACACATGGCAGTTAACTTGCACAGACATTTTGAATAACATTGCCTTAAACACTGTCAACCTAATGCAAAATCCGCTCAGGGTGAAGAAGAAACTTTTAGACTGGGATTGGATTGTTACCCTGGATAGGCTTAGTGCTTTACCGTCTATTACCCTGGGTATGGACGAACATTATGTTAGAGGCACCGTGCTTCCATACTTGGACAAATTCCCTTCATACTCTGAAAGGCAACACTTTCTGAGATTCCGCCCAAATCTCCTCCCTACAAGAGAAGTACTAGGCAGGAGGACTAAAAAGGGAGAGGAAAGAATTTTGTTGTGTCGTTGCTGTGGACAAGAGGCAGAAACTATACAGCACTTGGTGATGAACTGTGTTCCACTCTCGGGTCCTAGAGAAAAATGGTTGGCAACACATTTTCAAAAATTATGCACTACATCGTCGCAGGACAGGTGGTCAATCCTAAAATGGGGAGGAAAAGTATCTCTGACGTTAGCCGTGTTGAACTTTTTGAGAGAGATTTTTACTATACTGGATAACGAGTCTTCTGGTTTCTTTTATTACTTTTCCTTCCTATATAGTTGTTGTGATTTTTTTTTCTTTTGTTGTTTGTTTTTCTTTTGTGTTTTCTTCTTTTCTATCAATTGTACAGTGCATTTAAAGTTTTTTCTGGAAACTAATTGATGCAATAAAATATATATATTTTTTTTAAAAAGACGAGAAAACATCAATGGGAGAAACTATTTGCCTGAACCGGTGGCCTTACAGTTTGACCAGTGTACTCCAAATAAATGCGCTCAGTAGGCACGCACAGCTATAAAGACCAACAGTCAGCCAGGATGCCAGGACATGTGCAAATATTCTGGGGACCCTATTGAAATCAATGGTGGGAAATCTGCAAAAAGAAAAGTGCCCCTACCTGGGTAAAACAAGCAGTGCTATTGTACCCACCGATCTAGCAATAGGGAAGAATGTGGGGGCGGGGCTCATGTGTGAACCATTAACTTTACTACCTATCAAAAGTGGACAAAATGTCCCCAACAGGAGCGTAACCGAGACCAGCAATGGCATTGCTAATAATGTGAGTACATTGTGTTTGGATGGCAACACCTTGAAGTATTTTGATTGACGTTTGTACCCAGGATAATAGATTACAAGGTACCCACAAAACGAGTCATGTTATGCGAGTATTGTAGTGTAGCACAGCACTTCATGCCAAATGCGTTTAGAATGTGGGCATATGACAGCAATAGCTGGCAAATAGTGGAAGTATTTAGGGATATGATGCCAATGACTGGCACATGTCTATACTCTGCCTATGCCTAATTTGTTTGCTATTGCTTGCTTCAACGGCAGTACCCCAGCAATGGCACTCTTTACTAAACTAGCCCAACTCCCGGGAGAAATAGCAACCAGGGAGGAGTTTGAGGGAGCACAAAGGGTGCACAATGATGTCTACAGTTATTTTCATTTGCTCCACGTTCACTGTTGACGGCGCAGACTTCCTTTCACTAAAGGGTAAATCGAATGCAAGGCAGAAAAGACGCCATTATTAATTATAGACTTTGGTTGACAGGTGGCATTGCACGTCTCAGGCTGCCCTTAGGGCCAACATGCCGCTGACAGTTGAAGCCCGGGTATAGCGCACTACAATGGCACAGGCGTATGCTCTCTAATCTAGGACAGCTTTGTTTTCATGCCATGGGAGCAGGTGGCAGGAGACTGTTTTGACGAGGTTAAAAACGCCCCTCCCATCTTCCTCCACACGGCAGCAGCCGCTTCTGCGTCAGCAATAATTGTATGCGAGGGAGGGTGCACACGAGATATCAGTGGGAAGGACGCCTTGGACCGAGACTTGGGGGTTCCCCGACAAGAGGCTGGGATTTTTTTTTTTTAATACAGAGTAGAGTAAGGGGTTAAGTCGCACATTTTCTGTGGACTAGCATGCCCTGCTGAGCAGGTCGCTTCAGGCTCGCTTACCTAGGCGGGCTGTGTGTGGCATGCAGTTGTCCTCCGCGCAGCTGCATGTGTTGCTAATCAGACGGCAGTGCAGCGGAGATAAAAGAACCGAAGATGTGTTGCTTAGACGAGAGGCTGTAATGAGGGTTGCCACCCTTGGGAGCACGGAACCGGTGAAGGAAGGGAGCTGCTTCCCCATCCATGTCATTGCTTCAGTTGCCTCCTGCCAAGCCATGACCGAGGGGCCTAGGCAGAGGGAGCTGTCCAGGGTGCTGTCCAGGGTGCTAGAATGCGGGCGGACGGCTCGCCGGATACATGTGGATTGCTGAGGAGGAAGCGCCACAGATTACTGTGTTTTTTCATTAGGTGCTGTCGGAGTGTTCTTTGTTTCAGAATCCCCGATTAATCTCCGTACAGCAGCAGAGGCAGCAGGGAACGGCAGCCGAGGAGAGCAGGGTCGCTGGTAGCCAGGGGCGGGACGGAGCGGGCGTCCTTGCAGCACCGACTACCTGCATCGCAATGAGAACGCATCTTTTTACAACAGGAAGAAGCCATTTGGAGCGGGTGCTAATTTCAGATGCTGTCTCTCGACCGCACAATATGTTCAAATGAGCCACCGGGCAGGCGGGGTGTGATCGCGTGTGAGGGTGCAGTCCGCGTGCCGAAGCGAGGGCAGGTCATGCAGTGTTCCGGCTGCTGCTGGACCAGCGAGCAGGGTGGTCCTTGTGCACACCCATTCCCAATGACCTCCTTCCACTGAACCCGAATTTAAAGAAGCCGGAACCTGCCTTCTATGGCTGCTCCATTTCCATCCAAACTTTGAAGGTCATCCCCACCACCCCCATGCGAAAAGTCGGTGCTGTGTAGTGATTTAGAGATCTCGCGACTGGGTGCATTTGGAGTGCATTTACAGTGCACTATAACAGCATGAACAAGGAAATTCACTGCACGTCGATTTCTGTGGGTGCTTGAAGGTTTTTCAGACTGCTCTCAGGTGAAAGTCAGCAAAGGGATTTCATAGACAAACAGCTTCTTGCACTTACTCCTTAACTCGTGGCCAATACTTTCGGTATGTACACGACTTCTGAATTCTTTAATCGTGCTCATAAGTTTGCCTGCTGGGAATGACGGTATTTGAAATGTTTCATGTTGAACTTCGCATGCATTGTGTGTGCCTCGCGGTCTCTCCGTTTCTATGCCTTGGTGTACCTGTGTTTCACGTGTCGCTCCTGCGTGTCTGTCACTCCATCCACGTCTCTCAGTGGGCCTCTTTCTCTCTGTGGCTGGCATCTTCCTCTTCCGCAACTCTCTCTCCCCCTATCACCGTTCTGTAGAATCACTCTCTTACCTCTCCCCGTGTTTCTTCTTGTATATTTTACTCCTACATCTCTCTTCCCCCTCACTCAACACGCACGCGCACACACACACATACTAAACGCACGCACACACACTCAAGTGCGCTGTGACTGCGTAACAGTCGAGCACGTCCAGGGGAGTTCTACACCCAACATAAACCATTTAACTGCCAGAATAAACATTACGAGTGTGTTATTGCTCTATTATTATCATTTTTGTGTTAATGCTCTATTGCACCTTCTGACAGATACAAGAGAACGTGCTACGCACACGTCATAGCAACACCACGTGTCGCCCACATAGTGCCGACGTTGCTTATATGCTGTATTTAAAAATAACCTAACACAAGAATAACGGCATGGGAGGGCAGTGCCCCGGATGTCTTAAGCTCCCTTCGAGATTGCCCGTGCCACTGTTCACATGTTTTCACACGTTGTGCCTGTAACTGCAGGTGCAAGTTGTATACGTCGGGCAGAGGTGCCCACTGTTACAAACCCACCCGCGTATTTAAGACACAGCCCTGCAATAGGTGTGGGCATGCACGTGCTTTACTCATTGCCGGGTCAGTATTGCATGAGACTCTGAACACTGTGACTTCTCTGCGCAAGTGTTTTTTCTTTTTTTAATTTCTATTGGGAATGATGCGTTGCAAACGCGGTTGTTTTGACCAGAAAGCATTCTGGGAGCAGGCGTTTGCCTCGCATATTTTAATACAGTAAAAGCCTTTTTGCTGATTGCAGGGAGTCGGTAAGCTACGCTCATCCTCTTTAGTTTGAGTGAAGGGCTTAGCCACGCGTACACGGCTTGGACATGTTTTGGAATCCATCATGTTCATGCTCTGGGTCGTCATGGATAGGCCAAATGTTAATTAAAAAAAAACATCTTGGTAAGCAGGTTTGTTTACACTGAAAAGGAAACTTCTGTGGCAGTTTTTGAAGCATTTCCAAATCATCATTTGGAAGTGTACATTATTATAAAATTGTGGGGTTATTTAAAATAGGTTAAAGGTTCCAAGCTTTGTTGTTGTAAATTAATAGAAAGGCACTGCCAAGTCCTCTTAAAAATATCTCAGATTTATTGAAATATTGTATTATTTAATCAAGACACCTGCATAAACACAAGCATCATATCATATCAAATAGAGTACCATTAAAATAGGTAACAATAACACCTGGTATTACAGAGTTTAGAACTGGGAGGAGGCTGCATGAAGCGCTATATAATTGTACAAACCTATTAACAGTAAACCCGTATGCAGAGATATTTTTTTTGTCAAAGCCGGGTGATATAAAAAAATAAGCAGCTGCTCTTAATAACCACGTGCATCTTAAAAATTAAAAAGGCTACACTAGTTGGACTTAATGTCAAGGTAACTAATCACTGTTATGGGGGGGCAGGTTGTTATTGGCCATGCTCACTTGCTGCTTCGTCAGCATCTTTCTGAAAGAGTCACCTGAGGACAGCGTTATGCAGGGGCCGTTAGGAAGTGACATAACCCTCGTGCACAGACTGTTGTGCTTTCCACTCAAGGACAGGAGTGCACTACAGCATGGCCCCGCGCTGGCAATGCCGTGTGCAGGGAGTGCGACGATACTTGCCAGATTGCTCTGCGAGAAGACACTCATTTCGGAAACACTGAGGTCAGTGGCTTGGCCTGCAATCTGTGGCGCTTTGAAGTTATGGTAATGCAATTCCCTCCATGAAACAAATGCCTTCCCCCGCATTCATCTGTGAAGAGGGGGTGGGGGGGATGAGCGTCTCCACGCAATCTCCGCGAAGAGCTCGCGCATCTTAGGTGCGAGACACGCACCCCGAGCGTCAGTGCAGAACTCTGTTCCCGCAGCCAGAATTCATGCATCTGTTTCTTCTGGCAAAGCCGTCAACGTGTCGGCAAACAGACCCACTGTAAAGGGTGACATTATTTTGGCTGTCACCCCCAGTTTGGTGTGGGTATACTGGGCTGCATACGGAAGGATACATGCTCCTAGCATTTACTAGCTAAAATGGACTAGTGTTCATTCTATCGCCATCGTTGTAAGGACAGACAGCCGTCTCTTAGACACCCACCCTGTCCACTCAGATGAATTGGCACCCATTGCTAAATCGTTTAGGTGCACGCCGCCAGTCCTGCCTGCCACTTTCTCCCCCACCACGCCTTCCCGCAACCTCTTACTGTTTACGTTGCTCCGAACATCACACTGGCGGTGTCTCTTTATCATTGGTTCCTTGCATCAGTGCCCGTGTCTGTCACCACCAGTGTCCCCGTCCCTTGTCTAGCCTCTTTATGTCTGGCAGCCATCTCTGCCCGTTGTCTGGGGTTGCTCTAGTCCTTGCCAGCATCCCTGCATGACTGGCAAACCCTTGCAGGACATCAATACACAATGAGTTGCCTTTGCAGGTCTGGAAGCCAGAAGTCAGTTGAGAAGGCATTTTAGGTCTTATTCTCTCTATCGTGTCATCCTTACTCTTCACTGACAGTGTGTAAAACCCTCTGTGATGGCTGTGATATGTGCACGTAGACCCTGTGATGGACATTCCAAATGAATGCCTCCTGTGTCACTGTGCTCGGTGCATCAGTGTCGACTCATGTGCAGGCAGATCCTTTGACCGACTACTTCCGGTTGGACAGCCTACGACAACCTGTAGATGATTAGGATAATACTGCCTAGGATGTATGTATTAGTATTATTGGTTCACATTAGGGAGTTCTGTGAAAAGGACTTCAGGTGTGTTTGATTTTTTGAGGCCACACACACACACAAACACACACGCACGCACGCACGCTCTCTCTCTCTCTCTCACTCTCTCTCTTTCTCTCTATCTCTCTCTGTCTCTCTCTCTCTCTGTAACGGATGCAATCTCCAATGAGATCACTGGCAGTTCTTTTCATTCATTTCTCAATCATAACCCAATCAAAGTTTCCAGTTTCTAATCATTCCAAATGGCCACCAGGAATCACTCTGAAAACTCAGAAAGTCGATACCTTTCCAAGGCTTTACACTACAGACAGCTGGATTCCCTACTTCCATCGTCCCAAGAAATGTTGCGGTGCTAGGAATTCCAAGGAACACGAGAACAAGTTACAAATGGCTTCTCTCCAGAATCTTGAAACCATTTTATTTGCATGCAGCACCATGCACACAGTATGCTCACTGGCATAAACCAAGTGGATTGGTTCACTTTACCAACACATTATGCCCCAATTACAAGGCACATATTTCAAATAACTTCCCTCACTTCACATCCCTTTGCAACCCCTCTGCTTCTACTTTATTGTTTTCACCTTGCACAACATACCTGTCCCATTCTCTCAGACACTCTCATTCAACCCCAACTATCCCCTTCTCTCTCATTGTGTTACTTTACTTAACACCTACATACTTGTCCTCTCTGTTTCTCTGACCATTGTTTCCCCTGCATTCCATCAACATCAATCAGCTCAGCCTTCCACACAGTCGTTAATCATAGGCTGTGGGTAAAGGTGAGAAGTTGGAACATTCTGCTGGGATGTTGATGATGATTATTCAATTGCATGAAAACACCAGAGTTAAAGTGCTCACGGACCAGCTGGGTACCATGGCCAACTGGATTAGCACACATAATATCCTTAAGCAAGGGTGCATCCTTGCACACACATTGTTTAATTTATACCTGTCAGATCTTGGAGGAGTCATTGTGAATTTTAACTTCATTCAAACCAAATTAGGTGACGCTCCATTACAGTGGCTGGCCTACCCCGATAATCTGGTTCTGTTGGATCTCACTCCCAGTTGTCTACAGGCTGCCCTGGATCAATTGAATGCCTACTGAACCCTCAATTCTCTTAAAATGAACATCTCTAAGAGCAAAACAATGGCCTCCTGTCCAAAATATAAAAATCTGAAATATTCGAAATGGATGTTCTACATGGAATATATTGAAGTTGTATCTATATACAAATATTTGCGGATTTTTCTTGATGCTGAATTTAACAGTGTTGCACAACTTGAACAGGAACAGGAAATTTGCGCATTTGCATTTGGGGGAGATGGCTATTCTGTTGGTGTTTTGTTTAGGTTTGACTTGGTTAAGATCTTGCAGCGTATGCTCAAATGGGCAGCGATTTGGGCACTCAGGAGTTCCTCTGCCTCAGTAAACTGGAAAACACAATCTTGAAGCAACTCCTGAGATTGGTTCATTACTCCTCTGTTGAGGCGATCTGCTTGCAGTTCAATTTTCAGCAAATTCCGGTGAAGCTTAGTCTGAGTTGCCTCACTACATATCAGAAACTGGTTAATGCCCCAGCTGATGATTGACCAGATTATTATATGACAACCACTAGGAAGCGCTTCATGCCTAACAGCTCCCTTGCTCAGATTAATATTCTGACAGTCCTTTGTCCATGCTCCTTCCTCAATATAGACCTGCTATGAAAGATCTACTCTATTCACAGGGCAAGGAACAATTGATTGTAGATCTTGGATCCCAAACGTCTCGGCCTCGTTTCCGGAAGACTTTACTTTGATGAACGTGACGGAATCACAAGATACATCAGTAACTGTCTGGGGAATATTTGCGTATGGGACTATATGAAGGTGAAACTTAACTTAATTCTCTTCGGACACTGGAAGTTACTAGGTCTTGGTATAGGATTCCTAGAAATGAGAGACTGTGTTGCGTGTGTGGAGACAAATGCATAGCAACTGTCAAACATCTTTTGATAGAATGTTCCTCTCTACACAGGTTAAGACATCATGCTCTGAGGTCATCTGATGTGATAGGGAAATCATCCTGAGGGCCTCTGAGTATTTGGGGTTGTTGGTTGACAGACCTTTTAGCCGTGTTAATCTTAATTTAGTACGTAGGTTTCCTAATACTTAAGTCGTGGGGGTTCTTGATGCAGCAGATTGCAGGGATGGGTAACACTCAACCATGTGTTACTATGACAATGGTTTGAGTTTTCAGCGGGTGCATCCCTATGTAAGTGCTCCCACAAAAAGATATATGGAGGGCGTGTACAGATACATGTTCAGTTTATTGGAGACAGCATAAACTGATATACGTTTATGTGAATTACACACCCACATCTATCATGTCTTGTGAGATTTTTGTTAGTAAGTGATGTGAACAAAATTTTATTTCAACATTAGATTTTTGACTCCTGTTCATGGCAACATATACAGAACAACTGCCAACTGCGTGGCCAACAGTTTCGCCAGTCCGGGCTTTCTCAAGGCAATACAATATTTTGGAGTCATTCCGTTGAGTACATTTTTTGTAGTATTACATGAGTTCTAACTATAGTATTACATTTCATTGTAAACATCAGCGAGAGAAGATACGTGGAAACAGGGTGTGGGAGGGGGACAAGATATGTTTTTTGCTGAAGTTAGCGCAAATAGTCTCAGGTACTTAATACTTCCTTATGGCGACTGCTGATGTATTTAAGAAGCAAGCATGCAGTGGCATAGAGTGAATGCATTAAATACTGTGGTGATTGTTGTCCTGGGTGGGCCTGCAGGTCACTACTTGGTGTTAGGGTCCATGGCAGTTGGTGTTAAACAAGTAAAGTGTGAGATGCCTTCCAGTATCCAGAGCCGGGGGATTATTCTAAGGTGCAATTAAAGTGACTTTAAGTGTTTTTAAAAAAAATGGAATTACAGATTATGCTGGGTAATAGTTTTGAAAGGACAAATGTGGGTTGGTCATAACTTGCACGTTCTGAATACACACAAGGGATAGTAGGTTTGTCTTTTTTTCCTTCAGTGTATACATTGATTTTCAATCCCATGTTCCCTCCCTGTTGCCATGTGGGCAGTTTGACACACAATTTACTTGTTGTATAAGCTCCTAACAAATGCACAATAAATAAATAAATAAATAAATAAATAAAAGGCATGCTCATACTTGCGGGGAATCTTATAGGTTTATGCTGTAAGGGTGCATATATAGGTCACATGCATAATAAGGGTAGTATCCTAAGATAAAGGAAAAGTCACCAGTTAGTAATGGTCCACTGGTTTCTGTGGTGGTATGGGTGCTGGGGGCCATGTATTACTTACTTGGGATATTCTTGTTTGTCCATATAGTAAAATGAAATAATGGCTGCCATAAATCTGCCGCTGTGGGATATCAGGTCCTGGTAGGTAAGAATGCGTGTGCCGCATACTGTTCTGTTCAACCTTGCAGGAGAAACAGAGAATGGAGGTAACTATATTTGCCTGTAGGATCGTGTGCCGACGTTATGCACATAAATAATAATAATATTGATAATAGGGGGATCAGGTTGACTGCCCACACCTGGTGAGAGGTAGGCATATTGATTGGTGGCTCTTAGGAAGTGATGAGTCTAGAATGAAAAATCATGCCACTTATGGCAGCTGTTCCATATATGGGGCCATGTGCGTAGCATATGGTTCATGGCAGGTACTCTTCTTTATAGGTCGTTATGCCCGGGCTGTCTTACCTTAGGGGGCTATGTTGAGCACAGCACGTGCCAGTTGTGGACATAGGTGGGTGGATAAGATATGGCTATATTTACACATGGGTGGAAGTAGAATCTGGCAGGCACCCAAGTTTTGCGAAGTATCAGGCTTGAACGCACAGCAGCTCAAATATGCATGTGCGATGACCAGTTGCCCATCCCCACTTAGGATTAGATGAGTGGCCCAGTGACGTGAGATGCCGGCCTATAGATGGCAAATTGGTATTTATCAAGGTGGCCAGGTCGAGCATGCAGTGTGTGGGTTGGATACTAATGGGGAGGATATCTGTATTGTTGGTCATGGCTGGCAAGAATCAGAGCGGTGGCGGTCAGGAGGAGATTTGAGTAATACCTTATGGTAAGGTCAAGGATAGCGCTATTCTCTTGCAGTTGCCTTTTATCTGTAAGTTGTTCCTTAGCGCTATGTGGTGCCTTCTGCGCAGAGACCGAGGTGTTGGTAGGTATGGTACTACCATAAAAAATGATATCTTGTCGAAAACAGGTGTGATTTTGACCTAACCAGTCTCTAGTTTCCAATCAGACCAAGGGGACAGTTTAGAGTCAACAATACCTGGATTCAGTTCTTGGTGGGCTCAGTTCGGGCACGTATGATTGTGAATGTCCTGTCGTCATGCAGTAGCGTTGAATGCAGGTGCTCTTGCAGTAGAATGGCAGCTCTTCAATGATGCAGGTTGGGATGGTCCAAGGAATGCTTCGCAGTTAGCCAGGCTGAGTCTGGCTTTAGCCACAGGGAGGGATCAATGAGTGGCGCTCCAGCGGTTCTAGTCAGCGGCAACAGTCATCGAAGTGGTGATCTTGGATGTGTAAATGTGTGATCAATGAGTCGGGAGGTAAAGGGCTAAGGGCTGAGCCGTAGTTGTAACCCCTGGTTAGAGTCTGTGAGTGACTCTCCAGTGATTTGGATCTGGTTCCGTCATTGAGCAGTCACTTCGGAACTGCCAGGGGACAAAGGTTTGGCTGGGACATAATGCTGTGTTGAGCTGGACAAAGGTGCAAGCAAATGTTAGGTTGGTGGAGGAGCACTGCAACCAGTGCCAACAACTACTCTCTTGTTCCAAGTGCGGTGAACACAGAGCGACTGGTTTGGTGAACAGGTAGTTTTGGCTGGTCTGGTCCTCTGGTTTCTGTGAGTGGGACTCGAGCATAGGATGATTCCTGTTCAGGGTCTGCTCTCCCAGCTTAAGAGATTCTGGTGCAGAGTGGTAGTTCCTGATCCATAGCAGAGGTTACTCCCGATGTTCTATTGGAGAGGTAGGGGACATATCTTGCTTCTGACTTGGATGATGCTTCTTCACCTCAGGCTGAGGACTTTGGAGAGTGGAACTCTCCCAAAGAAAATTCAGTGAGTAATTCATAAAGACTCTGCAACCATAAAGGATACTAGAGTAACTGAGTGAATCTCCTGAAGGGGTGGAGGACACCTTCCTTTAAGGGCAAAAGTCCTCAGGTGATAGGTCTTCAGTTAGTCTGCCTTAGTTGTCCAATCACTGCTCTGGAATGGAGTGGACTTTGCCCTGTTGTTTTATTGTCCAATGTGCTTTGCTCCAGGGGAAGTGGAGGGGAGCTGAAAAAGAGAGAGGTAAAGTGAGAATCAAAATATTATACACCTTCCTCCATTGACCAGAAACCCCTTGCTAACCATGGTCATGCCCCTTCCCTTCTTACTGAGAAAAAAATCCTTTAGAGAAGCATCACCCTGTTCTGAGGCTACTCCTTGTGAATGGGTGTGATCCTTTGACAGCCGGGCCGTGCTAGCTGCCTGCTGTGTGGCTGTCTCAGGTTGACAGCATTTACGGCCCACACAAAGAGATCAAAGAACCTTCCAGGTTCTTGTCCTGCCATTTAGCGGGCCACTAGAATACATATCCTATTCCATAGTGAAGCTGGCTCCGAGGAGCTGCCACATGTGCGATATCAATTGGAATTGAGCAGTTGTGATCGTAAGTAGCACCATGCACTATGCCTAAATGTAGGCATAGCTTTTATTTAGAGTTTACCCTGCCATCAGCATGAGCGACTCATGATCATGATCACCAAAGTTTTGGGTACAGAGGGGCATATCTTAAATGCTGCCTCTGTGCCACAATGATTTGGATGTCTCTGAGGGTGTCCAGTAGGCACCTTGTGACCTTCAAATGTGATTAAAAACATAAGTAGAGCGTTTGCTGCGGATCAGGCTACTGATGTGGCCAGACACAAGTGCACTATGCTTTTGGCAAGGAGTCGATGGAAAAGGGGGAATCTGGTTGGCAGATTACTCTTTCTGAGATGGAATTACCCATATCAATCTATTTGTTATTTTCTTATGTTTTATCTATTTTTTGTATATGGTCTACATAAGTAATCCTTAACACAAAATAATATACAAAACAATACATACATATAGCTGCTGAATAAAATATACAATTTAAAACAGGGCAGACAATAATTTACATCAATCTTCTAAAATGCTTTGCCCTATTTACAGTGAAAACAGACAAACAAGGTTGCACAAGACCAATCCGTACCAAATAACAGTATAATGCAACTAAAATAGATCTAGGACAGTGGTCCAAATAGAATATCTCCCATACAAATTCCTACAGCTTCACCCTGAGTCCATGAGTAATGTGTCAAAAGATATTTCTCAAATTGACCAGACCCCGGCACTCAGGCAAGAAATGCTTCAACGATTCAGAGGATTCAAAACAGTAATGACAACTTGGTCCCATTAAATCATTCTCCTTCCATAAAAATGTATTTTCCATGGTCGGAAGGAGATTTAAGAGGGATCCCAATATAGTTCTGGCAGATTTCCAGGAGGCATACAATAATAAGTAAGGTGCAATACTACCAAATTTCAGATGGCTCATATCATAACCTTTGTATCTTTTATAGCACTGTATTTTTTCATAAGTTTGAACCCAATCATTACGCCACAAACTTTTTTTTCATCAGCAAATAGTTACTCTCTACCTCTTCCATAACGCTCCACAGATTTCCCAACTTAGTCTTACAGCTCTGAACAAAGGAGTTCTTCATTCTAGTTTGATCTTTATTAATTCATTCATAGATAGAGCTAGGCAGATGATAGTAACATTTATTTCCATAAAACCTTTGTATTTATGGCTATAAGCCCCAATTCATGCCGTATGATGGCATTCGGGAGACCCAGAATACCCTTCCACCAAAGGCCTTCAGTGAGGTCACAATTATATTAATTTAACTGGTGATGCACTTCCAGTCCGTAGTAATGAATGTGATCACTTTAGATCCGTAAAAGGTCTTTACTGGCTCAAGCAAAAACCTTCCAAATTGGAAATGAAGGACTTTAATTTGGCATAACACATGTTTGGATTTTATTAAAAAAATGCTCAGTCAGACATTGTTTCGCTGTGTGCCGTAAATATTAAAGCATAGATATTTTATGTAATAGACCTATTCAGTTTGTTGAGAATTTAGGCTCCAGTTTGAACTAGCCTTTTACAACGAATTCTAAACATGAATAACTTAGATTTAGCAGGGTTTATGGTCAATCTGTTCTTAACAGAGAGAAAGACGAAAAGCATCTAAAAGACGGAACATTCCCACTCTACTGAAATCCGAAAGCAGGATGAAGTCAGTTTATGTTAATCAAAACAGTTTGCATCCATACACTAAAGGAGAGATGAACGTAGAGTCAGCAAGTTTGTCTCCTAGGTCCGACAAATAGATATTAAATAGTAAAGGCACTAGGAAGCAGCCCTGGCGCAGCCCGTTTGATGTGATTATAATTATATATAATAATATTTATATATAATGATATTTGATGTAATCAAAATGTAACAATGGGTCAAGTCGTGTTACCTTGTTGAATTATTCAAACTCTTAAAGTAGTGTTAGAATGCAGTTTAATCAAAATGATTAGCAAAGTAGTCAGAATGCTGCATTTTGCTAGCTTAACCCACAACTTTGTTCAAAGCTAGCAATACATCAACGGGCACCACATAGATCTTAGAGGTACACTTTGCCAAGCAGACTGTTGGATATAGTCAATATTGAGTCCTGCTGTAGAGGTTCCCGCTCCCTTTCTAGACTCAATCTGATCATGGTTGAGCACACCAATGGAGGAGGTCCAAGAGGATAATTCAGTCACCACAGGATATGCAAATATTTTAGAATCTGTATTCAGAAGCATGATCGGCTTATGGTTAAGTGGGTTATATTTATTACCCTTTTTAAAAATGCGTATGATTATTGCTGTATGCCAAGAAGCTTGGAACTCCTACTTAACCATAACTGATCTAAAAACTTTAATAACAAAGCCCAGAAATTAGGATTAGACTTAAAAATCCCATTAGAAAGTATATTAGGGCACAGTGCTCTTGATTGACTTGTTTTACGAATAATCAATTTGATGTCCATACAATCAAAATCAAGGTCCTAAGAGGGGTCTACTACTTGCTGTGAGCCTGAAACACCCTCTAAAGAATATAACTTAGAAAACATGGTTTACTGAAGCATCTTCGAGATGGGATTTTCCTGTAATTCAATTTGGGATTTCTCATTCTCATTTATCAGCTTTCAAAAACACGTGTCTGATATTTTCAGTATAGTCTGAAGCATGTTTTCCCCCCACTCTTAAATGTCTCATGGCCCTCATCCCTTTTTACTTTATTCAAATATTTGAGCCATTCTTGCTTGATTAAGGTGAGAGTCGTTGGGTCCTTCAGGCACATTTTCTTAAGCCTTCTGATATTCCTTTGCATCTCCTGCTTCACCACCTAAAACTGTGGGACATAATACTTCTCCTTCCTGTTGTTATAAACCCAGAAACATTACAGCTCAAAATTGTATCCTGCAAAATCTTTGAAAAATAGGATTGATAGTAAGTAATGGTTTATAGTCATAATGTCGAAAAAAAAATGTCGACAGACAAAAATGTCGAAAAAAAAATGTCGAAAATAATAATGTCGACATCCTATACTTATAATGTAAAAAGTCATTTTTTCGAAAAAAAAAATGTCGACATTTTTTTTTTCGACATTATGACTATAAACCCTTAAAACTATCAACACCTCACCCAACACCCCCCTGCCACCCCCCCCACACCCCCCAACCACCCTTTCACCCCTCATACTCAACACATACCAATTATTTATTTATTTATTTATTTATTTATTCAATAATTAAATAAATAAAAATTGTATTTACTATGGGGGGGTCCCCCCCCAACCCCCCCTCACCCAACACCCCCCTGCCGCCCCCCACACCCCCCCAACCACCCTTTCACCCCTCATACTCAACACATACCAATTATTTATTTATTTATTTATGTATTTATTTATTTACTAATTAAATAAATAAAAATTGTATTTACTATGGGGGGGCCCCCCCCAACCCCCCCTCACCCAACACCCCCCTGCCACCCCCCCCACACCCCCCCCAACCACCCCTCATACTCAACACATCATATATATATTTATTTATTTATTTATGCATACACTAAATTAATGTCGAAAAAATATCGAATAATGTCGACATTTTTGTTTGTCGACATTATTGTTTTTCGACATTAATTTGTCGACATTTTGACTGTCGACATTATTGATGTCGACATTATGACTGCACACCGTAAGTAATATTATGTTGCAAGACTGATGGACCATACCATGCTTCTCTGAATACCCTTATAAAAATAGTCATAGTACTCTCATTCCATACACGCCAGTTTTTTGTGCTGTTAACTTTGAAACAGGGGTCTCTACACAAAGAGTTTACAGAATAAGCACATGCAAAATACCTCAGAAGAATGGAGTTGTCACGAGCATCGCCATTGCATACACTAAAATGCTCACAATAATGAAACATTTCTGTTGTTACAAGGATAAAATCAATTCTCGAATTCTTGCTGGTACGTTGCCAAGTTGATCTACCCTCAGAGTCGCCTACAACATTGCCATTCAAAGGAACCAAGTCAGGATATTGTTGCAGTTTAGTACAGATTTGGTGTTCTCCGTAGCAGTGTGTAATTCTAACCTATTGACACTGCCCTCTCTGCTCACTTCAAAGAAATTGAAGTCACAAATTATATGGAAAACAACATTTCTATTATGGCCACTCTTGTCAATTATTATACTTCTTGCCAACATGCGTTTCATGATGCATGGCACTTTCTCGAGGAGAATAATTTGATAAACAATGCATATTTTAAAGAGGGTGTCTGATAGCTGAAGGAAAGAAAACGAGAAGAAAGGTAATCTAACTAAAGCCTGTGAAACATGTGCGGTCCGCTGGTCCACATATCCATTGTTAAGTGGACTTTATTGTATCTACCTAGTTGTCAAGTGCCCTGCCCACTGCTTTCCCAACATGGTCCTAGTGGCAATTTATTGAATTTCCTAGCAAGGGTCAATGAGGCCAAGGGGTCATGCAAATATGCTTCCAATATTACATCTCGGTTGCAATTAAATTGAATTTTTGTGTCTTTTGTGATAATTTGTGACACACCCAAAAGTCTCAGAACTGGTGGGATGGATAACTGAGCATGAAATACATTGTTTGCATTCTTCTGAACCTGCATACAAAATGTATGTTCTGACAGGGCTTGAGAAAATCTGTGAATGAGCGAGGTTTTCTGCTGTGGTGGTGCAGGATGGTTGTATACATGTGCCCTTTTCTGGCAGTTAAGTGATGTTGAGGGGGGGCTGCCTTGCCCCCTTTCCTTTTGCCAAGCACGTGGATGATGCTGTCTTCAATGAGTTTCTGGATTCCTTTGCAAGGCACTTTTCATACACATTTGGCAGGTGGCTAGATCCGCTTGTTGCCTTTTCAAAGTCAAATAACCCCAAACTCCTGATATTTTGGGATGAATGAGACAGACACTTAACTTTAGTTTTTCTTGGGGTTTTCTTTGTGGTGTACTTTACAGTGTGTTTTGTGTGAGTAAGCAGTGCTGTTGATCTGGTTAACTGCACAGTTGGACTACAATTATGATGTGTTGTTTTCAGACTGTTTGGGGAAAGGCTACACACTAACTCCCAGAAAGTGTCTGAAGTGTGCTTCCTCGGTAGAGTGCTTGCACATGAGAATTGTTTGGATTTGTCACTGCCTGCACTTTCTTTGTGTGTCTCTTGGTCTCCAACACTACATGTGGTTTCATCATATTAGAGGTGTCTGAGCCTCACTCTTGAATACAGGGATGGAGCATATTTGTTGTCATGGTCTTTATTGTAATCTGTTTCCAAGGAAACCGAAGGTGGGGGATTTTCTGGAATATCATCTTCTACCTCATCTGTGGATTGCTCTCTTTGTTTCTTATCGTATTTAATATAGTCTCCCAATGACATCGGCTCTGATGCAGGGCTTTGGAGGGGCAAATAGTTTAGTTACCATTTAGATTCTGTAGTATTAATTGATTTGGGACATCTGCTCCTGTTTTCTCTACTTGTCGCAGTGTGTCTTATTGGTGGACATGCCCACCTCTGCATGATTTGACAGGATTGCTGTGCTTTGTTAGATAGATTTTATGTACATTTCAATTTTGATAATTTGATATGCAGAATCCAGGGTGATCGTCTGTCTGTTGTCTATTTGTTCTGTTTTTCTAGCTAAATGAGAATATTTTTCTGGACTTTGTATTATTTGTCATGCTAAATATTGGACTAGAATGCTACACTTGAATGTTGGAGAGAACCTTTACATTATCAACACGAACTGATCAAGTAGCTGTGATGTCTATAACACACAATCAAGAATGGTTGTTTTCAGCTGCCATATACAACTTTCATAGGCTCTGAAGAAGTCAATGTCCACAACTGTTGCTGTTATACTGAAACCAGTTGGCCAGATATTTAACAAAATATTTTGGAAACAAACAAGTATTATATTGATATTTGTGGATATTTCTTTGATGTTAATGTACATCCTATTTTGATTTCATGTTTATTATATCATGTTTTCTTTGGTCCTGCATATTATTAGTGCACTGTCATTTAAAGTCAGGTTTAAAAATGTGGTGCATCTGTTTAGCAGTGAATGTTGTTTTATTGTGAGACTTTTCTTTTTTAACAAGCATTAAAATGTATGTAAGGACAGTTCTATTCATGACAGTGTATATAACAAATAACAAAAACAATGTATTGTGCACAGATTAAGTCAGTTTGTGGTTATTTAGATTAGATCGTATATATAACCACAAAGAAGCAGGACAAATAAATAATGTACAGTATAGTCTGATTGACTGTGCTCCAGATAACTTTCCCGTTTGAAAGTATTTTCCTTATTTCACCTCAGTTGATGGCAGTTCAACCTCCTGCTCCTACTGAACTAAATATGCTAGCACCTATTACATGTCAACATGTGTATCATGCACATTTGTATTTCTTAGCAATGCACCAGATCATACCAGATCATATTATGTTCAGAGTGAGAGACTTACTGTTACTGATTGTCCTTTGTGACCAGCACAGAGAACCAGGAAGTATCAGTGCTTCCCCAATGCAAATAAACACTACCATAGCAGGTGAAAATGCTCAGCGTTCTGGGGGAAGGCTGCATCACATCTATTGGGCACTTGATCCTGTGTGCCTCTGTGGTTAGGGCACCTCACAACTTTTCAAAGATGGCCGCCACACTTTCTTGCCTAAGCAAGCTCCCTGAGTAAGACTGAGCCCATCTCCCAGCACGCTACTGGTCCTTGTTCACTCTTTGTTGGCCTATGAGAAACCAGCTGGCTTTAAATGGCCCCCGACCCTACGGCCCACTGAGCTTTCTCTTCCCTTCTGGAGCTATGTGGATGCGGAACCTGCTCCCTCCTATTACCTTCTTCCATGCGGCCTCATGCTTCATCCCTGATGCATGACTCCAACGGCTGCCTGCCAGCTCTACAGAACTGCAGTATGAATCACATCAGAATCATTATATATATATTTTTTTAAATGGAAGAAAAAGGGAACAACAAATAAAAATGTGCATTTTTTGCAATTTTATTTTAAAAATGTTCCTTTCTGCATTGATTGACTTGAGGCATATCTGCAACATCTTGTCATTGACTGCCAGTCATCTGGGGGCAGGTGGCATCAGATCTATTGGGCACTTGATCCTGTGTTTCCTTGTGGTTAGGGCACCTTGCAGCTTTTTCATAGATGGCTGCTGCACTTTCTCGCCTACGCAAGATCCCCGAGTAAGGCTGAGCCCGCCTCCCAGCACGTAACTGGTCTTTGTTAACTCTTTGTTAGCCTTTGGGCAACTGGCAGGCTTTAGTCGCTCCTGACCCAAAGGCCTACTCCTAAGGCCCCTGTCTGCTCTCTGTCTGCTGCTAGTTCAGGGCGTAAGGTCTCCCTGGACCCCTCTCAAGCACCTTGAGGATGGTGCCCGCACAATGTCCTGTAACCCTGAACTACTGTGACACTATCACCTCTGCAACCATGGTTTGTCACCCCTATCCCGACTCTTTACACCTCTGACTTTTCCACCTTCACCTCTTCTCGCCCTTGTTCCCATGCATATTGTCTGTGACTGGACTGCGTTAGTACCATCTGCTGCTATTTTGGATTTAGCTGTTAGTACCATTTGCTGTTATTTTGAATTTAGCTGTGCCCAGTGACTACCCTGTGCTACCCCATCTGGCTTTTCCCCACAGCCTGTCTCCCCCCACCCTCCCTCCACTACTCTCTCCTTTCTTCCCTCTCCTCCACGACACCTCCACCTCCACGACACCTATGGCACTCTCTGTCTCTCCTATATTTTCAAACTGTTTCTCCATTGACTATCCTACCCTTCCCACTAAGTCTGGTAGGAAGAAGTTCAAAAAGGATATCTTGGCCTCTAACCCTGGCTCCCTATTGCTGGCACCTACTCTAGCGCTTCCTCTAGACAGACTGTCACCGACATCCTCTTTGTCGTTCCTTCGCTGGACCTTTGGACTCCTCATATGGTCTCTGTGCTCTCTCCTTTCTCTTCCTCACCCATTAATGGTGGCACCCGGTGGAAGTCACATCTTGATCCCTTCCACTCCTCTAAGGTAATCATTAATGTCTACTTTAATGGTACTGTCATGGTCCAAGAGCCTCAGGCCAACCTTCTTCTCTTTGACAGACGCTTCCCATGCCTCATCAATATCCTTTCTTCACCTGGTGTCCCATCTCTCCCTTCTTCAACTTCCTTATCTCCCCCCTCTATCCCCTCCTTGGCTACCTTGCCTTCTGCTACTTCCTCTTCTGCCCCCGTCGGGTTCCTTATACAGCTCTGCAGGGTGTACCTCTGATTTGTACCCCTCCCCGGAAGTCCTTAAAGAATGGCAACCTTCTCCTTATTGCCAATCTCAACTCTCACTCAGCTGTCAAACACTCCTCTGACATCTGCCGCCTCCTGGAAGAACGGTACCACAAAGTCCTCGGTCTCACCGAGACATGGTTCACAGCCAGCTCTGTCACAAGCTTTTACACTCTCCTCCCTGATGGCTACAAGATCCTCTCCGTGCCCAGACCCAACCGCTCTGGAGGCCGTGCAGCCTTGATCTTCCTGGAGTGGATTCTTGCCTCTGTCATTCCTATGAAGGCTTACTCCTCTTCTGAATGCCTTGTCTGCATGCTTTCTCTCTCTCCTGGCCACTCTCTTGCCGTGGCTACTATCTATCGGCCACCTGGTCATATCTCCTCCTTCCTCTTTGAGTAGGCGGACCTCTCCTTTTCCCTCCTGGCTTCGACCACTCAACTCCTCCTTCTTGGAGACTTCAACATCCATCCTGATGCTTCCTGTACCTCCTCTGGACTCTCTTGCGACCTCTAGACTCGTTCTCTCTTTCTATTCTCCCCTCTGGCCTGACCCACTCTGCAGGACACACTCTGGATACTCTGATCTCTTCAGACCTCACCCTCTCTATCCCTTTGACCACTACTCTCTCCTGGAGTGATCACTCTCTCCTTTCCTTCCATCTCTTCCGCTCTACCCCTCAGGACAAGCCAACTTAAACACTGCCACCTACCTTCTCGGTCATCCGACCCTTGCAGCGTGTGTCAGTTGAGGCTTTCACTAGCACTTTTTCACCCTTCCCACACCTCTGGCTGACTCACATCCTGACACAGCTCTTTCCATGCTCTACTCTTCTATCTCTGATACATTCGATGTTCTTGCCCCTATCATGAGGATCAGCTTGAAACCCAAAGCCAGGTGAAACTCTTGGTTCGACTCTGACCTAGTTACCCTTAAACGTATGTATATGACAGCTGAGAGGAAATGGCAGGCTTCTTGTATATCCTGTGACAAACTGGCCTGTCACCTGGTCCAAAGGCAATATCGGCTCCACGTCCGTACCAAGAAGAGAGCCCATTTTCAAGCCCACATCTCTGCAGCATCTAACAACTCAGCCAAACTCTTTAAAATATGCAAGGAGCTGGCCAACCCTGATGCAGTCTCTATCTCTCCTGTCACCTCCCAGGCTCTCTGCACGGCCCTTGCCTCTCAATTAATCTAAAAAGAAACAGGACATCCTGACCACCCTCTCGTCTTCTCCTCCTCCTCCCCCTTCTCTCTCTGATACCTCTGCCCCCCCTGAAGCTGCCTCTCAACCCTTTTTCTCATCTTTTCCTCCGTTTTCCCCTGATGAGATTTCCAGAAATGTCTGATCTATGAAAGTCGTGTCCAAACAGGTTTTTCCCTGTTCATCCAAAACCATCAAGGACCACATTGACACCCTTGCTCCTGCTCTGGCAGACTTCTGCGACCCCTCCTTCCCTTCTAGAGCCTTCACCTACCCTCTGAAGCACTCTCTTGTGCACACTCTTCTCAAAAAACCCACAGCCACCCCCTCTTGCCCGGCTAACTATCGGCCAATCTCTATCACTCCTTTCCTGGGCAAACTCCTGGAAAAGCTGGCCATCTCCAAGCATAATCTTCACACTGATTCTGTTGGTTGTCTCCATGACCATCCTTCTGGCTTCAGAGCTGCCAGAAGCACAGCATCTGCTCTCCTGAACATCTGTGAAGACCTGCTCTCCAACCTTGATTCTAATATCCCACCTGTCCTCATCCTACATGATCTTTCTTCTGCCTGTGACACGGCCAACCATGTCATCCTGCTCAATCGCTTCCGTGATAATCTGGGTATCACTGATCAGGCCCTGGCCTGGATGAGACCTCCTTCCTCTCCAACTGACCCTTCCAGGTCCAAGTTGGGTCCTTCCTCTCTCCTCTGTCTCACTTTCTACCTGTGGTATCCCCAGGGGTCTAACCTCTTTCCCTGGCTCTTCAACCAATACCTGGCACCACTCGCCCATTGTATTGCTGCTCTCTATTAAAACTTTCAATGCTATGCAGATGACACCCAATTTGTTTTCAGGCTCCCCTTTGCCACATCTTCTTCCTCTCTCATCTTCGACTCTCTGTCTGAAATCCAGGAGTGCTACACCACCAACAACCTCTGCCTTAATGCCATTAAAACAGAAATTCTCCTCATCACCACACCTGCACCTTCCTTTCCTGTCACTCTCTGGCCAGCCTCCCTTGGCCCTCTCCCTGCGCCTCCTTGCGAGGCTAAGAACCTCAGGGTTATCTTTGACTCCACACTTTCCTTTTCTCCTCACAACTCTGATGTCTCAAAAAAGTCTAACTACCAACTGTACCTCCTCAGAGGCATTCATCCTTTCCTCTCCTTCCCCCAGAAGCTCACTGTCTCCAGAGCTCTGGCTCTCTTTAGGCTTGACTATTGCAATAGCCTCTTTCTAAATCTGCCTGCAACCACTCTCTGTCCTCTGCAGCTCATCCAGAACAGGACTGCAAGACTCCATCCCTGACATCTCTTCATTTGCTCCCAGTGGCTGCAAGGATTAAATTCAAGACCACCCCACAAGGCTTTCTGGGGCTTTGGTCTACAATACTTTCAACTCTCCCTCCGTAAATACATTCCTACTCGAGCGCTTCGCTCCTTTCCCTCCAACACCCTCAGGGTCAGTCGCTTCTCCAAGCAACGGGTTGGGGGTAGATCCCTTTCCTCCCCTGGGGCCTCCCTCTGGAACAGCCTCCCTGCCTCTCTGAAACTCAAGGAGAAGCATCTTCGGTTCCGGAAGCACCTAAAGACGTTCCTCTTTGCTTCTTCCTTTGCTCTTCCTCTCCGCTGCTAGTCTGCTTTGGCAGCGGGCACCTGGTTACCATCTGATTTCGGGCCCAGATCCCTGCCCTCCCAGCCACACACCCACACTGCTGCCTGGCAATCCGCTGCATGTGATCTGTATCTGCAACCCTACAGTCTCCTTCCACCACTTATTAGACACCCATTGTCTGCACTTACCACCTGCTGGCCTCAAAACCTGTTGTTGTTTTATCATGTGATCAGCACTTTCCACTCCCCCTTACCCCTCACACTGTCCCCCCTCCATCTAGCCTGCACTTGCACCTTCTCAATGTCACTGGGACTATTAAGATCATTGTTTTGACTTCCCTTGTTTCCCCTCCCTTGCCTCGTCGTGCTCTGAAACACTTGTGTATGGGCACGATAGAAATTAAAATATCATATCATATCATACCAAGTCCTCTGTCGCACTTGAAACATTCAGTAGATTCAGACATGTTGATTTAATTTACACTGGCCGACACATGACACTGGTTCTGAGTGCTTTGGCCATCTCCACGACCTAGTACATGCATATGGGAATGTGGGGTTCTCTGTGCTTTGGCCTTTTCTGCCTACAACATGTTTATGGGCTTCTTAATGCTGTGGACCTCTTCACCTACAAAATGCTCATGGAGTTCTAAGTGCTTTGGCTTTCTCCTACACTTACAAAATACACTTGGGATTTTCAGTACTTTGGACTTCTCCTCAGCCTGTTAAATGCATATGGGGTTCTCAGTTGATTTGGCACAATTCTCCACCTATAAATGCACAGAGTTCTCAGAGATGTAGCCTACTACTACACCTAGTAAAAGCACATGCAGCCTTTTGGCCCTCTATTACAATTAATGAATGCACATGCAGTATTTACTGTGTTGGCCTTCCCTTCTGCCTAGTAAGTCCACGTGGGGATCCCTGTGCTTTGAGATTCTACTATGACTTCAAATTGCATGTGCAGTTCTCAATGCTTTTTGCCATTTCCTACACCCTGTAAATGCATGCTGGATTACAAGTGCTTTCGTGTTCTGCAATGCCTGAAATAAGTATGTGGGATTCTCACTGCTTTGCTCTTTTCCACACCTACACAATTACAATGTGGTTCTCAGTGCTTTGGCCTCCTCCTCCACTTTGTAAATGCACATGGAATTCTCAGTGCTTTAGCCATCCCCTCTAAAATGTTCTACTTGCCTGTCTTTACATAGATGCAAGTCAAATCCATTCAAACTTCATAGCTCAGACCTTGGGAAAAATTGGCAAAGTTCAGTGTGGATGAACCCATGGCAATTCTATGGATTGAAGCTTTGCCCAAACCACCGGACTCATGCTTATTTGTAAATGGGAGAGCGATGTGAGAAACCCAAAGGTGTCTCACCCGCTAGACCCTAGAGATCTGTCATCCAGGTGGCCAGAACATGGCCATCGCTATTGCATCCATTTCCTGGGGGTGGACCAGTGCAAGAGGATTACCTGGATGGGAGTGGAGATGGGATACCGAAGGTGTCACAGCTCCGGATTCCAGGCGCAGGAGTGGCACGAACCAACTACTCCCAGTACGGTTTGGGCGCCTGTAAGACAGAGCTTATGCAGGCCTCCAAGACCCCAGCAGGGAAAGCGGGTTAGGATCTCGATGTTTGGATAGTTATAGAGCAGAAGGTAACCGGAATGAGGGTTAGGAAAGGGGAAGTGGACAGGCAAGGGAACATGGGGTGAAATAACAACAGTACATACACACTATTACCCCGAACATGCACACAGTGTTAACATATAACTTTTTATACAAAAAAGGCACTTAGCTCTGGGGGTGAGTGCTGGCCTCCTGCCTGCGCACTCTCAGGTCTGGTGCTCGGAGCAGTTCAAATGATGCAGGAGAGTTTAACATTAGTGACCTGTGTTTGGTTCACATAGGGCACAATACAAGAGAACAGGTATACCATCTGGTGACACCCCACCCCAAGGATTGGTTAGTGCAGACACATGCACGTGGAGTGTTAAGCTGCTCATGCAGTCTATTATTGCCAAACAAAAGATGTGCAGCTGTACCCATCACATGGCTAATTATTGGTGATCAGAACATGTGGGTCAAGTTTGCCGCACATGGCTAAGAAGTGATAATACCCATTGAGTTGCCAAAGTTTTGCCGCGTGTGGCTTGAAACCAAAAAGCGCTACGTGCTGCCAAAGTTTGCCGCAAATGGCTTGTAATGAGAAGAGCACTCTGTGCTGCCAAAGTTTGCCGCACGTGGCTGAAGTTATGTTTTTTTAGAAAGGCGCTGCGCGCATTAGTTTTCATGCAATCATGCAGGGAATAGTCGCTATCTTCAATGCAGCGAAAAGCTATTAAGCACTTATCTTTGCCATCAGCAGGGGATGTGATGTGGCTGGGCTGTGCCCCCTGTGCGGGCCCCTCTGTGGATTCGGAGGCCAAATGGTTCCCTCCTGTCTCCGCGCTACCTCCCTGCTGCAGCGCGTTAGTATTCAGCATGGGTTCTTTCGCTAAGGCCCTTGCGGTACTTATCTGGCATGAACGAGAGGCCAGAATGCTTCTTCCTTGGCCCCTCACGTAATCCCCCTCGGCAGGAGCTCCGGAAGATGCGTCTGGTCGGGTGCTTAAGCACAAGCCCCGTGCCTTTGTCTTGCGCACATGCGCGTGCACGAGCCCCTCCCGACATGGGAGTGAAAAACTAGTTCCCGGCCTGGAGGCCAAATGGACAAAGAAGCCTCCAATAAGGCTGGAGTCTTTTCCTTTGGCTTTGTCTTGTTCTTTTCCCTATTGTCCTGTGCTTGGGGCCTTTTAAAGAGCCCTGTCTGCCCCTTATAACACCCTGCACCCTGACAGAAGGTTGTGACGCGGTACCCCCTTCCTTGTAATACCTTTTCCCCATCCTACCCTGTAGGATATTTTGAAGCTATACCCTCGCTTTTTTGACACAAACACTGTTTTACACCATAAAAGGCAATGGACTAACACAAGAGCCATTTACCTGACAAGTCCCAAAACAAGGGTCAGGCAAAGTCAGGCAATTGGCAATAATCACACACACCTGACAGCCCTTTACGTTTCCCACAGGGATAAAAGACGGAGCATGAGAGCACACTACGAGCAAGGCCGAGCGCATGAGAAAACAGCTTCATGGAACTGGCAGTTCAAATGGTGGAGATAGGCGGTGAGACCTGGAGGGACGATGAAGTGGAAACTGCCCATGCCATTTTCAACTCAGACCCACGAAGCCTCTGAAAGGGAAATCATAAGACCAGGAGTTACAGCTGGAGTGTGGAGGATCAGATGTCAGCGGTGCACGGGGGCCTCTGCATTGATAACACAGGTAGGGAGGCACATTGTCTGCTGTGGTACCATCCCTGAATTCAAAAGCAAGCCAAGCCAGCGGACTCCACCTAATTGGTGAGTCGGAGGAAGCTGATAGCAAACCGAATTGTATTGAGGCCATGTTTTTAATTGGCAACATTAGATGAGCGCCAGCACTTGAGAACAAATAACTTGTGTGTGTTTGAACCTTTTGGAAAGCCCGAGAAAGGCCAGCTGTAGAGTGCTCATGAGCCGCAGGAGTGTTTATTTAAAGGACTCTTGCTGGCCCCTTTTCCATTGAAACTGCAAGTACCAGAAGGCCCTAGGAAAGGGCAGAGTGAGGTGTCATAGTGGTCCTACAAGAGTCACATCAAATCCCTTGTACACTCAAAAGTCTCTGACCCATTGCCAAGACAGAGCTAAGGGAAGTGAATCGTGCATCGTGAGAAAATAAAGTGAACTGTATATTTGGCAAGTGTGAACCCGACAGTGGGATGACGAAAGAAAGACAGGAAAAGGGAATCCACACTTTCTGTTCAGACAAAGCAAATAAAAAACTGTATTAGGAAATCATAAACTGTGTTAAAGGTTCTTGAATATTGTAAGCTGCATGTGATGGCCAGGTGTGGGTCTTATGTACTCCTCCTGAGTGGATTGTATGCATTTGTGACTTGATTTCCATCAACTGTATGCATTTACCTCCACCTTTTAGGTGGAGACAACTGCACTGCGTTTCTGGCTGAATTAGTGCCCCTCTTTGGTGGTATGTATGCAGTATGTAAATTTGGAATATGGCGCACATACTGCTTTGAATCTCGGCAGTAATTGCGCCGGCACAATTAGTGCTGATGCTAATTCTGCCCGATGTCGGAGGTTATTCTGCCTGCAGTAATTCCGCTGGGGCTACTTGCACCGACGGAATTAATGTCAACTCCTAATCGGCAATAGGGTAAAAATGGTGGTAATTCCTTTACCGTCGAACTCATAAACTAGGGTATACATTGACCCACTCCTTTTTCAGTACATCATCTGCAATTTCCCTTTAGAGGCTGCCCAGTTGGGCCAGATAGAAGTCAGTTGGGTGGACAATACAGGCAATTCCCAAATCCAGGAATGCATGCTCCTTAATTGTTGGGTTGGGGACCCTCAACAACTATTTAACGACCCTGTATTTTTCTTTTTGAATCACTTAGCTTGGTTCGTGATTCCCATGGTATCATATATTATCCCCAATGTATCTTTGTATGTATGCTATTTCAATAGTGCCAGCCTAGCTAGAAAGTAATGGAGTTATGTACAACAAAGGTAGTAGAAAATGTTTGGAGACTGGTGATGATCGTGTTGTCGTTCTATGATTGTCAATTGTTGAAGTGTTCCTTGAAGATCAGAGTCTTTGCATTTTCCCTGAATTGAGGGAGGGTGGGAGTCAGCTTGATCTTAGCAGAAAGGTTGTTCCAGAGTATGAAAGGAAAATGCCTATTTTTGTTCTTCACCTTTTTGCACTTCTTGGTTTCTAGATTGGAAAAATCATGGCTCCTGGTTTAGTGTTGACCTCCTGAGATGCCGAACGTTTCAGCTACGTATGATGGCATCTTGAACATTAGATCTTTGTCAGTGTTGCATGCTGCCTTGAAAGTGATGCTTTCTTATAATGTTACCCATGTTGTTCCTTGAGATTTGGCGAAATGTGATAGAATTTCTTCAGTTCTACAATGGCGCATGCTGCAGCATGTTAGACACCCTTCGGGGGGGGGAGTAATGGTTGGATCCCCAGCCAAGACAGTGTTACCAGATCCAGGTGATAGAGTACTAGGGCCTGAATGAAAGACCTGAAGTCTAAAGCAGTGATGAAGAGTTTAATTTGCCGCAGGAGGAACAGCTTGTCCCATGCTGTTTTTGACTTCTTGGTGATGTCTGCTTTAAAGGAGAGGTCACAGTTGATGGTGAAGCTAAAGGACTTTGTACTAGGGGTTCTTCCATTGTTAGGATCATGAATTCTGACCATCTAGGGACATGGTATGGTGGTATGGCAGGTGTGTCTTCGGTGTGTAGGTTGTCATCAATGTGGCCAAGGATCTTGTCAGTTATGTCTGTCAAGAGCAAGTTGATTCTTTTAAACCACTCCATTAATTTGGAAAGTGTTGTAGCTAGCAGGGAGCTGAGTCTGTGTCTGATGGCTTTGAAGAGGGTGCTGCTCTTGTTGGAGGCTTCTGCTATCAATGCTGTTTAGTAATGTTCTTTGGCAGTGGTGATAAGGATCCTGTTTGCTGAGTGGAGGGTTTTCAAGGTGGTGAGATCTTCATGTAGTTGTGTGTTTTTCCAGATCTTTTCTTGTTTGTGGATGGCATGTTTACTGTTGGTGATTTCTTTTGTGTATACCAGGGTATGGATGGCTTGGTTGTGTTAGTTTGTAGTTCCAGTTTTGCATGGCTATTGATGCAGTCAGAGTGCAGTTGAACTGGCTGATAATGATGGTGATATCAGATGAAGTTATAATAGAAGCTAGATGGGTGAGGTTCTCTTCTAAGGCATCCAAGGAAATGTTTTGAATGAGCATCAAGTTTTTTTCATTGGTTTCAGTTGCACTCTATAGGGTGGGTTTGACTGCTTGAGCTTAAAAGGTAGGGATTGTAAATGACTTCAATCCAGCACTCCACCTAAGTCAATGCTTAGAATGGGATGCCCAATGGAAGCCCTTATTTATATATTTTTATGTCAAAGTTCTTTAAATCTGAGTGATGAACCCTTATATAACGCCCCTCTCTTTGGATCTCCCCGACCTCACTGAGCCAAGAAGTAGGTTTGCTTTGCAAACTAAAAGGTTTATTTGGAGAATTGAACAATATATATCACACTTTTATGAATAGAATAATTGTCATGATCTCTGCTTCCAAAAGGTCAGGGTTTTCCCAACTCCCTTGGAAGCAGATCCATAACCCAGGTTCCGAGTGCCAACCAGTCCCAATTGGGACCTTTTGGACCCAGTCCTGGCGCCAGTGGCACCAGGCTCATAAATATGCCCAGTCCCAGCGCTGGAAGCGCCGGGCTCATAATGCTTGGGTGGACTTACCTGCAGCAGACCATGCTGCTTACTTGCCTGCCAGTTGAGTCTCTGATCCTCTTCTGTTTGGAACTACCTTTCCTGTTGGGTGGGGCAGGAGCCACTCCCTAGATTCAGAACACTGGAACTCTTCTGGAAAGCAGGAACTCTTTTCTTACCTAGGCGTGGCTGTGGAAGGAGACACCTAAGCACTACAGGAGGCTATTTAAACCACACCCGATGGATGAATCTTGCTTTGCGTTATTCTGCATCCTCAGCAGCAGAACGCTCATCGTGTCTTCTGCATCTGATCCTGGGCCTAAGGAAAAAGGCTTACCATTCTGAATCCAGTCTTCAGCAACACCTATAAAGACAAGAAAGAACAGGCTAGCATTACGGTCTTCAGTGACAGCTCTTCACTTACCTGGTCCATCGGCTGTCACCAACGCCTCGCGCTGCATTCCGGCATCTGAAAGACAAAGGCTTACCTACTCTTCGTGCGCTCCGGAGGTCTTCACACTGCATTCCGGCATCTGAAAGACAAAAGCTTACCAACTCTTCGCACGCTTGGGAGGCCTTCGGCGCTGCATCCCGCATCTGAAAGACAAAACAAGGTGCGTTTAAAGACATTGGGGAACTTTAATACTCATGTGCCATTACTCCTTTCCACATCTAACCCAGTGGGTATTCTGGCACCCTGCAGCCGCCCCGAACTTGTACCTGCAAAATAAAAAGACAGTTAGAGCGCATCGTGAAGCAGGCAACAAGCGCTTACTTACGTGCTTCCAGGCGCTTCTATTCATCACACGGGCTCCATCTTCAACTCACTTCAGCCCGCCATGCGCCATCGCCGGAACCCTGCAAAACAAGAGACATCATTACTAAAGACTTTAAAGACATTAGAATTACTAGAAACTTACCGTTCGTGCAGTAAACGACGGACAGCAGTCCTCTGAAGTCAAGAGGCCTGCTCCCCTTATCCAGTGAAGAAACTGGTTACAGCACCCTGCCTCGAGGCAGATGGAGAGCACGGCGTTCACTTACCTAAGGTGAGAGCGTTAACCTTTGGGGTTCTACAGGAGAAGAGAAAGGGAAGAAGAGAGAGACATTCAATAACCCAGTTCATTAATCCCACATTTTCTATCTGCAGACATCTTACCCTTCGAGCCAGACATACAGTGCACAGAGGTCCAGCCCAAAGAGCCAGCCGTGTGTTACACATCACCTTTGAAGATACGGTATACGCCCAGTCAAGACCGGCGCCTCTACGGGAATCAGGTGAGCGTTACAATAATATCTGAATAGCACACTTATGAATATGTACAGTGGGCAGAAATGGGTCATATTACAATATCAACAATCTCTTTAATCAGTTAGGAGTAGGAATAGAAAGGATAAGGTAGCAGAGAATACTTTGTATGATTCAAGGAATTGCAATGATGGGAAAGAATGCAACACAGAAATGAACTTGATATGATTTCAATCAAAAGATAATATGATCACTTTTTCCCCTGTTATTACTCACTGCCCCCACTATGCAATATGAAGAGATGGAAATGAGGGCACACAGGTTTCAAGAACACAATCAATAATGCAGTTCAATTCCAATTCCCCCAGCAAGCTTAGAGAAAACAGGTATGATTTTAAAACAGGCAAAAATACTTTTGAATGTCATTGTAATGAAAGGGAAAATATGCTAAAATTATTTTAATTCACTAAAGGAGATTCAGCACTAGTGAGAATTCCTTTGGATTGGTACAGGTCAACACTAGCAATGATTCATGAATGATTATCAGATTGAAAACGAATTTCAGCAGTTGAAAACAAGAAACAGCTATTTTGATAGGTGGTGAAATTTAACCAAAATGCAATTCACGGCAACTTCTCTGCGTGCGTGAAACGCTATTACGGAAAAATTGGGATGTGTGGTTCAAAAGCTACGGAGGTTTTTGGGAAGGTAGGTTTTTCAGAAACAGAATCGAGATTTCAAAATGAAAGATGGGCTTTAAATATTTACCAACAATGATAGGCTTATACTAAGGGGCTATGAAGAAGCAAGACACTGAACGGGCAGCCACCAGAACAGCGGCGCCTCCGCTCTGATCTCTGTCCGTCAAAACACTTGTCCCTCTTCAGAAAAATATCAGCGCAAAGATGATTATTGCTACAATTATCACAGACAATATAATGAGAAGAATTCAGGATGGACACAAGATTCTATAAGGCAGTTCTGGATAGGTTGAAATGGTTGGAATAGTATTACTTTAAACTAAGAGATTGGTTCTGTACAGTTCTAGACTGGATACTCACTCGTATGGCTTTGGAATGGAGTGGGCCCCGTCAAAGATCTAGTCAAGGGTTTGGCTGGGATTCTCTCGCCTCCGGACAGGTCTCAGGCACTCTGGTCTGCGCGGCCTCTTGGACTGGATCTGACGGGTTCTGGATACAGCTCTGCTTTCTGGATCTTGGTTCTAGCACAGGGTTCTTAGCTAGAATAGCAAAACAGCACAGCCCGGCTGTTGAATGTGTGCCCCTTGGAAGTCTAGGGGCTAGAATCAGGTTGCTAGATTCTGCAGGCCTGCTGAGAAGGGTTCAGCTTTTGAGTTAGGCCTCTCTGCTTCAAAGTTCTAAAGTTGGTTCTAGAGTCTATGTCTGGATCTTGTCTGGAGCTCTGTATGGATCTTCTTGCAGGGTGCTTCGCAAAGAAATCAGTTGAGGAGTGGAAAAGTGTGTCTTGTCTGTCCTCAGCCGTCCCTATTTATGTATTTTGAAAGTGGGTGGGGAGGCTGATTCTACTATGCCCAACCCCCTAAGGATCTGATAGGTTAAATAATTCCCTGTCCCCTGATTTGAGAAGGGATCAGTGTGTCATCCTGTGTCATGTTTATGGCTTAGGGAAAAAACCTCCCCTTTGTCTCTGTACAGTATATCTTATTTTTCATAAAACACATATTTACAATATACCCAACTTGTTAATATTACATAAATTACATGACAGATTAACTAAGGTACATTTCTGTTCAACTCTCATCTTCCTAAGGGCTTTGGTTCAGAAATGACTACTTTTTTGCGCTTTTGGTGTGTTTCTCAATATTATTTCTGCACCAATTTTTAGACATGCATGCACACCCCATCTGGGCACATTTCTGTAATTTTTCAGTTTCCTGACATAAACACAGTAGCTACAATATGAATAATTCCGGGGTTTAGTCTCAAAACATCGCACAGAGTCCAGCTTAGTCTTAAACTGTGAGCAAATATTTCATTTTAACAATCTCAAAGTTTCACATTTTTTTCAGTTTGTTACAATATTTTAGAAGCATTTTCCTTAAACATATATTTAGTCCAATGTTAAATCCACATTCCAGTCTGGTCCGCCCCCAGAGCTGGGCTGACTCAGAGGGACACATGTCCTTCTTCCTGCCAGCAGTTTGTTGTCGGTCACACCCAAATTTGCATTTCTATTCAGCCTAAGGACTCCTTTGTCTGCACTCAGAGCAACAGGCCAGGGTGCCCCTCCTAGTTCCCTTTCACAACAGCCTGTCAATCTCTTAGCCAAGGGCAGGGGGAAGTTTCCTTTGTCCAGGGAGAAGGTGTGGAATTAGTTTGAAACACAGTGTGGGAAACTTTAACTCTTAACCCAATGTCTACAAATTGTCTTTTCTTATAATATAACTCACATTTTTAACACATACATTAAACAATTTCTTACTTCAAACCTTTTCAGAATATAGTATTAAATTGTATCCACCTCTTAGCAAGTCTTTCTTTGGCATAGTTTGAGTTCCATGTTCAACTTTACCCAAAATGGTTTTAAAACCCCGGCTTCTGGTAGAGGTGAGTAACGGTATTACACCCATTTTTGACAGATTTCTTCCAGCAGGCAATCCTCAAAAGTATACTTTGTTCAGATATATATACACTTCTGTGGACCTTATATTTATGTAGATTCTAGAAGGAGAATGATGTTGACCACCCAACAAGGAGGTTGGATCTTTTTGGGTGGTTTGTGAGCCATGATTTTTGCAAATTTGACACCAAATAAAAACGGATTTTGGAAACCAGCTCTGTTTCTTTTGCAATGATTTTGCTCTGTGAGAAGCCAAATGTTGGGTTTTGGCAGTGGTCTCCTGTGTTACCACTGACATAGGCAAAAGTAGATGGTGGCCTATTTTTCAGGTTTTCACTGCACACTTTCTGGTGATTTCTGGTGAGCAGCATGCTTTCCGGCCGCCATTATGATGTTTCTGCTGCCAGCAATGCACAGTGATGTTGCAGGGCTTGGATTAGTGGGTTAAGACATCCCACAGGATGCATGGTCGGAAACATTGAGTTCCCAATGATTTTTACTGGTACGCCTTTAATATAAGTTTAAGGTTTAGCTCACTTAGCTGCACATGTAGATTTTAAAATGTCTAATTAGCCATTGTGTGACTCCTACCACTACTTTCGCTTTATGCTTTGTACACAAATCAGAGGATGAGAACTTAAGCCTAAGGTAGTCAAATTCATGAATCTCAAACCATGCTTCCCTTCTTCTTTCTGCTAAATCCTAGCGACATGACTGCATATTTCCTTCTACTGATTTTCAATACTGAAGCAGTCATAAATTGTTTGACATCAGTTTTCGAGAGCTAGTGGGATATGAGCAATGAGGACAATGTTATTTGCACAAAGCAGGAAGGGGAGCCACCTATCTGCAACCACTGGGATGTCGCCTGCCTCACTGGGTAGAGTGTTATGTCAGCAATTTATATAGAGGGAGAATACCAATAATGCCAATACGGCCACCTGCCTTGCCCTGTGACTTGTGCAGAATCCTTTAGATGTTTTGCTACCGGGACATGTTTTACTGAACTCTCCAAATTACTTTACAGCTGGATTATTATTTTCAAATATTCCTCATTGAGATGTAGTTCTCCCATGAAATGGACCTTTCAATGAGGTCAAAAACGGTGTTTAGGTGCATAAAGACAAGACCCCAAATGCTTCTCACTTTTCTTATGTATGTGCAATCTATTAAGAGGTTCGGATCCTGTTCGATTGTGCACGGAATGCTTTGGAAGCTATACTGTTCGTCTGACAAGATTTTCCCTGTCTGTCACCAATCTTCAGCAAGCAAGAGAAGGAACTTCCCCATTGTCTTTATGGTTGAGCCTATTACAATAATGGGCAATTGGCAACTTTTGCAAATATAGGAAAAATTACACCCTCGTAACAGGATTTGGGAGTCGTAACAGTGATAAGAAGTAAGTTAGACCACAATGGGGAGCAGACTTCTGCATTTTCTTTACATAGGTCCATGGCAATCCAATCCAGTCATAGGGCCTTCTTCCTGATTTATTTATTTATTTTTTGCTGAGAAATAATATCCGTTTTGACCCACCCTTTGAATGAGGAAGTCAGATTTAACATGTTGCCTTCTAAAGACAACTCAAGCGTAGTTTTATCAGTTTCATTCCCTCCATTATAGAGTGGACTGAGCTGTTTTCGTGAGTAATTATAGAGCTAGTGGCATTTACTTATTTTCTTATATTAGTTTTATAAGTGACCAATGACCAAAATGTGAAGTTTCCTTTTAGAATGCCCCTGCTTATTCTATCCGCTAAATTCCGAGTGGTATTAGAGAAAAGAGGGTCGGCTTGGCTGTCAGCATTCTTTAAAATACCAGCCATTGCCTTGCCAGATAGTGTTAGAAGGTCACTGGCCTTCCTCGCAAGGATCAGTAAGCCTCAAATCACATTACATGTGTCATAGTTATGGACGAGGCAAATTCAAAGCTCATCTCTGGCTATACTAAGATGTGTATTATCTGGCCATCGCCTTCTTGTTCCTAATTAATTATGATTTTGCCATGTGTGCTTAATCCCAAGGATGTAACATGTTCAGCCATTTCGTTAGAGTGGTGCTGTTACAGTGAGATAGTCAAAAAGGCATGCTCGTGCTAAACACTGCCTCCAATAGCCATGTTCACTATGATTAATATGTTCCATTCTTTCCAGGATGTCATCTAGCCAAGAGGCAGACTTGGGTTGGTTGAACGTAGAAGTTCGATCTAGTTTGCCTGTTCACTATTCTAAGTGGAAAATAAGGTTTCAGCCAGAGGAGCCACTGGCTTGCTGCATACTGTTTACGACCATGCAAGATATCAGTCAACCAAGAACCTTTGCATAAAGTCGCCACATACCAAGATCATTGGGTCATCTGTAGCTTTGATTGCAAATTCACAGCGCAGTCTTGTTGAATGTTTAAATAAATTAGGATAGCAACAAACAGATCTAACAATGTTCCTTTTGGCAACATTATTATTATTAGGTACACTGATAATACTAATAATACTAATACTGCTACTACTACTGCTACTACTACTACTACTACTACTACTAATAATAATAATAATAATAATAATAATAATAATAATAATAATAATGATAATAATAATAGGCACTGTGTGTAAGCCTAACTGACAGGGAAATTGCTGTCGGATGAGGCAATTTTCGTATTTTTTTTTATCGAAAGGGACTTGGGGGAACACGTTTTTTCTACTCTATGCATAACAAAAAAGAAAGTTGTATTAGGGACAGAAACATCGTTTGTGCGAAAGTAGGATCAGGTAGAAGATGCTAAAAAATTGAGAGCCTAAGTTGGAACACTTCAATAATGTTATATATTTTGCACAATCAAACACAATGAAAAATTAGATGAGTCCAAAAATGTTGGATGCTTCTCTGCTTAAGAGTGCCAGCTGCACACCCAGCCCCGTGCCACTTGCAGTGCAAGGGTTGCTATTTTGGCACCACTAAAATGTCTTTTCTTTAATACCGTATTCATAATGGAAAATGATCTAATTTGCTTAGTACATCTCCACATTTAAAGCGGGATGATCTTGCTCAGCAGACACATGTTTCCTTTAATTAACATGTGGGTCACTGGGCTATCACTCGAGGGAGGTGCACAGAGCTGACCACCAAGCATGTGGTCTCCAATTTGCCCTGTACATAGAGAAGATGTGGCTTTTGGAGAGATCAAGGCGGGCCCAGTACTTGCTTCAGTATTGCAACAGCCGGGGCAGTAGCTACTGTTATTTCTCGACCAGAATTTCAATACTGTTTCCTAGGGCACAGCCAATTGGTACTGCTGGTCCACTGACACTAGCACTGGGCCAGAGAATACGGCAGCTGCCTTTTTTGGTGGATCCTGGAATTTACCCGGTGTGGGGGCGACTTTAGGGCCTCCGCTCACCACCATAAATCCACTCAAATGGTGTGGACCCAAATGCCACTGGAACACTTGTAGCAATCAAACAATTGGCAATACTGGCTTGTGGATGAATTATACAAAGTATATACAACAGCATGATATTGACAGAGCAGTTATATTATCACCATTTACAAGGGCCATTTCACCAACATCTACTTCGTCAACAACATGACTAAGAATGGGTGTTACCCTCGAACCTATAAACCAGCAGGGTTTTGAGATAACCACTCAATATGTAAATGATCACCCATTTCCAGTCAATGTATAGAAGTTCATTGCATGATTATTCAGAAAACCTAACCTGTTTGCAATCCACTAATGTCGGAGTTGTGCACCATTGACTTGGACTGAAAGAAGAACATGACTCTATGCAGAATGGGTTCTATTTCCCCCCAAACCTTTATTAAATATGAGAGAGCAACTAATATGAATGTGTGATTTGGTATCAATAAGTTTAGAAACACTTCAATATCCTTCTGATCCATTTATTAGTTGCAAATATATATACATGTACAAATGGCTTTGCAACATTTAAAATATTAAAAAGGATCAGTGTGCTGATGGCCAGTGCATAGCTTTGTCGAAAAGATTTAGAGGGGCCGAGAGAGAATGTGACTAAAGTCCACACACTTGGAAGAGTGTTCCGTTCGCACTACCCTGCACCGACATGGCTTTACATGACATCGTGAGATTCTAAAAGGACACAGCCCCTGAAACATTGACAGACCTTTTTATATTCATCAGAAACCTCCCATAAAGGCTCGTTGGACAGATGCTTTTGAGTAAGGAACATCTGTGCAGTGTATTCTGGGAGGACCACATCATGAATTCAGGAGCCAAAAATAATGATTTGTTTTTATCGTTCTATCAAATTGCTTTCATGTAGGTAACACTCAGGTTACAAAGGTATGCCTGAAACCAATGTGTTCATTAACCCGACTCAGGAACCCTCTCTGCCAAGATACACTGCATTCAGGGGTGTAAATATCCACGTTTCCCCGAACCGTCCTTACTTCAAACCTTAGAAATCTCTCACTTTCTTGTAGGTGTCAATGGAGGTATTTTATTGCATGCCCGTGGAAGATGAACACTGCCCCTGGAAGTTTCCTCTTTATATCCCTTGATGTTATCAGTATGAGCATCACAAAAACAACGTTATGCTAATATGAATCCCCAAAATAGCACGTAAAGCTGGTCATAATGTGCAGCCCAGATGAGGCCCTTTGTGGGATTTTACATGTTTTCATTTGGTCAGTATTTTGTATGATCGGTTTGAATTTTAAAACACAATACATACATATATCTAGCATGTATTCTTGCACATATGATACTTAGAGGCCGGCTCTCAATTTGGTATTACACAGAATCGCTCGTGCTCTATTCAGCAGAGAACGAGGGCTTCCGTTTCCTGCTGTGAGACTAGAGAAGGGGTAGGGCTCCAGCTGTCAGCTCAGCAGTCCATGTGGAAATTGAAAGCCCCCCTTGGACTGTGCAGGCTTTTGCAAGGTTAAAGACTGCCAAGATTTATGGGGGCACGGACTCATTTTGTAAAGAGTGCCTGCTGTTCAGCCGCTGCAAGTTAGTTCCTTCCCCCTTATGAACACTTTGCTAATCACAGAAGCTGTCTCCAGGGAGATGAGCGCCTTTACTGGTGTCCAAAACAACACTGGTGGGCCAGACCCCAATTAGGTGACCCTAAAGGCACTGAGGTAAGGGGAGCTCCCGCACCTCCTGCGGTGCGTGGGACCCCGCCAATACTTATGCTGGGAGGGGAGTGGGGGAAGAGGGGGGCAGTGGACTAAAAAAAAAGTTGTATTGGAATTTCTTGTTTTCGTCACTTAAAGAAATGATTTAATTATTTCTTTATGACGGCAGAGTGACTACAAAAGAAACTATTTCTTTTTGAAGTCCAAGGGCTCCCTCCACCCCATGACATGGAAGCCTCTAGAATGGAGGCCTCCATGTCATGGTATGGGGTGCTCTATGACTTCAAAAATAAATTGTTTCTTTTTGAAGTCACTCTGCCTTCAAAAAGAAATTATTATTATTTCCATTATGGTGCGGTCCCTAGTTGGAGTGACTTTAAAAAGAAACCATTTCTTTTTTAAGTAATAGGGCTCCTCTCAACCCAACGACGTTTGCATGTGTGAGGTGAAAAGGTGTACACTTAAATGTATGGGTGACTGGCTGGGTGTGTGCCTCTATGGTGAAAGTGTGTGCACACTTAAATGTATGGGTGGATGCCTGGGTGGATGCCTAGGTGTGCCTGTATGGTGAAAGGGTACACACTTCAATGTATGGGTGGCTGGGTGTGCTTGTGTTAGGGCCGCAACAAAACCTGCATTTCGGGGTATGGGGGGTTGCTAACCCTTCAAATGTTGGGAGAGGTGCTAACTTCATGGGTTGTGGGGAGGGGCAAACTTATTTGAGTGGGGAATCTAACTTCTTTATGCATTCTAATGAGACTATTCTAGTGCTGCTTCAATGTTATAAGCAGTTAACACTCTCCTTTACGTCTGTAAGCACCCACTTATGGACTGCTGCGAGAATAAGCGGTCTCCTGTCCCCTTTCTACCCTTCCAATCACTTCCTTGGCATGCAAGTGCTAAACCCACATCAAGATTTCAATTGCCCAAAGAATTATGCATTTCAATGCAGGTACTAACAGTGAAATGCTTTACTTTAGTAATTGCTGGCCCTTTGTTAACAGCGAAACCCAGGTGCTGTTTAACATCTGCGTGATGTTCTGTCTGGCAACGGCTCTGTAGGCCAGCCAGGTTGAGTCAACATAACCCAAAATGTCAAAGGGGGAGGGGTGAAGCCCAGGCAGCTCAATAGACTTGCACCACTTCGTGTGTGTAAACCCTTGGTTATTTATTAGTATTCTTCATTACTCATAGCTCTATTCTTCCTCGTCTGAGTACTTGTGTATTAGGCACTTTGACTAATACACAAATACTGGGATGAGGTAGAGGGACATGGAGGTAATGCCTGGCTTAGTTACATGTAATCTTCATTACTCCTAGTACCACTCTTCCTCACCCCAAGGAGCCTCATACGTAAGCACTGGGACAAGGAAAAGGGACATGGAGGTAATTCTGGGCCGAGAAGTAGATTTTGGTGGTTGGGGCAGGGGGTGGAAGGGAGAGGGGATGTGTGGGTGGTTTTGCGGGGGGTGTGATGGAGATTGTGCAAGGAATCATAATGGTCCTCCATGCCCAGGCTAAGCATGCGTGCTATGCTGTTTTAGTAGCTAGAGAGGAATTTTGTTACAGCCAGTCTAGTAATTTCTTAATTTGGCTTGACTTTTTTTCAGCTGGGCATCTCTGATAAAGCAGTCCTGCTAAGTGCAATTACCTGGCTAGACTGGCATTTGCGTGCTGCCAGTCTAGCTGTTACTGCAGCATTGTATATTTTTCTGGGCATCTGTGATAAAATAACCATGATAATTGTTATTGCTTCGACTGGCATTTTGGTTCAACCAGTCTAGGTATGTCTAAATGTAGCCTGGCATGCTTTACTGTAATATGTTATTACGTGTCTAGGCTGGTCTACATTGTGCAGCCAGTTGGACATGTTATCATTGTAACATGGCATTTTTAATAGCAAAGTGTTATATTAATTACATCATTAATGTTCCTGTGCCCTGTTGGTGACTTGCATGTATTTGATTTTTAGATTGGTGTTACCCTGCAAAACAATTGCAAACGCTCTGGCCTTTTGTCTCAGAATGCATCTATATAATGCATTAAAACACATATGTATACCTTTCTCCTAGTGCAGTGTGCAGTGTACCACTGCTGCATCACATCTGTGCATATTGCACAAGCGTGGTGATCTAGGCCAGCCCAGAGTGTGGCACAACCCGTGACTTGTTGCTGAGTTGGGGGAGCCCCTTCAGCATGGCTCACATGGGGGCCCCCACATTTTGTGTTACACCACTGCCTAAAGGGTCAATAATCTTAGAAGATACCAAAGCTAGAGCTTCGCATAGGGACTGAGACGTTGCAGGGCCCCTTCCTTCTGATCGGCTGCATGATGCAGCCTGCATCCAAAAGATATAATGACACAACAGCGCCTGCATTTAAGAACTGTACGGAAGACTTTGACTTAGAAGTAAATACTTTGATACGGAGCTAAATGTGCCTCTGAATTAAGGCCAAAGATTGGTTATTACTAATCATAAGTGGGTTTTCTGTAAGTTAACTCGTTTCAGTATTAAACCCTGTTACCTATTTGTATTATAGAGCAGCAGTGTTAACTCAAATTAGCACATGGAGATCGCAATTCACCTCAACCAATCAGAATGTTTAGAGTGCAGTCAGTAACTACTGGTATTGACTGCATTCTGAACATTCTGTCCTCAGAAGCAACAGGGAAACAACAATGCAATCTCCAGGCAAGATTGTTTTAAATAAGACACGTGTCTCTGGGAAGAACTTTTGTTTTCCTGCAACATGCCATTTCATACACAAAAGAGTTAAAGGCACAGTGCATGCATGTTTAACAGCTAGGGAATTATACTTAAGGGACGCCAGGCAATCTTTTATGTTTGGGATGTTTGTATAAGGCTTACTAAATTCACCAGGATGTAAACCTATGAAATCAGTGACTCGAGTTGCTAGACCGTCGAAAATGGACTAATAATGATGTTGATTTTCGTTTTTATATGGGACTTTTTGCTGCATTCCTCTTGAGTCTAAGCACTGTAGTAACTGCGGTTATTGTTAGACAGTATATTAATAATTAATGTGTTAACCACGGGAAAGAGCCCTTAAGATACTAACACTGGCAATAAATACGAGAATTTATTACACTGGACACTTCCAGTTGATATTCTTATAAGAAATATAGCATGCATCAACCAAGCAGCACTTTCTGCATTGTGCATAGAATGTGTAAATAAAAAAATATTGATCTAAATGCTTGATTCATAGTCATTGGGTAGCCCTGTTGCTAGCATTTAATGTCTTTGGTTTCAACTTTGTTCATAAAAGTAAGGGACAGCCATATACACACGACCCCAATGGGAACAGTCAAATAGACATAACTATACACACCATGTTGATGTCAGTAGTGTACAATTTAAAACACATAAAGCACATTAAAGGCTTTCAGATGTGGCAGAAGATAAGCATTTGGCATTCGGGAACTGATGCTCTATTAAAAATAATTGGTCAGGAATGATGATGTACATAATAACTCTGTGCATCACCCCTGTGTCCTCCAGCCCCAGCTGTCCCAGCTGTCCCAAGAAGATGTTATGATTGACAATACTTCATACCACAAACCAATGCTGAAATACTACTCACTAAACGCGAGACCTATAAAGACATGATTAACAAAGCTAGTTCTAGCACTAAGGAACTCTTTGTTATTTTCTGGGAAATGGAAGCCCCTATCCCCCCAGTGGACACTTGCACAAAGGATAAACTGTGGTGCACTAATATCCCAAATGCACTTTCCAATACAATTGGCCTCCTCCAAAACAGAATTTTGGATAAAAAACAGAACCTTCTGAATATAAACACACCACAGAGTGCCCACAATCAGACCTGTAAACCCCCCCCAATGATTCAAATTTGCCCAAGTTTCTACCCCAGTGGTAGAAAATATTATCGCCTCACTTAAACATTCAAGATGCCAGGGAGATATCTGCCCAGCCCAGATAATCAATGAAGCTGCCAGAGACCTGGTGCCGTTTATCACAAAACTAGTCAATGCCTCATTCTCATCCTGTAGTGTCCCCACTATCCTAAAGGATGCATGGGTCCAACCTCTCTTAAAAAAAACATCCATGGACCCCATGATCCTGACGAATTACAGGCCAATTAAAACAGTCCCGTTTCTACTCAAGATAATAGACAAAGTCGCTTACCTTCAGATCCAAGCGTACCTGGAGACTAACCACCTCTTGGGGCTTCAACAATCTGGTTTCAGATCACAACATGGGACCAAATTGGCTCTGATAGATTTAAAGATTCAGATTGACGAACTTAAAGACAATAGGACACTTGCTATCTTACTATTATTAGATCTATCAGCCGCCTTTGATCTGGTGGACCACAAAGTGCTTTGTAAACACTTGGCCACGGTGGCACATTTCTCCAAGGAAGCCATTGCATGGATCCAATCTTTTCTGAACAATAGGACCATGAGAGTCTTCTCTCCCTATGCTTCAGCTGACCCTGTCCCAATAACAGGTGGAATTCCTCGAGGCTTTTGTGTATCACCAACAATGTATAATGTCTTCACAAAGCCATTGTCTGATGACCTTGACCATCAGGGTGTCACCTACACTAATTATGCAGATGACACCCAGATCCTCATACCTCTCACTGGAGACTATGATACCGACCTGGCCTCAGTGAACGACATGTATCTAATCATTCAGGCATGGATAGCACCCCATTACCTCTGCCAGAATGACTATAAAACGGAGTTCCTGATCCTAGGAGCACCGGATAACCATAATAAACTCAGTAGTAAATACACTTCCTTCAACATTGATGGTAATGACATTAAAGTGGCAAAATAGGTAAAAACTGCAACTGCCTATACTTGCAAGTTGATACAGGCTTGTAAACCATTCCTCTCCAGAGAAAGTTGCATTACATTAGCAAGAGCCCTTATCCTCTCTAAACTAGTTAATTGTAACACCCTCTACTTAGGTGCTTGCAACTACATTGTCAATAAACTCCAAATCCTCCAAAATAATGCACTCAGAATGGCCTTGAATATTCCTAGGAGACAAAATATCTCAGAGGCCAGGAAAAAGAATAACTGGGTTTGAATTAAATACATAATTCAGTTTAAAACAATGGGTTCTGCTTGCAGGTGCCTTCCCGCCCGCCAGGACAGACATGGCGGGCAGACCGGCAACCCGCGAGCAGACCATGTCGGATGCACCGGCACCATTCTGAATTGTGCTGGTGCATCCGGCCTTCCCATTCCCATTGAGCCCTATGGGGCTTTAATGGGAATGGGGAGCATTTTTCTACCGGTGCCCAGGAATGGTAAATTACCGGGTCCAGCGGAGCCGTAATGACTGGGTTATTGCCCATTCCCGGGCGCTGGTAAAAAAATGACTCCAGCGGCACGGCTACCGCCATAGTCATAATGAGGCCCAATGTCTTTAACCCATAAATGCCTGAATCACGCTGCCCCGCAATACCTAGGTGAGAAAATTGTCAGAAAATCCTCTACACTTCCCACAAGGACTGTAAACTCAACCTGTCTTGTAGTCCCCAGATTCAAACTGAAAAAAGCAGGGGTGTGCAGTTTCCCCGTTTTGGCTGCCCAGCTTTGGAACTCCCTCCCTACCTCTCTGAGATCAGACCAGTCCTTCCCTAGCTTCAGGAAAAATACCAAAAGTTGGCTATCGGTTAAGGACCAGTGATATGCCTTAGGTTACTCACAAAGGTCCTGTAATATCAATACAATGGGCCTCATTATGACTTCGATGGTAGCCATGCCAGTAAAACCACCACGGCTGCCGCCAGAGTCCTTTTTTTACTGGTGCCCAGGAATGGGCAATTACCGGGTCAGTACAGCCCTGCCGGATCCGGTATTTGCCCATTCCCTGGTGCCGGTAAAAACTGCTCCCCATTCCCAATCGAACTCCATTGGGCTCAACGGGAATGGGGAGCGTGGTTGCACCGGCACCATTCACCGGTTCATCCAGCATGGTCTGCTCGCGGGTGCTGGTCCACCCAGCAGGTCAGTCCTAGTGGGCAGGAAGGCACCCACGAGCAGAACTTGTAGTTTTCCAGTACGGTAACAACAGTACCGGCAAACTTACCAGTACCATTGTTACTGTACCAGCAAACTTGTAATGAGGCCCAATGTCCTTGCTATGTAGCTGATGTTATGAACCTTAATTTTGTATTATATTATATATTCCCTGTTGTGCATGCTGTATATAATGACTGTAACCATGACCTTGTCTTAATGAAAATGTAATTTACTTGAAATGCGCCCAGGTACCCTGGGGTTAGGTGCGCTTTATAAATCAATAAACAAACAAACAGGCAAACAAACTTGGAACCAACACTGCAGACTTGTGTGACCATTTTGAGATTTCCTACACGACCATAATGGATAGTGTGCCCTTGCATTTTGTAGCTGTCTAGTTATAGTCTATCACGTGTGTTGCGTATGAAATCATGGGTATGGATGGTTCCCTCCAGATCTTTACGCTCCTCCGGCACCAACTCTCTGCGTGTCAAGCGCTTTGCTAAACAGCGAGCTCGTGTCTGATCTCTTTCCTCTGCGGGTTCCCTCCTATGAAATCGTCTCCCCTCATCTTCGTCTTGAGTCGCACCTCCTCAAATTCCATAAGCTCCTCAAGACTTTCCTCTTCACCTCCTCATTCCCCCTCTCCCTCCTTTGCTAATCCCCACAATTACTCAGATTCGTGACCAGGGCCCTTATGTGTCCACCTGGTTCCTGGCCACTCACCCCCAATCGCCTTCAGCCTCTGTCCACTCGCAGCACTTGCCTTGGTGGCCACTGGCCTATGCTATCACAGGCCTGCACTTATTTACTGGCAGCTGACCAATCTTACCAAGTGATCTCTGCCAGTCACTTTACAGCTGCTGCAACTTACTCCCTGGCACTTCACTCCGTGGTACTCCTAGCACTTAACCACCGTCCCCCATCTCCTCTCTCTCGGCACTTGCACATTCTGAATGCTCACAAGGCCTAGTAGGACCGCCTCTCTCTTTCATTGTTATATTGCTTTAATTCCCATATTCCCTCCCTGTTGCAGTGCGGGCGCTTTGAAACACAATTTACTTGATGAATAAGCGACTTACAAATGCACAATACATAAATTAAATACATCCTGTGGCAGTCACCTTTCAGGCACTAAGATAATTATGCACAAAGGTGAAAGTTGCTCACAGCCTAAACTCTTTATGAACACAGCTAATCCACGGAATCCTTGTGGCAAAATTACTAGACAGAATATCACTTAAGACAGTGCCTTGAAGTGTCAGAGACGAATTGCACCAGATCTCTAACCAGAACAGGACTGTACTCATTTTGCTTTTTTTAGATGAGATAAATACATTATTGTTTTATTGATGTTTTGAAACATTTGCTGTGCCTTTTTTGGAATCCCAAATATGTGTTGTAAAAATATATCCTGGGTGTGCTGTACCCAGGCCTCAGAACCACAAAGGCCAAAAGCTTTTGATTTGGCATTGTATACTCTCAGGGCTATCCGAATTTGCTATTTTAAAAGATATTTGATAGTGTGCACTACTGTCCTATTTGCTTAAGCAATATGTGCTACTTATTTAAAGGTATAATGCACACCTGTAAATGCATAGCTATGCAAATCTGGAGACCCTCACGAGACATTCTCCTCATTACTAGATTAGGAATTTAGGCCTTGTTTCCTTGTGACCTACATATATTTTGATTTACTGATATTTATTTTCAGTTTTCTTTCATTCATGAACATGCGTTACTTTAGCCAATAAGATAGTGTTGATGAATATGTTTATTCAAATCAAAAATGATCCATCAAACAAATATAAAGTACAATGACACAATACATAGTAACTTAAAATTGCTGCTCACAGTACATGTAAAAACCCGTCTTAAAAAAAAAGAGGCCAATCAAACACAGCAGACTGTAAAAATTGATAAAATCACATAACATGCACAAAAGGCGTAAATACCAAAGCAAATTCAATTCAATAAAATGTAATGTTAACAAATCATCACATTTGACATCAAGAAATAGTTAATAAAAGGGGAGAGTGGAACCCACAAAGAGCTCCCTTTGCATTTGTGACAATATTCGTTAAGGTTATTCTAAAGTTGCCCTGTTTTTCAGTACAATTACATGAGCAGCCCTTTTATTCGGTGCATGGCTCTTTTCAGAAAAACAAGAAGTGCCCACGCAGTCAGAACATAATCTGCTGTCAGGAGATAAATCACTGCTGACTTATAGGCACGGATATTAGCAGACCTAAGCACTGACAGTTTAGTAGACCATCTGAGTTGGTATAAGCAGGGCAAAACAATAAAAGATGTACAAGATCCTCTCTAACAACACCACAAACTGGGCAGTCCGCCTGATCGAAATGCCTGTTCCATTTTGCTGTGGTTCCCCTCAACTGCAAAAAGTCAAATCCCGCACAAGTAAACAGTCAGAGGTCTCTCGTATTAGAGCCCCAGATTAAATAGGGCTGAATCACTTCCACTCGGCTGATCACTGCATGCGCTCTGTCTGAATCGGTAGCAAACGCCATAACATCCCTTTTCCTTTTGATAATTTCTCGCATATCGCTTTTATAGAATCTCATTTGGCTTTTAGACAACAGTCACTGGTGGTAAAAGTGCCCAGATATTGCTGCTGGACAATGCACCATCAATATAAGAGAGCCACGGGATATTTCCCCAATTGTCCCTAGCCATTAGGGACTTGATAATAAAATTGCATACATTTGCATACACATTCGCCCAAAGCCTAATCCAAAACGTTATAGGGGCCAGATCCCACTGGTCCTCCCAAAAGTCCACCCTCATTTCCCTATGAATAGAGAGAAAACGAGCTGAACCTGGAAGTTCCAATAGCCTTCTCAAAAAAGCATTCTCTTTCTCCTGAATCTCAGGGACTGTCAGGAAGCCCCAGAGTGGTACTCCATACAAAGTGACTGCCTTCGACTGGCAGAGTACATTTTTAGAACATCATCCAAAGATTGTCCCTTGCAGAGGGACAAAAATAGAGAAATCCCTCCCACTTGTTCACTAAACTTGGCGGATTGCCTCTTGAATAGCGCCATGCCCGTGATTGTCTCTGAAAATCTAACCCCCAGATAATTGAATTCCTTCCCTCTGGAAATAATGTCTTCATTAGAGCTCATTGTACGCAATAAGATAGTAGATAGTAGGTATCAGGTAATAAAATCGTTGCAAAAATGTCGCTGGTAAAAAAAAATCACGTAAAAAATGCTGTAGTTTGACCTGGTAAAGGAGTACCCCAATATACCATTTAAGGGGAAAGGGAGTTGCAGGGGTTTCCCCCGCTCCTCTTAAATGGTATAATGGGTCCGGGGATTTCGGGGGTGTCCCCTGCATCCTTTACATGATTGTTGCTCAAAAAACCACAGCATTTTTGCCGCAATATTTTGTATTCACTGCCATTTTTGCGCGATTTTAAGACATGGAACCTGATAGTATCATCTGCACATCTTCATATTGGACTGGCCTCCCTTCCATCAATGGTACATCCCGCTTTTGCATAATCAAAACGTCTTCATTCTTCAAGACACTGGTGTAACAGACACATAAAAGGGGGGGGGGGCTCGCAAACATCCCTGATGCACTCCATGTGCCACCTTGAGTTCCCAAGTACACTCCACACCTGACTCAAATCTATTAGGACCCAGGCGGTAAGGGGTTTACGGCGGCGTAAACAGCGCTGGCCCTTACCGCCTGATTCCGAGGTCCCTTAGCGCCATGGCAGATTTAACACCTGCTTTTAGCAGGTGTTAAAATCCATGGCGCTAAGGGACCATGTTGTTAATTACGCCACCGTAATTTACGGTGGCGTAATTAACGCCTTCCCCACTCCCATTATGCCCTATGGGGCAAAAATGGGAATGGGGAAGGGTAAATGGGGATTGGGGACTTACCGCCCCGCCAACCTCGGAATGGGGCGGTAAGACCGCCAACCACCATGGCGTAAACGTAGTTTACGCCATGGTGGTAAAGGTACGACCCAGGCGGTAACTTACCGCCTGGGTTGTAATGAGGCCCATGCAGTTGTTTCAGAATGAGGCAACTCTATTATTCTAACACCGTCCCAAGAAAAGATGTGCCCTGTAATATCTTCCCTACAGTCAGCATATCCACCAAGTCAAATTCTGACCAAAGGTCCATGAAGGCCCTATGTAATGGCATTCCATATAAATAATGATGTTTGGCTGCCAATACATACAAACTACAAGCTTGAACAGTTGCTTCCAACCCTTCTCTAAAGGATCCTTGGCTAAGCACTAGCTTATAATTCTGATGCCCCAAACTGAAGTATCTTGAGCGTACCAGTCGCCCACAAATCTTTGATGTGGTATCCAGGAGGGAAATTGGGTGATACGACTGCTGAAAGGCCCCTCTGCTCTTTTTGAAACTGAGAGCCCTGTGATGGAACAGCTGTCCAGTCAACCACATCAAATTAAAGGTCAGTATTAGGGCCCAGAATACTATGTTACTTTTAAACAGGTCTAACAGGACTAAATCAAGCACCAAACTCTTATGTGACGCCTGTGGATCAAAAGCAGTAGGAATGTCATCCACTGTGAACTGTTAGAGCCGCCAGTAGTATTTTCAACTACTTCTGAATCATTGTTCACAAGGTTAGGTTTATAGCAGTTAGAAACGAATTCAGTCAATTAAGATGGCTTAATGTGGCTCTTATATACTCTTTAGGGAAGGTTATTTGTGTATCATTTATTGTTACAAGTTACAGTTGGTCATCATGTACTATTTCAAATAATCAACACATGCTCATCAGTTAACTGACAACATAAACATTTGTTGACTAGTGTCAACTGTATTTATAAACATGTTTTGGGAGGTCCCATATTTGGATGTATATTTGTTATCATGTTGCCAGGAGAATGGTATTGAGCATCATAACAAGGTTGTGCTGTATCCAAGGTGACATGTAACCTCTCAAGGTTCTGAATCAATATGTATATAGTGGGGGCTTGGTGACTGGTCAGAAGATTAGCTGCCATCTGTACAGGTAGGCCCCTTTATGAATAAATACCTATTTGCAACTTACCTGATTCCTGAGAGTGATTCAAGATATCTCAGTAGATCTCTTGAAACATGTGCCTCACTTGTGTTTGCTCTAGACTCTCAAACACCAGAAATCTCTGCTATTTTGTTGATCAGCCTCTCTTTTCAAATACTTTCATGCTTTGTCAGCCCATATAGTTTTGCCCAGTAACAGTCAAGAATATTTGTTTTCCATGCTAACTTTATTATAAATGCGTTAATTGGAACCATCTAATGGGCATACAAAGGATTCTTCTTGATGAAATGGCAATATGATGTGAACCACTCCATGCCGGTATAAGCTATGCTTCTTTACAGCCATGCTATCTTTAACAAATGTAGGATTAATTTTCTTAAATTGATGGGCAAAGGCCCCAGAAAGGTGGCAGCTTTAATGTTGATACTTTTTTGTTAGCAAACCTCAAAAGGTTCTAAAACATCTTCTCAGATACTATAAATCCCCATTTTAGACACCCCCCATATTACTAATATCGTCATCTCCTGGGTGCCCAACACAAATATATAAACTACATTATTAAACCCATCAACTTTTAGGCTAATCATTAGGAGGTTATGGTCACTTTCAGTATGCTCACCACTTCAAATGTGTCAAGATTAACTGACCCACAATCTCTAGTCATAAAATACTCTATTATTGATGGCCATGAAAGAATCAAGTTTCAAATGTGCACACTCCATTTTTGGTGTTCAAAGCATAAAAGTAAAGAGCCGGAAAAACATTAGTTATAAAAGCACTCAACCTGTTTATTGCTCTCAAAATGTAACTTATGAAAGTGATATACGTAAATGAAATAGCAAGGCCTGATGAGCCTCTTTTACATTAGTTTGAACAAAGACTGAGCCTGACACGTGTATAGAGAAAACCCTTCTCTTCCCCAGGGCTCTCAATGTGCATAAATCTGTTATTGTTAAACAAACAGCATTATTTGAAATAGATGATGTTAGTACTGGGTGCAATCTGTCCAAAAATATCGCTAGTATTGACAGACAGTCCATTATCTACTGTCTATAACATAATCACACACCATATGATAATATTAAAGCTAAACCTAAAATGTATGCAATCAACATGACAATTATTAATCCAACAAAAAATCAAAAACATATATAGTAATAAAAGAATGAGAGAAAGACAAACAAAGAACAAAAAAGAACAGTTATTAGATTGTGTTCACATGTTCCGTGAACAGTCTCTGATTCGTTATCTATTAATCTTAACTGCACCTGAAATAATTTAGCCATGTTCAGGTTCATTCATCTCACATATATTGTCAATGACTTCAGATTTCCACTATACATAAACTGTTTTGCGACAAGTGGGAATTGGTGCAACAATAATAGTTTCCGACCACATTTGCAAATCATAATTGATATATTTTTTAGACCTAATAGGATTTCAGACTCAGGTTTATAATAAATATTGGATAGAGGTATTAGATCAGGCTCAATCATACTCAACCACGGGGCTACCAAGATGGCATCCACAGAATCTAGTTTAACATGAGCAGGAAAGTCCATCTTCACTGATCATTGACAATGATACCATGGCAACACAGTCAGACATATTGGTTGCTTTTTACCAGCACGTTCAGACATGAACACGCTCAAATTGTAGTTTTTCTGGGATATCAGTCATATGATATTTCAGGTAAGCACTTCTCTTTATATGAATACAGTGATGTGATGGTATTATTTATGTAACCTGCTAATCATCCCGGTTGGAAACACATGCAGTACGAGTTATTAATATCGTGGAGTGGCAATACGGCAAAGGATGAGATGCTCAACAGTGGCATGATCAGGATTGCTTTGATTGCATGTATATAAAGCAATAGATGATGTTTTTAACTTTTTTTTAACACAGAGCACTGTGTTCGATTTCATGACTAATCTTAATGGATTGCACCGGTGCCACGTTAACTAGCTCAACAATTCCCCTACATGTAATTTATAGCTCTACGTCATCAAGCGCAAGAGCTAGTAGCATCCTGATAACTCAGGCCATATTCCTTGCATATTCTCCAACATGACATTTGGCAGAGAATCAAGATAGTGCCCTGCTGTCAAGATCACTTTTTTGTCGTTATAAGACATGTTGATGTAAGTAACGTTTTAGATTATGTCAGTCTCTCACCTAAACAGGTACATATGAATTGTAGCATGGTGTTAACAAGTGTACTTGTTTTCAAAGAATGTTTCTACCTAATTAAGGTACAGGAGTAGATAACCTTTGATACTGAAGACATTATTCTGAAACTTTGCATCAATGGCCAGTATTATTTTGAGTTACCCAATGGTATGTTACTCACACTGGGCCTCATTACGACCCTGGCGGAGTGGGTTTACGCCAGCGGTATTCGCGGCGGACCCTTCCGCCCTACTACGAGTTCCCGTAGCGCCATGGAGTGGTTTCCGCCTGGTTTTTCCGGGCGGAGAAATCCATGGCGCTACGGGACCTTGTTGTTAATTACGCCACCGTATTTTACGGTGGCGTAATTAACGCCTTCCCCACTCCCATTATACCCTATGGGGCAAAAATGGGAATGGGGAAGGGTAAAATGGGGAATGGGGATTTACCGCCCCGCCAAGGTCGGAATGGGGCGGTAAATCCGCCAACCCCCATGGCGGTATCGGCAGCTTTCCGCCGTGCTCCATGGTGCATATTGCACCATGATCTCCGCCAGGGTCGTAATGAGGCCCACTGTTATAAGAAGGCTGATATAATATACAGGTGCTTTTTAGAACTGTTTCCTCACTGTAATGGTACATCGCCAGCACTTTGGCATGTGTTTCATACAGGGTTGAGAGATATACATAAGGGGCACCTTCCATGGGTGCTCGGCCACCACACGGCTTTCGGGACTCACAGGGAGAAACATTATTTTCACCTCAGAGGTGACTGATACAGTTAAGATTAATAGATTACGAATCAGGGATTTATGATCATAGAAAATGGCCAGGCTTATGAATACTTGGGAATCTGCTTCTCCAATAAATTGACAAATACATTGCACCTAGAATAACAGGTCACATGAAAGGCCCAGACTATTGAAAGAATGTTTCCTTTTACCAAGAGTTTCAAGGCACAAACATTTGAAATAATGGCATACAGAAAGGGAGCCAAAGCACATTCGATTCCATTATATGGGCTGGGTCTCTGAGGACACCATGCACAGTTGGCCTTCACAAGGTTCAGAACAACTTCTGTAGGAGGCTACTGGTACTTATGTAGACTGGTAGTTGATATATTGAAGATCAGATTAAGCTTGCACTAATGTTTCATTTCCTTAGAACTTCAGCTAACAAGAAAGCAAAGCTTATTATCTATGTCATTCAGAAAAAAAAACTGGTGCAATGTTAACTCGAAGTCCTAATGGCATTACATTGGCCTTGAGGTAGTCCCATAAGAAACATGCACATTTCTTATGGAAAAACTACAAGGCATATATAATCCCAAACGAACTTTGAGGTAACATTGCTCCTGTTTTGCTTCTTGAAGACACAGACTACAAAACAGACTTGAGCCAAATAGCCACTAAATGTAGCCATGAATGTATGCTCAATAGTATAAACATTGCCAATCGACTAGCCTTGAAACTACAGGAAGAAGTTGATTAGGCAGAGAAATCGTCCCTGGACAACTCCTTGATTACAGACTCTCGGTCAAAATTGGACCTCATTAATAAAGAAATAGACGACAATAAGATTTAAAATCTCCAACTGATAACGAACATTGAAATGTTTTCCAAACAAAGGGTCTACCCCTATCTGTCTGGTAATTATCAAGTACAACAGGGTTCTAATAGGCGTGTGGACCCTTACACCACACGCAAAAAGAGGTGTCCAACATTTTCAGAAACTAGTAGAAGGAACACCTTGAACAAGAAACAAGAACATATCTCTATTTCTATTCCACCTTGTTTTATTGAGTGGACAACCCAGAGGCAGAAGGAAGTATCACCAACAGAATTTTCTGAACCAGGGTTCCCCCAGGAATGTTTTTGGATTCGGGGAGGGCGTACCAATGATAACCACTCCTATCTTCACTCGTCAATGATTTTCAAGCAAGAACATATCAAATCTCTCTCTGAGGGCCTTTCATTTCTGCCAGCACAATATGTCTACAAATTAAAAATAGAACTTGAAATTAATGAATTCCTCTGGTAAATTTGGTTAAATTTGCTTTTCAAAAATTGGACATATAAGGATAATGTAAACTTAACAGGTCTTAGATCAAGATCAGATATTTTCCCCTTCTGATTCTGATATGCCTCCTGAATTATTCACTTTTAAACAACATATTATAAAGGGGTTGCAGAAAATTAATCCAAAGGTACAACAATACAATCTCACTACATTCGTAATTGCAGCATTGATAGCATTAGAAAACCATGGGAATCTGATTATAAAACTGGCAGAGAAATATGGGGTTTGTGATGAATCCCAGGGAATTGCCACTGCTTCCATAGGGAGAGCTCCTTTCCATGAGGCCAGGGAGGTGAGACCACTAGCCGATAGTCCCCCTAAGGGGTGGTAGTCAGCAGGTGGATCTCATGGAAGGGGAAACCCTCTTTGGGACCAGTGATGACCATATTGGGAGAACACCGTACGTCCATCAACCACATGACCCTAAACCCCCTTTCCACAATTTCCCCACCTTTCCTTCATATGCAATCCTACCCTATGTAGTTTTCTAAAGTAGTCCAGGTAGAGAGTACTGAGACAAGCAAAATCATTAGTGAGTTACCACATCAACACTCAGTTAGTACTGAGACAAGGAGGACGTATGGAGCAATACCAAATTACCATTTGAACTACTTTTACCAGCCATGGGGTTCATGATGATTGGAAGAAGCAAGATAAACATAGAAGAGGAACTTGACAAGGCATCAAGTCCTCCCTGGAGGAACCACAAAAGCCAGTACGGGGTCAATGTGCAAGCGGGTGCTGACCGGGATGCCAATAATGGGGTGAGAGAGAACGAGGGCAGTCCAGGACATGAGGACCACACAGCCCGCAGGCAGACTAAGACTCCAAGATCTCCAGAGACCTGGAGACTGTGGGAGTGTGAGACCATGCTGTCCCAGATGGAAAGAAGACTGCAAAGAAGAGACAGAGAAAGCAAACAAGTCCAGCTACCTCAAGGGAGCTGAAACCCATGCAGACCAAACCACAAGATATGCAGGAATCCGAGAAGGAACTGAAGGCTGAAGGAGGTGATGGCATGAATCAGAAGGCTGGGAAAGGATGGCCTGTGACCCAAATGCAGTGAGAAAAAGGCAAAGATGTTCATGGACTTGTACTAAGGCTTGTCAGGATAGTGAACCAAGCTTACAGAAAGGAAAACTAAAGGTAGAATTACAAGTCTGGCACTTACACCCAAATAGAGTGAACTGGAAGTTCATGGACAGTTCATACAGTACTTGGCAGGTTAGTGAACCAAGTCTGCGTGGGCCATCACAACCCGGGGAGTGCATTCAGACTACTATTCTTCATCACAGTACCTGGTGAGAAGGAACCAGGTATGCCCACCAGGGTCAGGGACCCGCTACAGGTCGAGGAGTGCATCCAGGCTATTCTTCTTCAGTACAGTATATGGTGAGAGGAAGCCAGAGCTGCCAACCAGGGTCTGGGACCACAATGATCTACGTTGTGTGTTTGAGTAAGGCTGGGGGAAGGGAGACATTCCTCCAACATGTAAGGAGTTGCTGAAACAACATTGGGTAAATCCTACCAAGACAAGAACCACATTTTCTCCAGGGGATGAGAGTCATTCCTCTGGACCAAGAAGACATCTCCTTTGATTTAGTTAGCTTAGTGTGTAAGGGACATAATTAGGAAGTTGACGCTGGAAATTGGGACTTTTCCTTTGAACATTCTTACACTAGTTATTTCATTTGCGGCAGGGAAACCTCTCTCAGAGTTAGGCAGAAATAGGGTTTTCTTTTCCTTTTTACCCTTAAATAAAAGTTTACAGCAACCACTATGACCCCTCTGTGTCAGAATCCTACTTCTGCACCTTTACAGGTTCTATAGTGCTTAGTATAAACCAGGGCCACTATGAGCAAATGGTGTTCAACTTAATAAGGAATGCGTCCCACTACAAACACATTAAATCGAGCACCACCTAAGAGCTGCTTGAACAAATTACTGATATTTCCTCCAAAGGATCACAATCTGATTTTGTAAGTAAACAAGAGGCATACTTTTTGTCCAAAACACATTGTCCAATAAGGCATGCCCTTCTTAAAATACAGAAGGACCTTGCAAATTCATCAGGCAGGCCAGTTGTATCCCTCTATCGGTCGATTTTAGAATCTATAGGTAAATATGTTGACAAATTCCTTGACAAATTCCTTCAACCTCTGCTTAGCAACACCAAATATATTCTTAAGCACTCATGGGACTTCATTAAAATAATAGCCAATCTTTAGATGCACAAAGCAATATTTTAGTTACGTTCGACATCAGCTCAAATGTTGTTATTGGACTTTTAAACTTAGCTCTTTGCAATAGCTGTTTTTTAATTTTAAAATGAAGTATTTCACCAGGTCAGAGAAACTGCAATGGGTGTGGCTTTCGCCCCAAGCCTGGCCAATTTATATATGGATAAGTTTGAAGAGGAATTTATATTCAGCTCACCATTTTTCTTCAACATATTATATTATCTTTTTTGTCAAACGGAAAGCAATTGCTGAGAATTTGGACACCTTTACTCAGTAGCTGAACAACCACAATAACAATTTGTAATTCACTAGCCACAACACCATCAGTGGAATTGTGTTGCTACATATATTGGTTTAATTCATCGATCAGGAGTTATACACTATCCTTTTTCCACAAGCCCACCAATCTTAACAGAAAGGGCGTCATTACGATCTGCCAGCCCATAAATAAGGGTGCTGGTAGAAACGTACTAGCACCCTTTGCAGACCGGCACACTACTACTCTGCTTTCTGGCACCTGTGCACCCAGCAGGTCTGACCTGCTGGGTGCAACGGCCCCGGAAAACAGAGTTGTCACAAAAGCACTGGCACAGTTAGCAATGGAGCTAGTGCTTCAGAGTTCCCATTACCATGGAGACCTTTTGGACTCCACAGGAATGGGGACTTCCCAAATCTGCCGCCTGATATGCCGGGCCGCCGGGACTTATAATGTCCCGGTGGCACCGGGATCTTAGGCGGCGGAAAACGGTGGTAAAGTCTGTCCGCAACCCGCCAGTATCAGCAGTGCGTTACTGCTGGACTTGGATGAGGCCCATTGTTACACTACACCATTCAACATCCTCTATCTCAAAAGGATAACTTAGGATATAGTTAATTCCTTCACCTTAGTAGATATTGCACACTCGAGACTGATTACACTGTTAATGCTAGCCAGCTTATTGATGGATTACTAACAAGGGGGTATCCACTTAAACATCTCACATGACCCTACGTGATGAAAGTCTAATGAAATCACCTGAAAGAATGGTCTGTGTCACAACCTTTGCCAATGATAATTCTGAGCTCATGCAACTCATTAACAACAATTGGAACATACTTCAAATTGTTGCCAGCACACTATCTAGGCCTATCTTTGCATTAACACAAGGGAAAAACCACAAAGACAGACTTGTACGTGGATATCATGTGACACCTTTGCCACTTAAATTGATCACATCATTGTTCAGTGCCCCATTCTCAACAGGACATTTTCTTTGTTGTCAACTGCAAAAGTACTCTTTGCACTGCTCTAAATGGGCCTAATTCACGGTGCAAAGAGTACTTTTGCAGGGCAAAGTGACTTTGCACTGCAAAAAAATACATTGCACTGCTCTGTGAATGAGGGTGTTTGTTGGCAGCACAAAGCCACTTTACACAAGTGCAAAGTGACTTTGCACTACACAAAAAATTCCATGAATCGGGCCCTTAATCTCCTCCATGTAACGTGGGTGTCAAAAGAAGTGAGACCCAGTGCGTACCTTCTGATGGAATTCGGTAATGCTCCTGGCAGGGAAAGCATCCGTTTCCATATCCTCCAATCAAGTTTGTTAAGAATTCCTCTTATACTATCAAGTCTTAATTCTAAGTCATATATGGGGCACAGCACAATTTCTTCAGAGAAGTATGGTTGGAATAACTGAGAATTGAAAAACTTGAAGAGTATTCTTTTCAGTTGCACCATCAAAGGTTTTGCCTTTGCCCTCAGACTTACTTTGAATTTATTTTTAGGAATCTCATTTGAAATAGAAAAGCCCAAATAAGGAAAAGTGTTAAATGATTCGATCCCACCCTCGCCTAGGGGCCATCACATGATTTTGGGCTTAAGTCAAGTCAAGTAGAGAAAACAGCTTTTGACATGTGTGTTTATAGCCAAATTATTAATTTTAGAGTAGTGCAGTGAATGCAGATCATTTTCTTTGGAGTCCTACTGGAGTAAGATCAAAATAAAATAAGTCATCGGTATAAGCTAACCATTTTGATCCCAAGTATCTCAATCTCACTGGGAAAATCCTGATATTTTTCCAGAACTCTGCCACGTCAGAATTGTGAAGGTTAAACCTGCAGAGGTCAATCAATACACAACCTTTGCGAAGGCCTATGGTTGTAAGAATGGTTCTCTGCAAGTACTCCTAAATGTTTAATCCTACCTGAACATGTGTATTTGAATGTACAATTATTCATATTTTTAGTAGTCCTTGCAGGATGGCCCAGTTGTTTCATTTGTACCACAGGGGTTTGTGGTTAACCCTATCAAAACACATGAGAGAACTATACCCGCCATGTAAAAAGTTAGTTTTTTGTATAACTTGGCATTGGGGTTGTAGCAGTCAGAATAACAACATTTATTGTTGTACCCATTCCCTTTATGAGCCACACTTGGAATTTCTTTAATCGCCCTACCCGGTCGGCATATTGCTAAAGCTTCTTTAGTTTAATCACTGCAAAGAGTTTACTAGATGAGTCTGGGAGCGCAATAGGACTACAGTCACTAGGGTTGAGTTATTTTCCCTCCTTAAAAATCTGTCATGAGCGAGGAATGTTCATTGTATCAACAATATCCTAAAACAAGATTTTTAATAGTTGTGTCCAAAGGTAGGCGTCGTATAGGATTGTATCTGGTGCTATTAAAACTGGGCCTGTCGCTCTTTAATTTTGTAAGTTTTTAATTACTTGCAAAATGTTTTCATTAAAACAGCCTTGCCAGTTTTTTTAACGAATGTCAAGTGACATAAACGGGTCTTCCCTTGTATAACCCACGAATATATATTTTCATATAATATGCCACTTAAGTCTCTTCCTAAACATAATTAAGTGTTCTATCAGCTGTTGTGTTTCTGAGTAGGTCTCTAAATTTAGCAGAAGTTCCTTGATGACATGGTGGTTAGTGTGTGTTTGCTGTCTTATAAATGCAGTCAAATTTGTGACCTTTGAGTCAGTTATGATGTTATTGAATCACTTTGGAGCTCATTTTTGTCATAAGAGTAACATAAACGGAAGTCCTAAAACCCATTTTCAATCATTTGTATGGCAGAGAGAAGGGGTGGAAAGCAACTTGAGTTTTCATTGCTCCCTTCCTCTCTGCCATACAATTACTCCCAGCATTTGCGCAGGCATGAACTTTAATGCCTGCGCAAATTATGTGGATCCCTATGGACTCCACCGGCTTTATGCAGTAGCAAAAGTCAGGTGGACACCATAGGGATCCACTGTCAATGCTGGCTGCCATATGTACCTGGCAGGCAGCATTTACTTTATTTGCATTTCAGAGTGCAAAAGTGCAGTATCCCTTAGTTTATAGTACCTTAGGTCTGAAGAAAATGGTTCCAGCTGGATTCTATTCCAGTTGTAGTATGGCAGAACCTGTTGTTCCTGGGCCTAAGTCATGGGGATAAGAGGGAGGACATCTGGGGACTCCTGCATTATGATTTGAAGGTCGGCGGCACCAATGGGCAAACTTCATGGTTCAAGCTTCTCGCAAATAGCCCCACCATGGTTCTCGGATACTTTATGGGCTTTCCTCGCATCTGGGGTCCAGCACTCTGTAAGGCGGCTCAGGCCTGGTCAGTCTTCTTCATGGGAGTCCGGAGGATCTTACTGGAGCTCGGGTCTGACTTAAAGATGACACACTCGGTTCTGGTGTTCCTCTCCATGGCAATCGGTTCTTGCAGCAGCAATCTAAGTACAGCCAGCTCCGAGAGGATTTCCAGATGAGTTCATCTTGGGGTCGATTGGACCCACCAACCCAAGGGGAGAAGTCGTCCTTTGCAGGGGTTCTCTATTCAAAGCAGATTCGGAGCATCAGCAATGCAGCAGGGCTTCACCGGGAAAACCAAGGGTCCAGGAGTTGCAGAAAACATCTCTTCCAATTTCTTCTTCGCATTCCTTCGTCTAGTGGTCGACTCTTTCTTCCAAGCAAAAGACCTTGACTTTTATGCAGGTTTCTCCCATTCATTCTCAGCCTAGCTGTCACTCACACAACAGGATCGCTGTCCTCCAGCCAGCCAATCACCTTTGAGTGCATTTCTGTAACCAAGGGGATTAAGCACAGGGAGTTTCGGGCACCTTCCTCACTTCCTGCCCTGCCAGACAGGCTGGATCCAGAGGCGGGCTTCACTGGTGAATGCCGCCAAAGACAAAATTAACAAAAGGACCAAACCTGGTTTGGCACCAGAGTAAATCTCAACAAGGACTTTTCCAACAAGAAATGATGAAAAAAGAAGACCCAGGCCATTTTGTCAAAATGGGCACCCATGGGTGCTTTACTGCAGCTGCAATTGCAGCACGCAGTAGAAACACACAATGGTAGTAAAAACCACTGCCACCAGCCATTAATTATAGAAAGGGTAACATAAAAATGGTACATGAGAAACTAGACAAAAGGGGATATAATTAACCCCTCCAGCACCCTATTTTAAGATAGTGTGAGCTGGGTCTAGAAAGTTACACATGTAAGTAAAGGTGATTTCAATTCACTGCTCTTGGAAACAGTAGTTTAACCAAGAGAAGGAATTTAAACCTTGGGGAAATCTAGAATACTTCCCTATGCCACTGCACTGGAGGTGCTTTTTGTCACAAGGTAAAAGGATGATGCCTATGGAGTTTGTCAAATTCCAAAGTCAAAAGAAACACAGTGTTCAAATCAATGAAAAGTAAAAGAGAGATTGGGAAAAAGGTCTCACTCTCTCCAGGATAAAAATGAAAAGTCCTAAAGTCCAGAAAAAAGTGCTGATGTCTCTAAGGTAGAAGGGGATTAGCACATTTCTGAGAATTCTCCCTAACACCCCCCCCCCCATACCCCCAGACTAAGGGACAGGAGGATTTAATCCACTCCTGTATGATTCTCTTTACTCCAGTTGGTCATACTTTCTGGAGAGACCATCAGCATTTTGGTGATTACACCCTGAGCTGTGTTCTATGGCGAAATGAAACCGCTGAAAGCCGATTGATCATCTTAACCATTTAGGATTCTCCCCCTTCATCTGCATTAACCAATTCAAGGGATGGCGGTCTGTTTGAATTACAAAAGCAGAGCCATACAATTATGGTCTAAACTTCTTCAAAAACCACACATTTGAAAATCATTCTCCTTCAGTTGTTGCCTACCTTGTTTCACAGTCCTTCAGTTTCCTATTGATGAAGCAGATAGGTTGTTCCCTGTCTTTCTCATCCAGATGACTCAAAACTGCACCTATTCCTGTATTTGAAGCATCAGTTTGTGTACAATGAAGCATTCGTTGTAGTCAGGAGCTCTCAAGACTGGAGCTTGACAAAGGGCTTTCTTAACTCCTTCAAATGCCTTAGTGCACTTTTCATTCCACCTGACCTTCTTGGAGAATTCGGGTGAGGAGATCACATTTAAGGAGAAGCTATGGTCCCATAGTTCTCAATGAAGTCTCTATAATAACCAGTGAGTCCTAGAAAGGCTCTCACATGGGTTTGAGTAGTAGGGGTGGCCCAGTCTTGTACAGCTTGTACCTTGCTAGGCAATGGCCTTATTTCACATCCTCCTACCTCATATCCTAGGTAGACCACTCTACTCTGACCAATTTGACATTTGCTTGCCCTTATGGTCAGATGGGCCTGCTCAAGAGCCTGCAAAGCATATCCAAGGTGGTCAAGATGCTTGTCCCAAGTGGGGCTCAACACTGCAATGTCATCAAAGTATGCCATGCAGAAGTCCTACATCCCATTTAGAATATGATTCACCATCCTCTCGAATGTAGAAAGTGCATTTCTTAGTCTGAAAGACATAACCCTAAACTGGTAGAGGCCTACCGGGGTGGAAAATGCAGTTTTCTCCTTAGCAGGGTCTTCCAGAGCTATTTGCCAATATCCTGATGTTAGGTCAAATGTACTGAGGAACTTGGCTGAACCAAGTTTGTACACCAGTTCATCTGTTCTAGGTATAGGATGGGCATCCGTTGTGGTGACTGCATTTAAAGCTCTATAGCCCACACATAATCTCAACTCCTTGGATCCTGCCTTTGGCTCAAGCACAACGGGACTAGCCCTTTGACTTGAAGATGGCTCTATTACCCCAAGATCAAGCATCTTTTGAGCCTCTTCCTTTATGTGGGTTTTTACATGGTCTGAAATCCTGTAACCCCTGCTTCTGACAGGGAGACAGTCACCAGCGAGTATATCATGCTGGCCCCAAGACCTCAAGCCTGGTGTCAGTGAAAACAGGGAGGCAAACTGATTCAACAGAACGTTGCACTCCTCCTGTTGTTGCAGAGTCAGATCAGAAGAGATATTAACTCCTTCTATTTTTCCATCTAAAGGCTGTCCCCTAAGAAGGGCAGGTAAAGGTTCACTCTCCTTCTCCTCTTGATCAGATGCTAAGAGCAAAGCTCCCAGTTCTGGTCTGGATACATATGCCTTTAGGAGGTTAGTGTGAAAGACCCTAGGGGCCTCCTTCGGATTGCCCAAGTCCACTAAGTAATTGACCTCTCCAAGTTTGCCCACAACCTTGAAGGGTCCAATCCATTTGTCCTGTAAGGCCCTCTGCCTTGTAGGCAACATAACTATAACTAGCTGGTCTGGAGTAAAATACACCATGTTGGCCTTCTGGTCATGCCAATGTTTAAACAGAGCCTGACCTGCTTTCAAGTTATGAGAAGATTTTGTCATAATTTTTGTCATTCTCCTTTGGAGAACTTACACATATTCATTGACTCTCACTGGCTTGAGTGAAGGAGCACTCTCCAACCCTTCCTTGATTAGGGACAATGGACCTCTAACCGGATGACCAGAGAGGAACTCAAAGGGGCTGAAACCAACCCCTTCCTGAGGGACTTCTCTATAAGCAAATACAAGGCATGGCAGTAAAAGGTCCCACTTTCTTCTAAGGGGTTCCTATAAAGCACCAATCATGCTCTTCATAATTCTATTAAACCCCTCCACCAACCCTTCGGTTTGGGGATGGTAGGCTTTTGAGTACTTGTAGGTCACTCCACAGTTTTTCCACATGGCTTGCATGAAGCGAGACATAAAATTGGTCTCCCTGTCTGAGATAACCTCCTTAGGAAAACTAACCCTGGTAAAAATATCAAGAAAGGCCCTAGCCACTTCCTGAGCAGTAACAGTCCTCATACGTATGGCTTCAGGATACCTGGTAGCATGGTTTACCACAACCAATATAAATCATTTGCCTGAAGATGTGGGAGGGTCTAGTGGACCAATAATGTCAATCCCTACCTTCTCAAAAGGAGCTCCCACCTCTGGGCGAGGCACCAAGGGTGCCACGTTCTTGGCTCCACTCTTGTCAGAACTCTGACAAGTGTGAAAGCTTCTACCAATTTTTTTTTACATCAGTCCCCATCTTGGGTCATTAGAAATAAAGTGAAATCCTCTCCTTGGTCTGCTTAAAACTTAAGTGACCAGCTAGAGGAATCTCATGGGCTAACTGTGGAAACTGGGGTCTCACCACCTCAGGCACTACACGTCTTCTGTAGTCCCGTGGGGTAGACTCATTAGGCTCACTGTAAAGGAGGCCATCCTCCAAGTACAGCCTGCACTTCCCTTCCTCTTGCCTTTCAAGCTGGGAAGCTGCCTGTTGGCAAAGTCCTTCAAGTGTAGGACACTCACTTTGACATCTGCTGAAGAGGGTCCACCTTCTGCAAGCAAAGTTTGCAGCTCAGGAACGTCTTTAGGATCCAGATCTCCAACATAGGGAAGGACTTCACCATTCTCTGGTTGTTCCTCACACTCAGCCTCAGCTGGTGGAGGGGTCACCGGTGTGACCTTGTACTGTCCACTCAGGATGTCCTTGTCCTTTGAACAGGTGTGACACTTTTCTTCTTTCCTGAGACTTTGGGATTCCCCTTTGTCTCCTTCTTTGTCCTAGAAGTAGAAGAGTGTCCTTCCTGTGGACTGGAAGTTATAGGTATCTCTGTAACTTCCCATTGAGAGTCATCTAACGTTGCCTCTCTGGCCAATCTAGTCTGCTCCTGATTCCTTTCACTGGGAGGCCTGGGGGTGCTTGATACAACTCCAAGAGTCTTTAAGTCATTCCCCAACAGGATTCTCCCAGGCACATCGTGTTGTACACTGACAGGTATTCTTACAGTCATATTGTTGTACAGCATGAGAGCTGGTAGTATTTGAACCATCTGGATAGGTCCTCCAGCAAGTTTAGTGGGACCTTTGGGTGATTTAGCAACATCGTCAGGCTTGGTAAAACTTTCATCTACCACTCTAATGCTGGCCTCAGTGTCTCTAATGACAGGGGTCTCCTGTCCATTTACAAGTACACTGTTCTTTTAATATTCTTTTGTGTTATCTGCTATAGAGTTATACACATCTACATTCTGCTGTTCCCACAGACCCAGGGACACTAAAGAAACACTGGCTGATGCTCCAATGGGGTATTCAGCCAATGCTTGAAAGTTACCACTTGCCATATGAACTTCATCCTCAGGGATGAAGGCTAAGGAGGCAGTGTGGATCCCTAAAGACTTACCCTTGCATCTGGGATCCCCTTTCACACGGTCAATTGACACACAAGCATAACATTTACCAAATGTTTTGAGGAATGGGGGCTTCTGCTGACCTCGTTCTGGTTTAGCACCAGAGGTTTCACTAGACTGACCTGAATTCCCATGGGGCTTACCCTTCTTATGTCTATGACCCTCTCTTGGGTGGTTGGAATTTGAATTCTCTTTTCCATCCTTCTTGTGCAGCTTCCCCTCATCCTTTTTGTGAGTGGGCCCAGAATCCTTGTTAGTGTCCCTGTTGGTAATCCAGAAGTTAGCAGCCTTTGCTAACTTTATAGGATCAATCTCTTTTGAGTCAGCCAAGTGCTTTTCAACTCAAGAGAGCAGGCATCAAAAATAGACTCTAACAAAAATAGAGGTCTCAATTCTTAAAATGAGTTCACACTGTAACCCTTAACCCAACCATCTAAGTTTTTCAAACATTCAGACACCCCGGTAGCCCAAGGGGTACCATCAGTCTTTTTGAGGGTCCTAAACCTCTTAAGGTCCTGTAAAGGAGTTTTCCCAAATCTGGCTATCAAAGCCAGCTTCACATTTTCATACTCCTGTCTTTCATGTTCACCCACCTCCATTACAGCATCAGTTGCAACCTGGGAAAGCCTAGACAAAGGCCAAGGAATCAGTTGATTCCATGTGAGACCCTGAATCCCATGATTGTATTCAAAGGCACCCAACCAATCCAAAATATCAAGTTTCACATCATACATACGCACTGCTTCTTTAGGCAGGTGAGGCCTCTCCGGACTGGAAGAACTAGAGGACTCTGGAAGGGAAACATTTTCAAGAGACACTCTTTTCATTTCAAGAGCATGTTGCATTTCCAATTCCCTGAGCTTGATGTCCTGATGTTTGGCTTCAGCTTTAGCTTGCAACCTTTTAAATTCCAATTCAAGTCTCATTTACTCAAGAGACACATATTCTGGACTCAGTGATGGCCCTTGTGGGGTCCCAGTGGACATAGCTTGAGGAAAAGCTCAGTCTGTGGCAAAGAGGGGCTCCTATCCTGGACTCTTCTACCTCCTCAGACCCTTCTAAGACATTAGAGTTAGACTCTGAACTATCATCCTCATTATCAATTTCGACATGTATGTGAGTGGGTGTTACAGGCCTACTACCCACACTTTGGTGATTCAACTACCTTGTAATCAATTCATTTTTCTTTGCTTTTACAGTAAGATTCCTGACTTTAAACATTTCTTTCAGTTGATCTACTGTTAAAATGATCAGGGCTTCCTGACTGAAGTTATCCTTATTTGGCATGTTACAATTGCTGTTCTGATGGAGCTTAGCCTTGTGGGGGTTTAGTTGAACACAAGCACTGCAAACTTCTCAATGTAACAACTCTACAATAGATCCAACCGCTTGACACCAGTGTTAGGCAAGATTGTTTGCAGTACCCAGTGGGATCTGCACCAACCTTGTCCTCTTGGCAATAGTTAACCCAACCTTTGGTATACGCATGTACTACACAAGTTGGTATAGTGACTGAGCAGACAGGCTTATCTCAAGAGAATCAATGTGAGCTCTAGGGTTGCAACATAGAGTTTCACAGTGACAAGTATGCAAATAAACACTTACACTCAAGGTTTCTTGATTAAACAATTATTTATTCAGTTGAATAAGCCTTCCTTAGAAGGGAGACAATATGTAACACAAAAATATGCTTTAATAAATACACACTCTCAGTTTCAGTAAATCAGTAGATACCCATTTGCGATGGCACACAGATTCTTCCTACACCCTGAGGTGACTTAAATAACTGGGACACTGTGGACATCGATATATCACTTGCACATTTAGAGCAATACTGAATTTTGTGTCAAAAGGAAAAGGTTTAGGGAATTAAACAATGGTTACCAAATATTCCTAAGCAGGTAAGTACTTTTGAACCCCCCAATGCAATGTAGATTAACCCTTTCCCAGCTACACAAGTTATAGAATGTGTGACTCTATGGAGAGATAGTTAACGCACAAAGTCAGAGATTTAGAAGAGTCTTTCAGGGAGCCAGGACAGCCAATGTTAATTGAGCAAAGGTCTACAGGAGCTGAAGCACTTCTTGAAGGAGTAAGAAGTCTTGCACAATGTTTTTGAAATCTTTGTAGAAAATTAAATCACTCTTGGGCCACAAGCGGGGAGGCTTGTGAGGGGCAAAGCTGCACGCAACTCTGCAAAAGGCAACCAAGACAAGTCTCAACTGAGAACTAGCAAGGCTACACACCAAGATGTAAGTGCCCCTGAGTTGCACGACCTTAGGTCTGAAGAAATTGGTTCCAGCTTGCTTCTGTTGCAGTTGTAGTATGGCAGATCCTGTTGTTCCTGGGCCTCAGTCATGGGGACAAGATGGAGGATGTCTGGGGACTCCTGCACTACGATTTGAAGGTCATTGGCAGCAATGGGCAAACTTCAGATCAGCGGCACTTCTCGGTTTCAGCTTCTTGCGAATAGCACCACTGCGGTTCTCGGATACTTTATGGGCTTTCCTCGCATCTGGGGCCCACCACTCTGTTGAGGTGGCACAGCCTTGGTCAGTCCTGCTTCATTCGAGTCCAGAGGATCTTCCTGGCGCTCGGGTCCAACTTAAAGATGACACACTCGATTCTGGTATTCCACTCCCTGGCAATCGGTTCCTGCAGCAGCAATGGAAGTACAGCCAGCACAGATAGGATTTCCAGATGAGTTTTTCTTGCTTAGAGTCAATTGATCCCACCACCCCAGGGGGAGAAGTTGTCCTTTGTAGGGCTTCTCTAGCCAAGGGGAATTCAGAGCTTCAGCAATTCAGCAGTGCTTCACTGGGCAAACCAACGGTCCAGGAGTTGCAGCAAATGTCTCTTCCAAGTTCTTCTTCAGATTCCTTTGTCCAGTGGTCGACTCTGTCTTCCAAGCAAACAGCCTCCCCTTTTATGCAGGTTTCTCCCATTAATTCGCAGCATAGCTGTCACTCACACAGCAGGGTGGCTGTCCTCCAAGGACAGCCGTCAGCCAATCACCTTTGGGTGCATTCCTGTAACCAAGGGGAATAAGCACAGGGAGTTTCTGGCACCTCCCTCACTTCCTGCTCTGCCAGACACGCTTGAGCCAGAGGTGGGCTTCACTGGTGATACACGCCAAAGACAAAACAAATAAAGGGACCAAACCTGGTTTGTCTCAGTAATTGTCAACAAGGACCTTTCCAACAAGAAATGGTAAAAAAAAGAAGATCTGGGCCATTTTGACAAAATGGGCAACCATTGGTGCTTTACTGCAGTTGCAATTGCAGCCCGGGGTAGAAACACACAATGGTATTAAAAAGTAAACCACTGCCACCAGCCATCAATTGTAGAAAGGGTAACATAAAAATGTTACATGAGAAACTAGACAAAAGGGATACTAAGTAACCCCTTCAGCACCCTATTGTAAGATAGTGTGTGCTGGGTCTAGAAAGTTACAAATGTAAGTAAAGTCAATTTCACTTCACTGCTCTTGGAAACAGTAGTTTAACCAAGAGAAGGTATTTAAACCTTGGGAAAATCTGAAAGACTTCCCTGTGCCACTGCACTGAAGGTGCTGTGTGTCATAATGTAAAAAGATGATGCCTATGGAGTTTGTCAGACTCCAAAGTCAAAAGAAACACGTGTTCAGATCAATGAAAACATACATGAGAGAGTGGGGAAAAGGTCTCACTCTCTCCAGGATAAAAATTAAAAGTCCTAAAGTCCAGCAAAAAGATCTGGGGGTCTATATGGTAGAAGGGATTTGCACATTTCTGAGAATTCTCCCACAGCCCCCAAACCACAATTTGCACCCACTGCTGATCACCTCATGATACCTTGAAGTCTTCTTGTAGCCATCATCCCAGTATGGCACCCACATCCTTTCCGCCATCTTCAGGCTGACCCTGCTGTATGAAAACACATTCCCACCCATCCTCAACACACCCACCATGCATCACCCATTCTCCACTCAAGAGCTGCTCAGGTCTTGGACATTGGACTTGGGTCAGGTCCGGACAGGGACACTTTCAAGGGAGGATACTGAGTAGGGCTATAGTGGGGAAATGGGAGAAGGAGTGCGGTGCCAGAAGGTCGATCATGTCTCATTTAGTGCACTGTGAGTGGGTACCTTCCCACACCTGACCCCCTAGCCTCACTCACTGGGACCCTATAGACTGTTTAGGTCATGATCACTCCTTTTTTCAGCCCAATACCCTTTTTATGGTACTACCTTACTTACCACCGCTGGAACTACGCTCAGAGTGTTACTTTCTCCAGTCTGTTGCATCTTCTCTGTTCTTTCCTTTGGGGTGGGTTTTTTGTGTAGTAATTTCTTTTCATTCTACTTGCAGATAGTGTTTTTTTATTGAAGTGTTTATATTTTTATAGAACTTTGATTGGGCATTTCCTTTAATTTGGACTGTGATATTGTATTGTTTGGGTCTCTAGTGGCTCATCTTCACAGCCCTCTTTCAGTGTATAGCTTTCCCTCAGCCCACGTTATCACAAAAGGTGAAGGAGGTATAGTTCTGATGGTCTCTGTTTTACTTTTATGATTGTATTGTGCTTTGGTATGTATAGGTGTGAGGGCTGAATAGGTCATTTTACCCATACTCATCCTTATATTCCTGCGCATCAGAATCCACTTTGTCACATACACTCACAATTTCCATGCTGACGTGCATTTTAGAAGCGACTGGCCACTTCTAATTGTCACAAATGACCATCTTTGGTAGCAGTGGGTTCAACGGTGTGGATTTGTATAGTCAGACTAACATACAGACACACCTCCCACATTTATTTGCATATAAGATTTTTGCATCGAAACATAGACTCCAAGTCCATGCACAATTTGGTAGATGTGGGTTCAGTGGTGTGGATTTGTATAGCTGGACAAACATACACACATACATACATTCGGCTTTATAAAGATTAAGGGTTATGAAAATTGAAATAGGCCTAACGTTAAGACAGTCTAAATAATCCTGTTTATAAAATATATGCATACAAAACTTGCGTAAATGTTTTAGGCATGCTTTTTAAAAACTAGGTAGTTTTAGTTGATTTGTTTAACAGAGCAGTGAAATGGACCCACATTTAAATCTGCAACCCGTTCTCTCTGGCCTACAAATCCGAAAGCATTTCCGCCAGGAGATAATGTTGATGTTGGCAGAAATACAATCTATTCCTGTATAATCTGCTACTTTTCTGCACATGTCAAAAATACATCTAAATGCTTCCCGCCATCAAGGTATATGGTGAGAGAAACTTACTATGAGTTGCAAACATGCATGACAACCTACCTAGAAAATGTAAGCAGCATGTAGTGTACTTCAGATATAGAGGAGCACACATTTCCATTGCTGTATCCCCGAAATCTGCACAGGCTTAATAAATGAGGCCCAATGTATTTCCAGTAAGACTTGCATCAACTGGCATTTTGCTATAGAATTGAATCTGGATGACTAACAAGCTTACCGTTTCTGTAATGTAGGCCACCCCCTTTGCGCAAATGAATTTTTTTTTTCCTGATTCGCTGGCTACAGGGTTGCCATTGTACACGGATTTTCTCTTCAAATCGGTTGAATCATTAATTTAAGGGGACTGATTTATTGGTTTTTCGATTTGTTATTTTGATCTGCCCGTACGAATATATATATATATATATATATATATATATATATATATATATATATATATATATATATATATATATATATATATATATATATGTGTGTATATATGGTTTTAGCCATGCAAATACAAAATTAGATGGTTTAGTATATTCACAATTGTTGTTACTCATAAGAGAAATAGTGTAACGTATAGATTGTGTTCTATTTTTTTAACAGTTGTATTAATACATCTATTTTTTATTTATGTGTTTAAGTGTTTTTTATATGCTTCTGTTGTCCAAAGACCATGGGCCTCATTACGAGTCCGGCGGTAACCGAGGCGGTAAAGCCGCCTGGTTACCGCCAGACTCGTATTACCATTCCGCCTCCGTGATTCACGGAATTACCGGGGCATTACAACCCCGGTTTCCCGGGAATCACGGAGGCGGAATGGTGTGAGTCCTATGGGACTCAATGGGAATGGGGATCATGGAAACACCGGCAGCATCTCGTAATGCTGCCGGTGTTTCCTCGTCCGCCTGCAGGCGGGCGGTGTTAAACCCGCCAGGTCAAACCTGGCGGGAACATCACCTCCCGCCTGCAGGAGTCGGGATCAGGCGGTCCGGAAACAATGGTGGCGGCGGGTTTACCGCCACCATTATTTCCGGACCACCTGATTTGTAATGAGGCCCTATGTTTTTTTTTAAATGTGATATTTCGGAAATAGGTCTTTCAAAACTGTAGTTTTTGTGAAAACGATTTCTCAAACTTACTGCAGTGGTTCGCTACCTTCTGTGGCTGCAGTCCTACTCCGTGTAGCTAACTAAAATGTGCGTGTGTGTGTGCTGGGTGCGTGGGGCAGGGGAACGTGACTACCTCCTTTCACTCAAGTCAATAATTCAGGTCGTGTCTGTAACTCTCATCCATCCCGAGGCAACGATGCTAAGACATCTCTGTGTCCTGTATTGAACTTTTAATATCCGTTAGTGGACTCCTGTGTATGATTTGCATCAGTTGCTTCAGGGAATACGTGCTCATGAATAACCCAAGGACACCTACGGCTTGTTTTCATGCTTTGGGAACGCTGCATTAGTCTTTTTGCTACTCTGACCTTACACCGGCGTGTTTTAAACCTATTGTGCTCAACGAATGCTAACTACAAAGGAACAAAACATTATGCTGCCTTTATTTAGCATGGAATTCTTTTTCTTTTCTGGGAAATAACTCATTCGGCTAATCTGCCATTTAAAAAAATGGAAATACACTAATTAGAAATGATAGATTTAACAACATGGGAGCATGGGGAGCTCAGTGGTACATTAGGTTAATTCACTAACCTTCCTCCCCTGAGAGCGGTCTTAAATCTTGCTTACAAATGAAATTGCGATGGGGGTCGTAATCTGGTCCCAGAGGATGGACATTCGTCTACATCAGGAAAGAGCCCTTGGAATTGGACATGATTGACAGGCAGTGATCAACAGAAGCCCTGAGCTGTTATAAGAAAAAAGTGCTGCTGGTCACAATGGAGAAGATTTATCTGTGGTGTTGGCTTGCAGATGTTACAATGCATTTGACACAAAGAGTGTCTATATCCATGAAAAGTAGTGAAAGAAAGAGCATTGCATGGACTAAAAGAATTGCGCTGGGAGCGGATTCATGGAATTAAATACATACAGAAACCTGCGCCGCAACGAATAAGGAGTAGTGCCTGGAACGCCTCCAACACGCCCTCATCACAAATAGAGCATAGCGTTCTTGAACAACCTTTGCGCCTACCCCACTAAACTGTCCCCCGGCCTCTTAACTTAAGGCAGTACCCAAGTCCCCCCACTAAAATGTACCCTAGCCCCCTAACTTAAAACAGCACCCAGGAATCCCCAGCAAACTGCAAACTGGACACCTAACTTAAGGCAGCACCCATGTACCCCCAGTAAACTGCGCCCCGGCCATGTACATTTAGGCAGCACCCACGTACACACACTAAATTGCACACCAGCCCCTAACTTAAGGCATCAGCCACCTACCCCCACTAAACTGTGCCCGTGCCACGTATGCTAAGGCAGAATCCACATACCCTGACTGACCTGCACCCCAGCCACATACAAGAAGGCACCACCCAGAAGTTCGTCCTCGTCCCAGTACCTTGACTAATGAGAGCCTCAACATCCTACATGCAAGACTCGATTCATGGAATTTCTTGCACGGGTTAAAGTGACTTTGCATTGCTGAAAAGTGACTTTGCACTGCCGACATAAACCCTGATTAATGGACCTGCGCAAAGTGTATTTTTGCAGTGCAAAGTCCGTGCAAAGTCATGTTTTACTGTAAAAATGAATATGCATTGACTTTGCACGGACTTTGCACTGCAGAAATACACTTTGCACCTTTCCATGAATCAGGGTTTGTGTCAGCAGTGCAAAGCCACTTTTCAGCAGCGCAAAGTCACTTTGAACCGTGCAAAAAATTCCATGAATCGGGCCCCAAGCAGAATCCACAAGTCAACCCTTGTGCCAATACCCAGACTAATCAGAGCCTCAACACCCTGCATTAAGGCAGCATCCACAAGTCAACCCTCGTACCCAGTACCTCCACTGATCTGCGTGCCAATCCCCTAAATCAAGACAGCACCCACATGTCCTCCCTCGTCCCAGTACCCCCACTGATCTGCAACCCAAACCCCTAACTCATGGCAGCACCCACAAGTACTTCATCATACCAGTACCCTCACTGATCTGTGCACCAACCCCCTGACTCAAGGCAGCACTCACACATCCCCCCTGTCCCCAGTGCCCAACTAATCTGCTCCTCAACATCCATGGACCAGTTCACTGTAGGGCACTTACCTTTGCCCAACTTTGCTGGCCTGTTTCTTTCATGAACGACAGCTGGCAGACATCTTCATCCAACATGATCACCTGTAAGCAGTGCTGGTTTATCCAGGACAGTCACTTCTACCATGGCGTTCCCTTGGATCACAATCAGCTGCACAACATAAGCCAACCATATTGTAGCTGCAGCTACACTTTGCTCCCTTGAAGTACAGGTGACATAGTCTACATGTGAGTTGTGTGGCCTAGTGAATCAGAGAGAGACCACATCCCTCCTCCTAATCCCCAATGCCAATATGTCACACCCGTTGTGGAAGTTGAGTACATCCACATGGACAAGCAAGTGCCAAAGGGCCACGACGAATTGGCAATCTGGAGCAGTGAATGGCCAGAGTGAATGAGCTGTCTCCAAATGCCTTAAATATCCCTGCATAGTAGAACATCTGGCCAGACACCAAAACAAATGTCTACCCATCCACTTTAAGGGGCCCAAAACATATTCAAATAATACCTAGCATCACAAAATGTATACCCACATCACCACCAGTAGATACACATTTTAAATCACGCTCCAAAACCACTCATACACTAAATGCAAACATGCAATGGCCCTGCACCATAAATGGCATCAGTCAACCATAGCGTGACACCCACACCCATGTGATGTACCCTTCGCTACTGGCAAAACCCATGTCCACATGGCCATATCGTAAGTGAGTCACTGTAATGCCACCATGCCTGCCACAAACAACCCCAACCATGATTTAACACCCATTAAAGCATTTAAAAAGGAAGTGCCATGATAAACCACAGCATACATGATTGACACACCCATGCATGGATGTACTGTAAAATAACATATCCCAAAATATCAAATTACAAAACCATGGAGCCCACTTACCCATATTTTGTAATTTGATCTTTTGGGATTTCGTCCATTTGCCCCTACACTGCCTTTAATGTATGCAGGGAACACCCCCAACCTCGTAATCCCTGCAGCCCAAAATACCAAACTGAAAATAGAACTGTATTAATCAACAAACATGTACAAAAAGCATACAAAATATTCTGCATCAAAAAATAAATATTAATGAAAGGAAATCTACAACTAAAGAACTATATACATCAGGCAGTAGTCTAGTCCATGAAAATGTCGTACAATGCCTGTGTCTAGGCCATCAACACCTGCTGTTATTTCCAGAGGGCTTCCAGGGCCTCCTTCATATAACACTTAATCTCCTCCACTGCCCTGCAAGAATCCTCCAGGATAACAGGCTGCACCTGCACAACCCTCTTCTCAACCTTTTTTGCTGCATTGTGTGCCCGCTTCCTCTCCTCATCCTGCTGCCCCACAAAGCGCGCCTAGGAGGACACCAGTGCCTGTACAAGGCGACATACCTTCTGCCTCAGTGACACCATGCATGCATCCACTTGCCTCCTCCTTCTCACAATGCCTTAAAGGACTTGCCTCCTCGGCAACAACATCTCCTGCTTCCTCGCAATGTGTATCGGGAGCAAGTGCCCCCTCTGACTGGATGAACATCTCCATTGGGGGCATATAGCACCTTCACTGCCATCAAGTGCTTGCTCCTCCTCCACAGCCTATCTCCCTCTCTGTTCCTGGGCAGGCTCAGTGACCACCTCATCTGCCACAGTATGGACTTTGACCTCCATCAGGGACAGCAACACAGGCAGACTGGACAATGGCGGGACAGGTGAGGATGACTGGGGCACAGATGAGGGAAAGGGGGCTATTGCAGTGGCCTGCCCAAAATGGACACCGGAAAGCAGTGCTGCTGCCAGTTGGGATATGAGGCAGCCCATCTGCCCATGATGCTCTACAAGTGACTCATGGGTTGCTTGCACAGCATCATGCACATTTGCCTGCCACCTGTCAGCAGTGGCAACAGCGCATCCCAGATGGCTACATCGGCCGGAAGTGCAGACTCTGTGTAGATGGAGGCATTGCTGAAGGTGAGCAGTACTTCAGCAGTTAGCCCTGAGACAGGAGGTTTTGCTGACCCCTCCACGGTGAACTGCACATCCTCCTGTCTCAGGGCCAGGTCTTCAGCCCGTAAATACCCCTAGGTACCTCCACCTGACACCATGGCTTCCTCCTTCTTCTCCTCCCCCATAAACCCATATATCTTCAATGAGTTCTTCATGGCTTGGGACCTTTGTGTAGTGATGTCACCACCACCCTTAACCCCAGCTGCTGAGGTGTCCCCCACCATGATGAAATCCTGGGACTCCTCTGCAGCATTGTCAGATGTATGGTATGCTCCCCCAGGCACATCATCCTTAAAAGATGGCGTAACAACTGGACGTCCCCTGGGTCTGTGCCTGCATCTGGAAGCCTTTCCCCTGGGTTGTAGCTCCACAGCACGTCTGGTGCCCTCTTCTCCAGCTGCTATAACTGTGGAAAATTGAATGAAGAACACAACTGCCTCACACACACAGCCCCATGCTCATAAATCTGACAGATTCCATTCCCACAAATAAAGGCAAAAGGACGAATAATAATGATAGACATGCACATGTGAACATAGTACAAAACACAATGAAGCAGTGACCCAGGTGTATGCTGCAAGCTGGGCCATGGAAAAGGCACCTGACCACATGTCCATAGTACCATGGGCACATCTCTACCCTACCACATCTGCCAACATGTACTCCTGGCAGTCCAACATGAAAGCAAGCAACATGTACATGCACCCATAGCTGAGGATCAGGCAGCAATGCTCGTGCTCCCAACAGAAACACATTTTATGATGACATACCATGGATGCCCACACATTCTGCGGCCTGACATGTCTCAATGTAGATACGAATAGCAAACTAATGAACTAGCTCAATTCATGCATACGCATGTAGGAAATACAACATTTGTGGACATGTTTTCCATGTGAGTACTCACCAGCAGCTTTGATGGACCTTGGCATGGACCTCAGGGTTCACCCTCTCTGGACCCAGAGGTGAAGGAGTGACAACCGATGGTGGCTTGTATGGTGCACCTGCATGGTGGCACCTGTCTCAAGGGCTACCATTGCATTTGCATGGCTCCGGATCCTGAAGTCATCCCTGTGCTCTTTGTGTGGTCCACTGGATCAACTACCATCCCCTCTGCATTGATGCCAGCCGTGAGGTTCACCCAGATTCCTTAGTGCCTACACAATCCAAGCTGCTTCTGCAATGCTAAGAGGGCTTCATAATGAGCCAGACCTGGTCACCCAGAATGCCAACTTCTCCAGCTGAGAAGTTGACAGCCCTCAGTCTCACCTTGGGATTGTTGGTGGATGGTGCGGACATGGTGACCCTGAGACTAATGTGGTGAAACTGGTCCCTGACTGTGTGTGCTCTGGAGCTATGTTTCTGGTCTAGAGAGGTGGAAGTCCCAGGAGGATAGCTCAGCGGCAACGTGCTCGCCTTGGGAACAAGACGACACGAAGCAACACAGGTTTGATCCCCGGGTCCGCGCATACAAACCTCTGGGTATTAAGCACGTTATAAATATGCTACTAAGACACATTCCGGTAACAGCGCCTCGATGCCCCCTGGCTGTGTGAGCGCTTTTAAAAAAAATGCAAGTCCTTAGATGGCAGATGAGGCGGTCACAGAGCCTGAAAGGAGTGGCACAAAGGAACAGGCTGTGAGGAATAGCAGGCACTCCAAAGCAGTGCTAGTGGTCAGCAGCCAATGGCACACTACCAGGCAGCAGGAGATGTTGAAGTTTGGAGGCAAAATGAGGCTGGACGAGGCAAGATATGGCAAGAATCAAAAGCTAAAGCAAGGGACAGGTGTCTCTGGTAATACACAAGGCAGCACAAACAAAATCAGAGGAAGGACCCTATGCACATAACTTACACGCACCACGTTTATATGTGTGTAATGCTGTATGAAATGTGCATTCCCTTGCATCCATGCTGGTGGTCATATCTGGGGGTTACGATGTGCATTTCCTGGTGTGCACATAAATGTGGAGACATTGAGGGTTTGTAACATGCATTTCATGGAGACGTAGACTTTTAGGGGGCGCAACACAACATTTCCTGGCATACATGGAGCTGAAGATTGTTAGGGTGTGCAAAGCAGAATTAGCACAGGGATCTGAGGGTATCTTGTCTTGAGCCCTGTTAGCATCATGAGTGGGAGAGCTCGAGGATGGTGATGGGGTACAGGGCAGAAGAATGGTTCATCTGCTGTACATTTTGGCGAGCCTACAGGTGACTCAGTATCACCAAGGGTGAGTAGGGGTAGGAGGGGCCAGCTTGAAGAGCAGGAACAGAAAGCCGCCCATGAACAGGCACAGGTGAAGAAGAGTCAAGGAATAAACACTTTACAGATGAGAAGCTGACAATCCCCACTGATTAGATCGATGAACACCATGACAACCTCTTCACTTGGGCAGGTAGTGCCTTTACTGTGACCCAGTCGTGGAGGACGTGGCATTTGGTCACAGTTCAGATAAATGCCTGGGGTGTGGAAAGGTGCACTGTGGAAAAGGTCCAAAAGAGGATGGGGGACCTCATGCGATGGACCAAGGAGAAGCTTGGCAGCAATGTTGCCTCTGCTCATGTTACTGGAGGTGGATCACCACATGTGGAAGAGCTGGCTTGATTTAAAGAGGTCACAAGTTGACTCATCAGCAGTGAGCACATTGTTGGTGTGGGAGGCATGGACACTGATGTGCCTCTTGGTGCAGTTGTCTGGGGTACTTCTGAACCATCCATTGCAACTACAGTGATGCTTCCATGGCCACTTCCATTGCATGTTGTTCATCCTCCAAGGTGAATGTTTCACCTTTGTGTGCGGTTGACATCAATCTTACAGCACATATTACTGTAATCATATTTCTTAACTAAGACAATGCACCTATTTGTGGCAATGTCCCGGGAAGATAGCTCAGTGGCAATGTGCTCACCTTGGAAGCAAGACGACACGAAGCAACACAGGTTTAATCCCCGGGTCCGCGCTTAGAACGCGCTTAGAAACCTCTGGGTATTTAAGCGCATTATAAATATGCAACTAAAACAACAACACATTCTATAACAGCACCTCGATGCCCCAGGCTGTGTGAGCGCTTTAAACATGCAAATAAATAAAAATAAAATAAATAATGGCGTGCAAGACACATGTCACTGACATGCTCACGGTGTTAAGGATTTCAAAGGCACAGTACACTCCAGACCAGGACTCTTGATACTGGGCCAGGATGCAGCGCACAATCAAAATAGTTTTATTTTATTTATTATGAATTCAATTTGAGAAGGCACCCAACCCGTCGCACACCCACCTTTACAAACACCCTGGGTCACAATGGACCATGAACCAGGCTGGTGTGTAATAATACAATATTTATTTATTTTTCAATTTCAATGAAAATCACACAAATTTAATATGGGGCAGCAATCAACAGCGTGGTGATAATTACATTTTAAATTGATAGAATACACTTAGTTTGACCTTCTAACATCAGATATATAAAGCACAAGTGAATACAGGCAAGATTATTTTTTAGAGGTGTTTTCTGATAGCACCACAGTTAGTATTTCCCCCTGCAATGGTCCCTCAAACCCCTGTTGACTGAATGTTGTGTGGGTAGAAAGGAGTAGCAAGGAGTCAGGGATACTAGACAATAAATAGAATGCAAATCCGTCCTTCCCCCCTCAGAATGGGAAGCAAAATCAGATTGAAAACATTTGAAAATCTAGCAAAATAGCACTCAGAATTTCTAAATACTTATTTTACATGTGCGGTTGAATGAGTGAGTTAGCAATGAGTATAGCAGTATCAAAGATGTAAGAGCACTATCAAACTACCAGGCATACCACGGGCGTACAGTTCAGAAAATTGACTTGGGAAGGAAAAACACAATGCAGTCAAATCACATGCAGAGAAATTGCATTTACTTATTTTCACAGGTTTAAAATGACAAAACAGCTTGACAAATGGGTTAAACAGGCAAAATCGGAATGCAGTTTTGATGCAAAGGGACAAATGCACATCACAGGTACAATATGAAAGTGAAAGGGTAACTCGGAATGGATAAGGATGAGATTCTTAACAGGAAAGGAAAACGGAAATAATTTCACGAGACAACTCTGTTTGAAAAGGAAATGACAAGTTTTTACTGAGACTAGTTTTTAGTGGCTAGAAAAGAAGAACGCTGCAAATAGAAAGGTTAAGCTGCAGTCTCAACCCCCTCACTATAACACTCACCTGGCATCCACAGGGACGCCACCCAGTCTGGCTGGACTGCTTCCAACCTGGACCCACTCCCTCAGGTTCTTGTTCTGCCGATGACCTAGTCTGGAATACAGGAGTTTTGATTTTAGCTCATAGTGTCTTTTTCCCTGAGCCCACCTTCCCTTGTGGACCCAACAACCCCTTAGTGTTTTCCTCATCTTGGTTTTCGATATGGCACGCTCTCCGTCCTGCTGTTCTGTGCAGGGGTGCGTTGTTGGTGGGCGCGTCGCAACCGAGTTGCTTCACTGGTGCGGGCCCTGTGAGTCCAGTCCTGCTGCGACTCCGTTTCTCAGGTAAGTCTGCTGTTTTGACAGCTTGTCCTTAATTGAAATTGCCCCTGTTAATGTCTCTTGACCCGCCCACGCCAGGTTACATATGCTATAGACAGAAAACACAAAGTTACCATAATTTTCCAGACATTAAGTAAATGCAAATCCCTAATTTCCTACTGGCTTTTGCAATTTAAAGATCAGTATACATTGTCGTGGCTTACCGTACCATTTGTATATATTCAAAAAGACATATTGACAAGATGTAACAATTCAAACAACCTAAAGATACAAGTGAGGACATGGAATAAGAAACACATGTGAAATTGCATGGTGTAAATCAATGGAACAACATGATCAATGCAAAAAAAAATTGGAAGAGCATTTTCCCACATTACTGCTATAGCGCAGGTATGCGTTACCTGCCAATGGTCAGAACCAAGCCTAGGCCACTTCCCAGTCGGTGCTGCGGTTACCCGTGTCTCCAAATGCCAATTGCTCATTGGGCTGAATCGTAGCCGTGGCTATACATCTATGTTTAAAAAATATATATAATATCCTTCTATCTGAAAATAAATACAGAATCAGTTCAATGACAATACAATTCAATACACACATTTGTATGACTTTCATATTTCATACGCATTGCATCACATGCACTATATAAAAAGATACAACTTTAGTGCATAGTATACTGTTGTTCTCTTTGCATATACTAATCATTGGGTCGTCGGGAAAAAAATCCATCCTGTATAAAAAAAACATACAACAATATAAAAAACATGTAGAAAATATCACTACAAAAACAAACAACAGGGATATATAAACTGGGTGAAAATAAACAAAGAACATTATACTAGTTGCATGCAGGACAAAGGAAGGGACGCTCAAGTAAACTTGGAGAACAATAAAAAATAGGGTAGAATAAGTACTTGGAGAACAAGGGAAAATAGGGTAGGATAAGTAAACTTGGAGAACATGTCATCATACGGATCAAGTTTATCAAACTATTTTTCCTTTTTCTTTTTAAATGTTTTAATTTGTCTTTTTTCATGTCTTTTGGAAAGTGTTACTTTTTCCTTCCTACTAACACATTCCAACATGTCTGGACATGAGAGCTCGAGTAGTGACAATATCATCATTTGGGTCAACAATTCTTCACCACCAAGGAAGAAGTACACAATAATGAAAGAAACAGCTGACAGTTGGCTCTTCTTCAAAGTGAAAGAACACTACTCCAGAAAATAGACATAGTAGGTACTGTGCACCTTCTGCAATAAAACACTATGCCGTGGACCTTCAGACGTTCCAACTCAAAGCCGGGGAACATCTATTATGATTAACCATCTAGTGTGAATCCATTGGAATGAGGTCGATTATGACTATCATAAAGCACATGAACATCAAAAGCAAAAAATGCATGGGGCCAATTCCTTGCATAGAAGGTGATTAGCACCACCTATGTTACCTCCATCCACCAGTGCATCAACAACTCCAACTGCAAATGAAAATCAGCAGTGGTATCCAGTACACAAACTCCGCTCTTACTGATACTCAATCTAACCATCATGAAAGTCAAAATGCTGCAGAATTTAATCACAGAACACCAGATTACCTGTCATAGTTGTTTTTTTAAGTACCATTTAATTTCCCCCCCATCTTTCCTAAAGTTCCACAGTGGTATCATAACCAAGTGACCAAGTGCGCATTTACCAGGTGCATTTCCTTTTTTTTTTTTTTAACCATAATGCAGAGCTCAAAAACAAAAGCTATGATGAATATGGATTTGGATTTTGACCAAAATAAAAAAGCGGACATGACTCCTCCCCCAGTGCCTTTTAGTTCTTGCACTGAGGTGGAGGATAGGAGGGCTTCCTCTATTCACTCACCTCTAGTAGATCACCAGAAGAGAGGTAGTCGCCTCTGAGGTCTTGGCTTTTAGTGCCAAATGGAGACAAAAGCTCAAAAAAGAACAGCTGTTACTCTCTAACTCCTATTGAACAATAGAAATTTCAATACTGATCTCAAGTACAAAGCAAATTCAGCAGGTTCTCTGCCACTTACCCCCATTCAGCTCTTTGCACCTGAGCCTCCTGACACCCCAGGTCTGAAAAAAGAGGGGCCCTCAGAGTATGAGGGTCCTCACAAACCAGTACGAAATGTCTCTAGGCAAGCCCAGTCTGTTTTACATAAGGCCAATGGGGGACGGGACATCTCCAATGATCCTGTTAACTGGCCGTCCTATAAGGACCAGCTGTTGCGGGATCTGGCAGCTTGTTCAAATCGTGAGGAATTCCTGTTATGGGTGGCAACTGTCGGTCTGAAGTCTTCTTCCTCAGCTCAGTTAAGCCCACTGAGGCCTCTACCATTGGTGATCAAAAGAATGGAAAACTTCTCTCAAACCAGCTCTGATCAAGGACAGCAACAGGGATGTCAAACAGACTCTACCGAGCCTGCCTCATGGACCTGGCCCCGCGTTCACCATCTTGGCGTCTTGTCCTGAGGCTGAAGCTCCACAGAAGGGTACTCTTTTGGGCATCATGCCTGCTGTGTACTCAGCCCTCAAACATCAAAAAGACCCACGACAAAAGAAATCTAATATGGCCGAAATCATGGACCCCAACCAAAAATGCTTTGTTTTAGATTCTAGAAATATAATTATCACCAATGCAGAGAAATATGGACAGTTTGAATCAAGGGCGTCCCTAAAGAACAAAGTCCTAGTCTTGCTCAATTCAAAAGTTGTCCCCAATTGTGTTAGATCTCAAGATCCGAGGGTCCTACGCAGAGTCCAGATAATTAACTGGTACAGTTTAGACAATACAGACTGCATTGTGAGGGGTTGTGGCTTTAGTAGCCTACCGTTTCAGGACAGAATTATAAACCTGAAATATGTGTCATTGACTTCTAAGTAAAATATGGTAATGAACTGATCAGTTTCTATGTTACTGTCCTCCCTGGTTCCATTTGGCGATTGTGCTGCTTTTTTGCATGGACTGTATTTCCACATGCCCTTTATGTTTTATGTTGTTTGTCTGTATGCGCCACCACGCCTACGGGTCCATTAAGCACGGTAAAAGTGTAATAATGTAAAGTAAATAACTCTCCCCAGATTCAGTGATGTAAGTCCTGTGTGGACGAACCTTTGAATAAGTAGCCAAGGGAGATGCCACATTTAAGGAATGGGAGAGATTCCACTCCATGTGAACAATCATGATAAATGCTAAAAAGGTCACTAGGACACATGTCCATACATGTCCTGCTTCCATCTGCAGCAGTATGATTATTTTTTGAATATAGGTTGACATTTCACTGGAGTTAACTGTACAACATCTAGTGCAAATCCACTGGGATGATGACAACAATGCAGCTACAAGAAAATACAAAGAAAAGAACATTACAAAAATGAACTTGCACAACTCCAGGAATTGAACTACCTCAAAAAACACTCCAAACACCTACAAGTTCGGCATACCTCAAAATACATTAAAAGTAGAATAACAGCAAATTAAGAAAATAATAATGAACACCATCTGATAGCAAATGTCACTACAACTAACACATGCACACTGCAAATAAACCATTGAATGTGTAGATAAAGACTAACACTTTCACATCAGCCACACTCTTGCCGTGTGTACAGTCAGAGTTCCGGAATCAAAAGGACAAAACTGCAGAAAATGGTGGCTTTTACACTTTCCAAAACAAACACCAAAAAAAGAGGACTATATACCAATACAACTACTGACATGGCTGACACATTTTCAGCAAAACCTATCACTAAGCCCTACACAAATGCAAAAGTAACAACAACCAATAACAAACAATGAAACTGAGCCAAACTGATTTTTACTCCACCTAGCATCTTTCATAGCTGCAACTATTCAGTGCGGCTACAGACCCTGATTTGTACCCGCGGCTACAGGCACATTTTCTCCAAGCCGCAAATCAAACTAAATTGGCCTTCAAACCTTCAAATCAAATAAGTGAACAAATAAGTACATAAAATAACACACACAAATTAAATTCTGTACTGTATCATCCACATGAACATACGATTATTGCAGAGAAAATGTATATTTATAGACGCAGCTTTAAATATACCCGCAGCTCCAGACGCAACAAATGAAAAACAGCATAGGCATGCACCTACGCACATTCTTTTTTATAGACGTGGCTATACAAGAGCCCCTCCAAGACGTTTGCTGATGACCGCGACTATTCGCAAAAACTGCAAATTCAAAATTGCATTTCCACTGCACCAAACTCCAAAACTGTCACCAACATGCATCCCAGCACCACCTCCAGTCCTCATGGTCCTCCTCCACTCCCCTAGTCTACTACAATCCCCCAAAACACTCAATGCCTATTAGACACCAACCCACCCAAGATTTCGGATAGTAACGGCTAGCACACGTCCATAAACAAACAACATGTCACTTGCTCAAATATAGCTGCGGCTACAATGGGGGGAGATGTGTGAGGGAATCTACCCGCAATTAGCAATGCTGCACGCAGGGCGGTTGTTGGTTATCTGTGAAAACTAACAATAGCACCATCGCCCAATTACAAAGTACAACACACACACATCATAAATACCCTGCTCATACAAACTACTAGAAATTCAAGCTAGGAATACATTTCCTGAAAACAGAGAAATACTGCAGATCTCATGGCTGTTTTGAAAACTGTGTGGCTTATTGGAGATAGTTGGCTATTCGGTTTGCTGGCTTTATGTGAGAAACTATATATTAACATGGACCTACGTTTGAGAGATTTTACAATTAAATGGTTTGGCTTGTGGGGAATGCTTTGGTTCCAGGTAAAAAAAAAAAACACCCACCGATGAAGGAAATGCAGTGCCAAATCTGTTACTCAAATCAAAAGTTATTAACAATAGAATTTTGAGGTGTTCCTATGTGACTCCGACTCACCTTAACTATAGGGCAGATTTCGCCGCCCTATAACATTACACGGCCTGCAGTTATGGTTAAGTTGCTCGTAGGAAGAACACTCTTTTGACGGCTTATAACTTTGCTCCCGCTGGAGAAATCATCATCAAACTTTGCAAAAAATGTATATGGCTGGCTCTGAATTTCTTCGCCAAGTTGGGTGAGGTTTCGTGCAACGGGGGCAAAGTTATAGGGTGGGCCCACATTATTTTTTTCCATAGACTGAATGGGGAAAAACTTTGCGCACAGCAATATAGAATGGCTGGATGGATGTTCACCAAATTTGTGGCAAGAGCGGGGGCTTGTGTCAGAAAAGGTGCTTTTGTGTGTTTGGTGTAAATCCGACCAGTACTTTTGTTGCAAAGAACTGAAATGTACGTCCCAAAAAAATCATGATATTTGGGTCTGCTACGCGGACCCATTACCCTGTTCTCTCCGTGGACCGATGTCTCATTGGCCTGCAGTATGCTGTGATGTTGGCGAACACTGGATGCGGCCAGTGACTGGCTGGAGGGAAGCGTGCTGTGTGTCAAGGTTTTTGGGAAACATCACCATGGTGTATCGGAGGATAGTGTTGTGGTGTGTGTGGCAAGGCTCTAAGCCATTGTGTGCATGGCTGGGCCTCTTGTACGTAGCAGTGATGCGCACTAAAATTAGTCATATCTGGTTCCGTTCCGGCGTCCCATTTCCCTGTTCACTGCATGGTCAGAATTTTGATTGCAACCTAGTGTGCGGTGACAGGATGTGTGTCAAAAATGTTTCATGATGGCGGCATGTTGTATCGGAGGACAATGCGGCCGCGAAAGGGTCTGAAAAACATAGTGTACAGCATATGGTGGTTGGAAGAAGGGATGGAACGGGTGCAGGAGTGAGAAGTACTTCTTGTGACATATCTCATTAGAGTAAGACTGTGGTGTGCCAGCGCTATACGTGCATGCTCTGCCAATGAGCGGATACCGCAGCAGGCAACAATCTTGTGTGTTCATTGCAGGCAGCCTTCATTATGGCATGCCAGCTGCAGCGGCAATGTCTTTCGGTGATGAGTGGTGGCAGTCACATTTGCAGAAGCATGAGACATGAGGATTTAAACATAGCATGTACTATGGTGTGCTGTGTGAGGTAAATCTGTAACCCCGTCGATGCATGGCTGCAGCCTTAGCACAGAAAAGGATGTGCACTGGTTGAAAGGGTATGTCCACTGGTTGAAAGTAGTTGCCACATTGTTGCTTTCTGTGTGTGGTTTAGCTGCCTTCCACACAATGTTGGTTGCATGGATGTGGTGATTGGTAGAACAGCCTACAGTTGTCGGTGTATGGGTGGAGATGCTGAAGTGACCAGTTGTGCTGTGTGCACTGGGTGTGCTAATGGAATAGTGTACATATGGAAGAGCTGAAGGTGCAACAGTTTCTTATATGTGCTTGCGTAGTGTGCATTGCGCAGATTTGTAAGTGTTGTGGTGCACTACGCACCATTGGTTCTATGCACATACTAGAGTTTTGGAAGCAGGCCCAATGTTGTGAAGATTGTTTTGTTTGATTGGCATGCTTATAATGATTTGTGATTGGAATTACATAGCGGTGCCAAACACAGCGATATGTTTCTGCATTACAGTAAGTGGAACACGTGTCCTTGCCTCCCTGATTTATGGTCCGGCGGTTGGGTGGAAGTGCTTGTGCGTATGTTGCCTTTGTGATTTCTGGCGCATACCTACATGGTCACCTGCATGGCTCTGTTAGGTTGTGGTGAGTGTGGCCAAGGCCTAGACTGTTGGTTGCATGGCCGAAGGCTGTAAGCCGTAGGCCATGCACCTAACATCCTAGGCCTACATCACAGGCTTCACAACATAATGCAGTGATGCAGTTGTCACTCTGCATACATTTGAAGTTGGTGAGTTGCACACAATGGTTGTGGAGGACATTGTACACTTGGTAGAACAGCAGAAGTGAGCTGCTATGCGTACATTAGCATATGGTGTTCATCATTGCCCCTGTTGCACAATAGGGAGGCACATGTCACCATTTGCATTTGCTATGGTTAGGCCCTTATAAGACCCTTGCTTGAGAAAGTGTTTGAACACATTGCCCCATGAAAGAAAGTGATCAGCATCAGAAAGTTGCAATATGCACAATGTACACAGCCACTCACATACCGTTCAGCACAGGCAGCACAACGGCATGGAGCCATGCATGTAAAGATGTGGCCAGGGTGAAAGTTGGCAAGTGCAATTGCAGGTGGGGAGTGCATTCCACATGACAAAAGGAGTTAAACATGGGGTGCACTATGGTGTGCTGTGTGTGGTGAGGCCCTAGCGTCTTGGATGCATGGCTGGAGGCCTTACAGGAACAGCTATGTGGGTTATTTGCAACTAGTCGTCGGAGTTTTGCATTTCGTGTGTGGTTTGTGAGTTGTGGATGCATTGTTGATTCCATGGGTGTGCTCATTGTTAGCACATGGTAAATCTTTCAGTGCATGGCAGGAGCTTATGGAGTGAACAGTTCTGTAGTGTGTCCACAGAGTGCTGTGGTGAGAAAGTGTGTGTATACCAGTGCATAGGGTTCCCCTGCATAGTGTATGTGCTTGGGTAGTGTGCATTGCGTAGATTACTAACTATTGCCTGCACTTTGAAGTATTGTACCTTTGCAGTTGGTGGAATGCTGGGAGGAAAAAAAATATTGCCACCTGTAGTTCGTGGTGCTGGATACCGCTCTGGGTGAATGTGGATGCTGAAAGCATGGATAGGTTTCAAGAACTGTTACGCGGAGGTGCTTTCACATGGCACAATACCTGTACTGTGAGTTTGCAACGGTACGTTTGCAGTGCTGTACATAAATGATAGTATTTGATGTGGAGGACTTGGATGTGAATGCTACATGCATGTGTGACTATGTAATACTACTTAATGCAGTATTGTTGCAAATAGAATAGTGGAAATAAAAGAAGGAGTGGCTATGCTTTACTGGGGTGTGGCCCTCGCTGTAGGTGGGAAGGCACACGTGGTACATTCTGCCCTTCTCTCCATAGTGCCTTTGCAAATGGAACTGTGGGGGTTATCCAATCAGGTGTCGAGGGTGTGCTTCACAGGAAGGGGCAGTGATATATTTCTCGAAACCTCACTGCAGTGAGGTTGGCAGAGATGCACAGACGCTGAGTGTCAACTGAGGAGATAGCTGAATGAAGTGAAGAGGCTTTTCCCCACTGCAAAGATGCTTTTCTCATCCATAACACCACAAAGAGTATGGGGCAATGGATGTAGTTCCAAGCCAGACGAAGGACAGTGTTTAATCAATAGAAGCAGTATATTTTTCCATTACTATGCATACTGAGGGTAGCAGGCAGAGTCTGCAACATGTTTTGTTCTCTCCTGTGCTTCTGAGCTTTGTGAATGCTGCCTGATGTCCGCGGACATTCGTACTGTCCACAAACCCTACAGCTGGTATATTGGGGGGAGTGAGTATAATATAAGAAAAGTGTGGGAAATTCAGCGTGTACTAGTAAAAACCTATACAACTCAGTGAAAATCTTTAAAGGGATGTTATGGTAACAAGTGAAAACAAAACCCCCCAGAAATTCACCAGTCATGTTGAGTTAAGCAACCGTAACTCGCGCCACCACCGTGCACTGCTAAGACTCACACCCAGGACATCAAAGATTACATCACAAATGTCATTGATGACATCACTGATGACATCACATATCAAATTAATTCTGATGAAAAGTTCCTTCAAGGGATTGTGTTTACTATGTCATTAGCAACATATTAGAGGTGATCGGGAGACCTTGCATGAACTAATTAATGTATTAAAGAATGTAGTCAGCTAAATAAAACATTATATTGGAGTGTTGTTGTTGATACAGGAACCTATTCAAACATGCACATAGGCAATGGCTGAAGCATGCACTATAGAAGTACAATATCTTTAATCTGGTACTTTGGGTTAGTAAATTAATTAATGCTACCTTAACAGAGTTTTGAGTAATGTTAAACATGGCATAAATAGCTAACAATTCAATACTTACTACACTCTTGTATTAGTACAAACAATATATATGAAGACCAAACATGCATACAAATGAGAGGTACGCAGAGGTTAACGAGTAAATATATAGAACCTTTTCAATTTTTTTTAATTCTTACTGTCAGTGAACAAAAACAAGTGACCCAGATATGTGATGTCATCAATGATATTTGTGAGGTCATATTTGATGTCCTGGGTGTTAGTCTTAGAAGTGCAGAGTAGTGGCACGAGTTATGGTTGCTTAGATTACCATAACTGGTGAATTTCTGGGGTTTTTCAGTTTTACTTGTAAACCTAACGCCCCTTTAACGAAGTTTCTTCACTGAATATATATACAGACACATTCTGTGTATGCAGAACTCTTATTTTGTATACGTCTACATGTTCTTCATGCAACATTGCTACATAACACAGAAAATCCTTTTCCTCAGCTAATTTTATTTTGAAGGTGACACTAGTACTTGTGTTTGACATTAAGTAGCATGATATAAAGATATGAAGTCATTCAAAATTCTCATTTTTAATGAAAAGTGTTACATGTTATTCAAATCTGTTCAACAGGAAATCCTCCCCAAACTCCACTTAGTTGTGTCTCATCGCAATGCCCACTTGCGTGTGTACGTTTTTTTTTAGATGTTAACGCCCCTTGACTAAGAATATTCACCTACCACCACTGAGCATAAATCATTTACAATGCCAGTGCCTCATACAACCTTTCAACAATTTAATGGATATTCATTCTGGCAAGCAACCATCCTTTGTGCATTGCTAAATGTACAGAATGAACATCAATTGTAAAGGCTACTGTCCCTATTCACACAGACATCAACGTTATTTCCTTTTATCTTGATGCCATCTTGTGTTTCCCTTCAAGTGGATTTGACAGCCTTTCCCTACACAATCATTCATTCAGCCATTCTGATCTGAAAACCTCTTTCAAATTCTTCAAACCTGCGCTCAACCATCAAAAGCCAAAAACAGATATTGCAAAGGAAGGTGGAGTGAGTTCTACAACTCTGCTTGCATGGGCACCGTAGCTGCTACAGATCAGCTGCTTAAAATACAGCATCACAGAATGTACACATACCCTTGAATCAGCATTCAGAGGCTCTTTGTTGTGCTCGTTGGCTGTCCTTAACTCACAGCCTCTCTGTAAATCTATTTCCAAACTATTACCGCTTAATAAACAAATGTGTTACAATCACCTTGAAGTCAAACACTCAAATGCATTTTCTTTACAATGTCTCCATCATTCTATAGCACGCCTCAACCTTAGTGCCCAAATACTAGCATACTTCAGACTAGTCATTCCCATTCAGTTTCATGGCTCTACTTGAGTAATGCAGGATCTCACACAGGTATTTACTGTGTGGGACTTTTCAAGTATTCTTGTCTTCACCCCTTGCATTCACGCTCTCTCGTCCTCTATCTTTGCTGTCACAAGGTTCGACCACTTTTCAAATGAAAAGAGGTTATTGTGATGCAGTTCTGCAAACTCGTGAGGCACCATGATACTGTGCTGACCCAAAACATTAGCATAGCTAGACATTATATTCCCATTCAGATAAACTAGGTAGGAACACCATACATCACAGTGGAAGAGAGCTTTCTTCCTTTCAGTGGACAACATATATACTGTTCATTGGCCTTCTCACTGCATGGACTCATCATTCATGTCAACCTTTCAGGTATTTGTAGATACTCTCCATTCTTCTCTTTCCAATGCTTTTCTGATTAATGCATTAAATCCACTATAGGTTCCTTTACAAATGCCTCATTGTTGTTCTTAATAATACGGTATGTCCACGACCACATCCTTTTCATATCTTAAACAGTCTCTCTTTCCTCTAGAAGAGATTATATTCTGAGAGGGATCATTTGTGTGATTGAATATTGAGATGTGTGGTAACTATTGCTTGACAAACAAGCACCATGCCAATCTTACAAGCCAAACCAAATCAAATGGCCAGGATTCAGTGGACCCAGGAGGTCTCATGGGGCTTTCCTAGAACACAGAAAGGGCCCATCAATACTGTCAACTTCGGGGGAAATTAAATGGGCTATGGTGGGTTTTGTGGCCCTCCAGAAAAACCTACATTATTTACTTTTGTTTATTGAGATCTGTTCGAGTGTAAGAGCAGGGCTCTTCATGGCAGTTTCAAAACGTATGTTTTAGTGGACCTTTTGGGACGAGTTGCTGGTCTTTTTCCCAGCATATTAGTTTTTAGTACTTTATGATATGTATTTAATAATTTCTGTCCTCTTCAGTTGGTATTAGGCTCCCTTGCGGTTGCTTGTCTGAATAGTTACTTTCTCTCCTTAAATGCTTGTTGTTAGGAAATATTTCTTAATTGTGGGTAATTTTCCTTCCATGTGGCAACCCCTAAACTTTTTGCTGTTGTTTTCACCATGATATAGACTTTGCCAGAGAAGTGCAGCCTTCTGCCGCACTCCTCTGGGCTTTCGCTCCATTCTTACGGGGAAACTGACATGCCCTTAAGACAGTCAGTACCGGGAAACGTTGTTCTCCGTAGTTTCTTTATCATGTTGCAGCTTTCGCACAACATGGCACAAGAGGGCACTGCAAGCTAAGTTACTGCTCTCTTGGGTCTCTAGTCTTCTACAGGCCCTAGATACACTCTTTGGATTGTAAATGAACGGTGCAAGTGAATCACGGCAGCAATCGTTTCTTGTGTTTTTGAGCTCCTTTTGGCGTTTAAGCGCGTTTCTCGCGCTTAGCCCAAAATGGTGGCTGGCTTGCAAAATGGCCAGACCACGAGGCTCTTTGTCCTGTCCGCTGACCGTCTTGCCCCCTTCACCTCCCCCAGGTCGAGCCGATCCGGGGCCTTCCTTATTTTGGCATGTACTTTCCCGGGAAACACAGATGCTTTCGCGGGCTTCTACAGGCCTTGTGTGTGCCTCCAGGATGGGGGCTGGGATGTCTAGTCCCAATACACATCCTCGGCGCCAGAGAGTCTAGGGTGGTGTGACTGCCTGGGACCCCCGTGGTCCGTGATAGGTCTACATATGGTGTGAGTGTTTTATGAGCGAATCTGCCATTGGGTCCCCTCCGTTTTGGCGCGAAGGGAACGGTGGATAAGAGGGGGCTGGAAACACCACTACCTAACATGTCGATCTCCTGAGTTCTCACGAACAAAGGAATACAGGAGCCAAGTATCCTGCAACCACGAGGCTGAACCGAGAAATCGCTGATGACCCGCTGAAGGACTGCTCCTCTGCAGTGCTGTTGCTTTGTGAAACCCTTTCTACCTCGGATCGAACGAGAACGCCTGTACTGGTACTTCGACCCTTGGAATAGTGGGAACAACTATTCTCGGCATCTTCACCATCTCCTGCACGTAAGCCTTCGGAAGTGTCTCTGGGCCATCCAGCAGACTGACCAGCCTACCCAGGAGTCTTGCTCTGTAACCGTCATCAGGTTGTGTTGTATTACGAGTCCTTGTCACTCTCACACAATTCGTACACTTGGCATTCCCAGGTCTGAAGTGAGTAGTGTACATTTGGCTGAAATACACACGGCCGCTCCGTTGCCCTGCTGTGGTAACAAACTGTGTGGGTTCACTGCGTTTGGGACATCCTCAACTCAACTTCTGCTGCTGCGGAATCTACACGACGCCGAGACGTCCCCTGCTTGTATCTGAACCTGCCTGCATCGGGGACCGGTGAGTAGCATCGCTAGGAACTGGTCACCCTCCTGCAGTAGCCCATCGCTTTTCCCCGCTGTATATAACAGCACGCCTTTCCGTACTCGCGCTCTGTTTGCTGCCCCCAGTGGAGGCTGCGCTTGAGTCGCGGAGATCTGTTCATCTTCATTTGTTCATCGAACTAACCTGCCTGTTTCCCTCGAAGAGACTCCCCTTGTGCCCGTTGGCACCAGCGTGTGCAGGTTCTTTTGAGCACAAGGCTCCACTCTTCGTAGGGCTTGGACTTCCTTTTAGTTAGGTGCCTCTGAAGGCGGACTGGGTCTAATTATTCGCACTGCCTGTTTTCCTCCCCATCTAGGTGGTCTACACATTTTGTGCGTCTAACTCGTTAGACTCGTTTGTATTTGTATATATATTGTATTGGGTTGGTATGTGTTGGTTTACTTGAGTTTTATTGTGATTTCTCGCTAAGGTCAATGTTACAAAGGCCTTGCAATAAATGTGTCTATATTTTTAATATAACACCTGCTTGGAGTAATTTGTAAGTGTCCTTGCTTTGTGTGCTCATTGCGGGCTTTCAGTCACCCTCACCCCTCTTGAGACCTAGTTTTCACCGCCGCGATCGTTACCCTCATTGTTCTGGCTTGTCCAGAGGATACCCTGTTCCAAGAAACTAGGCTGGCCTTCTGATCCTCTGCCCCTCCAGGACAGAGTTCAGAAACCTGTCTTAACAAATTGGTGGCAGCGGTGGGATACGACTGAAGGTATCCAGTGTTGCGCATGAGCAAAGGCATTTCAAGTTATTCCTACCAGGACACGTAGTGAATTGTCGTAGTATAACTTTTAAAAGGCCATAGTCCTATCTAACAGTATGGAAACAAATACCTTGTTAACTTTAAATGCTTCTAAATCTGAAACATTGAAAAAGATGTGTGCGGAGAGAGGTGTCTCCTCTCAAGGCACCAAAATGGATATGATCCAAAGAATCGTGGCGTGGCAAGAAGCGCAGCTTGACGCTATAACTTCTGAGGACAGTGCGGAAGGAGGTGGGGCTGATCTCACTGGTAGAACCGACGGTTCTGCCGCTGCACTGGTCCACCGCGCCGACGAGGAAAGGGAGGATGAGATGTCTAATGTTTCCTCTACCAGTGTCGATGGGGAGGCCATGCTTGAATTCAAGAAGCAATAGCTGTTGTTTAGGCAGAAGGAGCTTGAGTTCAATATGGCCAAACTACAGGAAGAGCTTGAGTTCAATAGGGTCAAGCTAAAAATCGAACAGGCAGAAAAACAGAAAGACAGGGATCACCAGTTGGAACTGGCCAAGCTTCAGGTTGCAAATGGATCCAAGGGTCCTGGACATGGGTCTTGGGCCTCCTCTCATCCACGGTTTCCAAAAGATCTGCTCAGTGTGTATGAGGAAAAGAATGACATTATGGACTGGCTGAATATGTTTGAGTATGCATGTGAAGTTCAACAAGTTGACAATGCTGATAAGATTGCCTGGTTACTCAGCAGACTGCCCCATTCTGGCTGTAGTGCCATTATGGAAATGTCGAAGGCTGAGCGAGCGGATTTCGCAATGTTAAAGCAAACTCCCATTTTAAAGTTTGGAAAGACTCCTGCCCAATATTTAAAACGATTCAGAGAGAATAAGAAAAAAGAAGGTGGTACTTGGGTATCTTATGTATCCGAAACCTTAAAAAACTTGACTGGCTGGGTCGAAGGTTATAAGGTTTCTACCTTTGAAGGCATAATAACTCTTGTCATGCTGGAACATATTTTTGCATCTTCTTCCCCGGAGCTTAAGCAGCATTTGGCCGATTCGAAGGAAATAGATCCTAAGAAGCTTGCCATTGCCGCAGATTTATGGGTGTCACATCGAGTGTCCCATAAGGACAAAACTAATCCTGGTAATCAGGAGGAAGGGAAACAGTCCAAAGATAAGGAGGGTGTAGAATCTGATAAATCTTCTTCTCAAAAGGGCCACAAAAAGAAAAATAAGGGTAAGACACAAGAGAACTCACAGGGTAGTGGAGGTCAGCCTCCGAAACAGAACTCTGGTTACAGTAAGCCTCCCTATGTAAACAGACCCAATGGATCTTGTTTTTCTTGTGGAGCAACTGACCATGTGAAGGGGGATCCCCGGTGTAAGGTTAGACCTTTGGGGGTCCACTTCGCTAATCTGGCCTTCTCCTCCTACGAGGAAGAAGAGATTACAGGAGCATCCTTCTCCTCAGACTCATTTCCCAGCGGGATAGAGGCTGAGGTAGTTTTAGTTTCCCTGGGTTCCTGGGAGCCTAAAGTCACAGAGGATTATGCTAGGATTCCAGATAATACCGAGCACTACTTTAAAGACAGTGTGCTGATCAATGGAGTGGATACTCCAGCTCTTAGGGATAGTGGGTGCAGTCGCACTGTAGTGGATTCTACCTTGGTAGACTCAGAGGAAGTTGCCAGAGCTACTCTGATGCCCACTAAGTTGGCTGACGGCCCACCTCGAATGTTTCCAGTAATACCTGTAAATCTTACTTTAAATGGTACAGCAGTCAGGATTCCAGTGAGCATTCAGAGAAATGTCCCAGGAAAGGTCTTGTTAGGCAACGATCTCAGAGCTTTAGGGCTCGTAGGAGACACTGCCGACAGACCCTGCACACGGTCTCAAACACGGGCAGCATTGGCCAAGACCAATACGCCGCCCCAGCCGAAGGGGAAACCCAAGGCGAAAGGGGTAAGCAAGTAAAGACGAGGGAAAGAAAGCATTCCCCCGAACTCGCCTACCACTGCTGTGGAGGAAGTTGGTCAATCGCCCAGGCCTGACGAGGAGGTGGCGATGCCTGAAGTATTTGACCCCAAAGACCATCCGGAAATAAAAGACTTGTTAGTAGAAGGTGATCCTGACAGGGAAGAATTCAGTAAATGCCAACGTGAGTGCCCATCTCTGGAAGGCCTAAGGAGACAGGCCTGCTCCCTGCTTGAGGATGAACCTCCTGGGACTCATCGGATTTATTGGGAAGGTGGACCCTGTATAGTGAGCCCACAGAGTCTACAGAAGGAGACCATAGGAGGTTGGTGGTTCCCCTTGCTGTAAGGCCCTTCCTCCTGCAGTTGGCGTATGAAGTACCCCTTGCTGGTCACCTTGGTATTAAGAGGACCAAGCAAAGGTTATCCATGCACTTCTACTGGCCCAAGATGGGGGTGCAAGTAGAAAGTCACTGCAGGAGTTGTGCCTCCTGCCAGTTATCTGGTAAGAGTGGTTCAACAATCCAAGCTCCATTGGTACCACTCCCAGTTGTGGGAATACCATTCGAAAGGGTAGGGATCGACATCGTTGTTCCCCTTGACCCGCAGACATCCTCAGGCAATAGGTTTATCTTGGTGCTAGTCGACTATGCGACCAGATATCCTGAGGCCATCCCATTGAAAACTGTAACTGCCAAGTCAGTTGCAAAAGCGTACTTGGCATCTTTACTAGGGTTGGCTTCCCTAAAGAGGTTGTGTCTGACAGAGGCAGCAACTTTATGTCAAAGTATATGCAAGCTATGTGGAAAGAATGTGGGGTCACCTACAAGTTCTCTTCTGCATACCACCCCCAGACCAATGGTCTGGTGGAACGTTTCAACAGAACGTTAAAGAGCATGATTGGGGCTCTGGAAGAACCTCAGAGAAGAAAATGGGATCTTCTTTTACCATGCTTACTGTTTGCCTACCGAGAGGTACCACAGGAGGGTGTTGGCTTCAGCCCCTTTGAACTTCTGTTCGGTCATCCTGTACGGGGACCCTTAGCCATAGTCAAAGAGGGATGGGAGATGCCCACTCCCCCTATTACTACCAACGTAGTAGATTATGTGCTGGGGCACAGAAAACAGATGGTACTTCTGATGGGCTTGGCCACTGATAAATTGAAGGCAGGACAAGCGCTGGTGAAACATTGCTACGACCAGAAAGCTTCCCTCAACAACTTTACACCTGGTCAGCAAGTCCTGATCATGAATCCCATAAGGCCTCGAGCTTTACAGGACAAATGGTCAGGCCCTTACACAGTGGTGGAGCCCCTGGGTGAGGTTAACTATTTAGTGGACCTTGGAAGGCCTGGACAGGCTCCAAAAGTGTTCCACGTAAATAGGCTGAAGTCTTTCGTCCCAAGAGTCGAAATCTCAGATGTTGAGAAAGAGGAGTCTGAACCTCTCCCCGACCTGTTCCAAAGCGGTCCTTCAGATAGCTCCTTTGAGGGTGTCCGAGTGGCCCCTCACCTGACTTCTGATCAGCAGGATGCGGTGAAAAGTTTGCTTAGGCAGTTTTCCCCCCTGTTTTCACAGTCGCCTGGTTTGACACCTTGGTGCAAACATAACATAGACACAGGAGACAGTGTACCTACCAAAAGTAGGGGATACAGGATGTCAGACAAAGTACGGTCTTACATTAAGACCAAGGTCAACAAGATGTTAGACCTTGGGGTGATTGAACCCTCTAGTAGTCCTTGGTCGAGCCCTGTGGTTTTGGTTCCAAAGGCAGGCACTTCTGAATTGAGGTTCTGCATGGATTACAGGGCTCTGAATGCTGTCACCAAGACAGATGCACACCCCTTGCCTCGAACAGATGAGCTGGTCGATACCTTGGGTGCTGCCAAGTACCTCAGCACGTTTGACCTCACTGCTGGCTATTGGCAAATAGCTTTAGCAGAACATGCCAAGGAGAAGACAGTGTTTTCTACTCCAGACGGTCTCTACCAATTCAGGGTAATGCCATTCGGGTTGAAGAATGCACCTGCCACTTTCCAGAGGCTTGTGAATCATGTGTTGAATGGGTTGGACGAATTCTGTCTTCCATATCTGGATGATATGGCAGTTTTCAGTGCCACCTGGGAAGACCATGTGAAACACCTCGGGATTGTGCTCCAGGCTCTTCAGAAAGCACACCTGACCATAAAGGCTAGTAAGTGCCAGATTGGACAAGACTCAGTGGTTTACCTTTGACATGAAGTAGGTGAGGGAGGATACAGCCTCTTCCCAGTAAAGTACAAGCAGTACAAGACTGGCCTACCCCTACTACACAGACCCAAGTAAGAGCCTTCTTAGGACTCACAGGGTATTACCGCAACTTCGTGGCAGATTATGGCACCATAGCTGCCCCTCTGACTGCCCTCACCACTCCTAAAGAAACCTTAGAAGGTAACTTGGACCGACGAGTGTGAGAAGACCTTCAATGGCGTAAAAGACTCCTTGTGCCAGGCCCTTGTCCTCAGGGCCCCTGATTATCAAAGACCTTTTATTGTGCAGATGGACGCCTCTGACACTGGGATAGGAGCTGTACTATCGCAAGTAGATGAGAAGGCTAAGGAACACCCTATTGGTTTTATTAGTCGCCAGCTTAAGGACAGAGAGCTCAGATGGTCCACAGTGGAGAAATAATGTTTCTCTGTTGTGTGGGCCCTATGGAAGCTGACGCCCTACCTCTATGGGACCCACTTTGGCACCCTGTGCAACTGACCATAAGCCCTTAAAGTGGCTAATGAACATGAAGGGAGAGAATCCAAAGTTGCTTAGGTGGTCCATAAGTCTACAAGGCTTCGACTTCACTATTGAGCATAGGCCAGGTGTCCAACATAGCAATGCTGATGGGTTGTCCAGAATGTTTAACCGACCTGAACACGAGACTCATCCAGGGGTGGATTAGTTCCTCCTGTCCATAGTCTGGGAGGGGCGAGTGTTAGGAAAGATTTCTTAATTGTGGGTAATTTTCCTTCCATGTGGCAACCCCTAAACCTTTTGCTGTTGTTTTCACCATGATCTAGACTTTGCCAGAGAAGTGCAGTCTTCTGCCGCACTCCTCTGGGCTTTCGCTCCATTCTTACGGGGAAACTGACATGCCCTTAAGACAGTCAGTACCGGGAAACGTTGTTTTCCGTAGTTTCTTTATCATGTTGCAGCTTTCGCGCAACATGGCACAAGAGGGCACTGTAAGCTGAGTTACTGTTACGGCCTTCTACAGGCCCTCGATACTCTCTTTGGATTGTAAATGAACGGTGCAAGTGAATCACGGACGGGATTGGTGGCAGCGATCGTTTCTTGTGTTTTTGAGCGCCTTTTGGCGTTTAAGCGCATTTCTCGCGCTTAGCCCAAAATGGTGGCCTGGCTTGCAAAATGGCCAGACCACAAGGCTCTTTGTCCTGTCCGCTGACCGTCTTGCCCCCTTCACCTCCCCCAGGTCGAGCCGACCCGGGGCCTTCCTTATTTGGGCATGTACTTTCCCGTGAAACACAGATGCTTTCACTGGCTTCTGCAGGCCTTGTGTGTGCCTCCAGGATGGGGGCTGGGATGTCTGGTCCCAATACACATCCTGGGTGCCAGAGAGTCTAGGGTGGTGTCAATGCCTGGGACCCCCATGGTCCGTGATAGGTCCACATATGGTGTGAGTGTTTTATGAGCGGATCTCCCATTGGGTCCCCTCCGTTTTGGCGCAAAGGGAACCTTGGATAAGAGGGGGCTGGAAACACACTACCATGTCGATCTCCTGAGTTCTCACGAACAAAGGAATACAGGAGCCAAGTATCCTGCAACCACGAGGCTGAACCGAGGAATCGCTGATGACCCGCTGAAGGACTGCTCCTCTGCACTGCTGTCGCTTTGTGAAACCCTTTCTACCTCGGATCGAACGAGAAGGCCTGTACTGGTACTTCGACCCTTGGAATAGTGGGAACAACTATTCTCGCCATCTTCACCATCTCCTGCACGTAAGCCTTCGGAAGTGTCTCTGGGCCATCCAGCAGACTGACCAGCCTACCCAGGAGTCTTGCTCTGTAACCGCCGTCAGGTTGTGTTGTATTACAAGTCCTTGTCACTCTCACACGATTCGTACACTTGGCATTCCCAGGTCTGAAGTGAGTAGTGTATATTTGGCTGAAATACACCCGGCTGCTCCATTGCCCTGCTGTGGTAACAAACTGTGCGGGTTCGCTGCGTTTGGGACATCCTCAAGTCAACTTCTGCTGCTGCAGAATCTACACGACGCCGAGACATCCCCTGCTCGTATCTGAACCTGCCAGCACTGAAATTGACACGGAGAAGCCTGGGTCTGCCTGCATCGGGGACCGGTGAGTAGCATCGCTAGGAACTGGTCGCCCTCCTGCAGTAGCCCATCGCTTTTCCCCGCTGTGTCTAACAGCACACCTTTCTGTACTCGCGCTCTTCTTCTGCCCCCAGTGGAGACTGTGCTTGAGCCGCAGAGCTCTGTTCATCTTCATTTGTTCATCGAACTAACCTGCCTGATTCCCTCGAAGAGACTCCCCTTTTGCCCATTGGCACTAGCGTGTGCAGGTACTTTTGAGCACAAGGCTCCACTCTTCGTAGGGCTTGGACTTCCTTTTAGTTAGGTGCCTCTGAAGGCGGACTGGGTCTAATTATTATTCACACTGCCTGTTTTCCTCCCCATCTAGGTGGTCTACACATTTTGTGCGTCTAACTCGTTAGACTCGTTTGTATTTGTATATATATTGTATTGGGTTGGTATGTGTTGGTTTACTTGAGTTTGATTGTGATTTCTCGCTACGGTCAATGTTACAAAGGCCTTGTAATAAATGTGTCTATATTTTTAATATAACACCTGCTTGGAGTAATTTGTAAGTGTCCTTGCTTTGTGTGCTCATTGCGGGCTTTCAGTCACCCTCACCCCTCTTGAGACCTAGTCTTGACCGCCGCAATCGCTACCCTGATTGGTCTGACTTGTCCAGAGGTTACCCTGTTCCAAGAAACTAGGCTGGCCTTCTGAACCTCTGCCCCTCCAGGACAGTGTTCAGAAACCCGTCTTAACACTTGTCAAAATGCAGAAAGAAATCATGTGTCCTTTGCCAAATTCCCTTTTTCCTTTGTGGCACCAAAAAACATTAAAACTGTAAAAAACAGTTTTCACTTTTGTATTCCTAATCCAATGTGACTATGTGTTTGTTTTATCAGGCCTTGTTGGACCTCTTCGACTTGATTCATTTACCTTTCCATTTACCAAAAAATATAATTGTTCCATTTTGCATTCACACTTCTTTGTGAAGTCTTAAACACAGTTATATTTGTTTGTGAACTAGATAATCTTTCCAGTGTTTTAGAAAATGTCTTCTTTGAATCTGGGAACCCTTTCCAATAGTATGTGTGAGTTTTGAGTAACATCATTTGTTTGCTCTAGTCAGTGATTTGTCTATATTTTTAGGGAGCTTTTTGCACAACAATCTGGCAGGCTGTGTTCTTAACACCAGTCAACCAAGAGTTCCATTGGGATGGTTAGGGCACCGAGCTTTGCACTGCCCACCTGTCTCCACCTTTGGCAGAGGACTTTGGAATGGGCTCTAGTCCAAAAGGGTCTGACATATTTTTCTTGCCTTGTAGAACATCCCAAATTAATGTTAGAAACAGTGGGAAACCCCCTTCCCTATCAAGGTAAATAGGAACAGGGGATTTAAAAGCATCACACTTGCTGTAAGGAGTCCAATCCACGTAACTGTCACAAGTGTTCTTTGCCACCTTGCATCACACCCATGAATGAAGTGGAGGGAACAGAAGGGAAAGAGGGCCCCTCAGAAAAACAAGATGGTGAAATCCTCCTCAGTTTCCCAAAACTCTTTCTGACTATTCTAACATTGTCCCCCTTCCCAAGCCTGAACCTTCAAAGGCACTTTGGGATGCAACACCCTGGTGTGAGGCTACCTTTGTTTGTATGAGTGTACCTCTTTGGAGTATGGTTCCCAGGAGAAGTCCTGGTGAGAGGTCATGTGCTTGAAAGGAGGTGATTCCTGACATTTGACCCACTTTCTGAAGTAGAGACAGTCAGGCGAGCCATGAATCAACTTACCCTTTCCATAGCTGACCTGAGCTTACATGGTTTACATTTTTGTGATACCAATTTGATGTGACTTTAATAATGTTGCATACATCAGTCATCATACCAAAGCCAAGTAAGGCTTATCCTTACAGTGTAGTCTGCCACCAGACTTATAGGGCCAAAATGATGAGCTTTTTGCATCAGAGGTGCAGATGTTAAATGCAGCCTCTTTATGGAGACACATGGTTTCCGAGCACATGTGAAGAAAGCAAGTGTGGCCTTTGAACCTCCCTTGTGCCACTGACGATTAGGCATTACCAATTTCAATAGACTGATGCAGTGGGCACTATGCTTTTGGCATAAAGGTTTAATAAAACTGGTCTGATTTGAAGACCACTCTTTCTAAGATGGATTACCCTCATCATTTTAATATTCAATACAAATTAAAAAACAAGGCTTCCAGACAGAGTAATTTCCCACCCATCTTGGCATTCAACCTTTCTTATGGGGATGAATACATGAGCAATGTTTGTGGCTGTGCATGAATTGAATAACAGATAGTCTTGGTAATGTGAGCATCTTAATTTGGGGCATGTGTGTGCATGTGTATGGGGAGATGAACCTCAACCCTCAATCCTCCATACTGCCCACACTTAAGAGAATTCTCTGCTGCTTTGTCTGCACACATTTGCTCCTGAAACTTGCAATCCGTGATCAAAGTGAACGGAAATAGTTGGGAGCAGCGTCTCACTACTGTCATGTTTTACTGTTAACAGTTCCACCGCTTTTTACAACCATAGTCACCATTCCAGAACTACAGACTGTTCATTTATGATGCCTAAATGACATAGCCTGGATGAATTCTAGCTGGCTTCATCTTCACCTGGGCCGGGTGGAGAGCTTGGGGTCAAATCGTTTGTCTTGGAAGGAAGACAATGCAGAGAAACACAGGTTTGAATCCTGGTCCCTTGCTGAGAGACTTGTCTCTGGTGTTAAGCGCACTACTGAAGATTCATTCATTAATCTGAGCCAGGGAAAGATGTGGGAGGGAAAGAGCCTCGTAACACTAAGACGGAATCTCTCCTCACACTCCGTCTCCCCCCTAATTTTTGGAAAACTTGTCATGTAGGGGATACTTTGTTTAATATCAGGTGGATATAGAGGATGTGTCCATTCATGCCCCTGGACAAGTGTAAAGTTGTAGCAGTATCCTTAGTGACTAGTCAGTCGGACTAATGCAGTGCACTCCTGGGGGTTACTTCAATGAAACCCATTAGCAGACTCCCGGTGTCTCGAAACTGTTTGCTTTCAATATGTAAGAAAAATGATCGTGTACAAACTGTTCACAGGAAACAGGTGTGGCTTCCATCATAGTCGAACATACAGCTTGAAACTCTTTTCCTCCTTTCATATGTCATCAATGGACAGCATCACCCAGTATATTTTATGATGAAATCTTTGGTCTATGGATGATCACAGACTATTCATCCTTAAAAATGTATCAGGCTAGAAGAGGTAAGACTCATTCTTGGAGCACATGATTTGTGGTAAATTACACATTTTTGTCCATGACAACTTAAGCTTGTTCTACGTCCAAGCCACTGTTAAAGCAGTAACTGTTCAGATGGAGCAGAAGTCTTCAACCTTTGTCTCTCCAGATGTTTTGGACTACAAATCCCATCCGTACTAGTGCACATTGTCAATGAGAAGGGATTATGGGAGTTGTTCAAAACATCTGGAGAGAAAAAGGTTGCAGAGCCCTGCTGTAGATGTTAGGTGTATGTTCTACGGGCTATGCGACCAGTGAGTGTAGGCAATATATAAATGATTCCACTGACTGACCGAAAGAGAAAAAAAAACTATAACACAGGGGCACCACTTTCTTACTCCCATTCCATCTCACTTGGCTGTCAACCTGCCCTGGTTTGCAAATGAATGACGATTACCTATTGTTCAGGTGCAAATAATCTATACCATTTACCTGTCATTCATTTTATTTCACGTTTTTGTTGCAATGGTGTATGCATAATTTTTAACCTGATTTAATAACAAAATCTCGTTTGTTAAAATGTTTGTTTATTTATAGTTAGGAAGCACCTTGCTGTTGTTTGAAGGTGACAAGTTATCCACTGACTTGTTTCTCTCGATCATTTTGCTTAATAGTTTGTGCCAGCAGGATAATCATTGTAAACTCATTCAACAGAAGCACATTGATGCCATTTATGAGAAAGAAAATGGACAGCAAATCAGGATAAACCGGCATTCCCAATGATGAAAAGTTGAACAAACAACTCAGGCATGAGCTGCAATTAAGTAGATATGATGTCTTTTCTTACTTGCAGAGAGACGTTCCTTCTTTCATTATCCTTTGAAAGATGATGGGGTCCAATCAGGACGAAGATGCTCTTGGGACTTTTCTGCAGTACATCGAAGACATGGGGATGAAGGCGTATGACGGACTTGTGATACAGAATGCATCTGATATCGCCCGGGAAAACGACCGCATGAGGAATGAAACGAACATGGCGTATTTGAAAGAAAAGAACGAAAAACGCAGGAAGCAAGTCGATGTAATAAAACGGTAAGTGCCAACAAAAGCACACAAAACAGGCGCCAACTCTCTCTGGACCACTCTATCAGGACGTAATCTCGTTGACTGTCGTATTTCCGAGGCTCAGTCCTTAATGAAGTCAGCGGATTAAATGCCTGTCTTCACAAGCAGTTAAATTTGATTTTCTATCTTTTGTTATTTATTCGGTTTATCCGAGACTTGAACTACCCATTTCGTCTGCACCTTTAAAATGTCTCTTGTGCACTCTAGTAGGGCCTTTGCTCTACGACCCCATGTACTGCATTGGACCGTATTATACACAGAATGGCGCAACGTGGGGGATCTCTGATGCAGGGCAGCTGTGTAAGGTCTCTAGAAATGCGGTCAGAGCTGACTAAGCACTGGATAATTGTTTTGTGCATAGTTACTACGTGCTCAGTATACATGCCTTATAATGACCTCTGATAATTAATTGCTGGAACTAACTTCAGGGTTTAGAAAACTGATTAATTGGAAGACAGGATGCTGTTCTTTTTGATTAAATGTACGTTTACTTGGAAAAAAAACATGAATGCAATGTACCACGAACCGGGTTTGTCACCACAGAGCGTATGGTCTTCTGATATGAAGAAATGCTCTCCATTCAACTGTTTTTTTTACCATTTCACATGTTTTACACATGCATAATGCGGAGACCAACTTGTACATGTTCGTGGTGTTGTTGCAACCAGAGACTGGTTTGAGTATGGGGATAAATCTGCATAAGTTGTCCCGGGAGGATAGCTCAGTGGCAACATGCTCTCTTTGGAAACAAGACGACACGAAGCAACACGGGTTTCGATCCCCTGGTCCGCGCTTAGAAACCTTTGGGTATTTACGTGCGTTATAAATACGCACAAACAGGAATAAGTGCCACATGGTGCAAATCACAGAGCTCAATGTAGGTAGGGTCATTGATTAGGAGCCCCACGCATGCATACGTTCTTTTGTATTACTTCCTTCGCAGCTCTGTGTAGTTGAGGAGATGCTCGAAAAATGGGGTTGGGGGGAATCAGGAAAAAGTAGTTGTTTGTTGAAATGTAAAAGGTGATGAGACCTCACATTTGAAAACTGAGGACAATATTTTAAAGGCCGATATGAAGAGTGAGTTCTCCGGAGTATGGCCACTCTCCTTTTGTCAGGAGCCATGCCATGATCAGCAGGGACGGGCCAGTGTTTGGAGCATGATCAACCAAATATACTATGAATGGACTGGAGGCAACAGTTTAGGAGGACTGGGGACGGGGATCCATGTCATATGCCAAGCAGAAAAGTTAAGGGCTCCCCAGGTTTTAAGGATATCAAACACGAGTCCATTGTGCATCATCCTTTCTAGGTAGTGGAGACCTCTATCTTGAGAATTAGGCCTCAGCATCATGTTTTTATAGTCACCTGGGTTGAGAAGTAGTTTGTTATGACGACCGTAGGGATCGAGATGTGTTTTAAAATTGAGAACAATTTCAGGGGTAACCTGAAGGTCTAGCAAACGAAGGGTGGCTGGACCAGATGGATGCCCTTCAAATGGTGCTTCAGACCAAACATGGGACAGTTAGTTCTGTTTTCTTTAGAGTTTAATATATCCCTGTACTGTGAATTACTTAAATGGATCTATTATATCTGCCTTGACATGCCCATTTTAAAGTTGACGATACAGAAGGTGGAGTGACCATCAGTGCAGGCACACGTGTTGGAGTCCATTATTCAGAATGGCATTTCATTGTGTTGTAATTAATAGATCCGTGCAACATGGGATGTTAATGTTAATGTTAAAGGTATTTATATAGCGCACAGTCACCAATGGAGTTGGTCTCCAGGCACTCAGGGACCAGCCAGTTTGTCTGCATGGTTTACTTGCTCAGAAAGCAGAATCTCAGCTTCTGATCATTAATAATACTCTGTCCTTTTGAAGACCAACCTAGTATTTGGGGTGCCAAGACCTTGTAGATATGAAACAATTACTTGGTGAATTTCAGTCTCTTTGAGGAAAGCCTGGTAGTGGACAATTTGTGTCATAGGACAAGGTAGTTTGAAGCTTCGGAAATGCTATCAACGTTCTTTCTAACAATCAGGACGTTTTGCTGTTGTTGTTTTCCACTGTTATTCCAGGTGCCTGCCCGGGCATTTCATTAGATTCATGATTATGTGATTGCGGACGAGTTTCTGAATATTGAGGGGCGTTCGAGAACTTTCTATCAATGTAGGTGAGTATTCCTGTGTGGCTTATAGTGTTGTGTCTTCCACGGCCAGGAAGGGTTCTGAGAGCAGGTGTCGGGGTGTCTATAGGTACAATTCATTCTTGAGCACTAATGTCATATGTGGATGGCAGTTTAGTTTGTGGTCCCAGCTTCTGAACAGTGAAGAAATTGACCAGCACATGATCTGTTCAGGAGCGAGCTTGGTAGCCTTTGACCTGAAGTCTTGGCATCAGGGAGAATGGTGTGACTTTCTAAGTAGGTTGGTTTCTCAACCAGCTAGATTAAAACCCGACTGCCTTGAACTTCATAGCTCTTTGATTTTTTTTGTTGGAGGGTGTCATCTGCTGCTCATAGGTTCAGGTCCCCCAGTTTTTTTTTAATTTTTTTTTATTTAAAGTTGTGTTTAGTTTTACATAAGAAAACTTTTACAACATTGTCATTCTCATGCACAATAAGAAAACAGAGATTAATAAAAGCAATTACTGTTAAAATCCAAATACATTTCTTAAAAAAAACTTTTAATTCCATTGTTACAATAATATTCATCAGCCATCAATTTGCTTAAATCAATTTTTCTTTTCCAAATTAGATCATAAAACCAAAGTTAAATCAGATGTGGAATTTTGCAAAACAACATTAATTAGATTCATTTTGTAAGGCTTTTATACAATATTTCGACCTCCGGTAAATAATGCTTCATTTTCGATTGATAATGCATTTTCGATTTTCCCCAAGATGCGTACTAAAGAGAGTATCAGAGACAAGCTCCCTCCATGCATACATCTTTCCCAAAAGGAAGATTTAGAGATGTCACTATCTTTCGGAGCATATATCCCCAAATAATTGTTTCTGTCATCTTCAAAGAAGGTACAATCAAGCACAAGATGTTTCAGGATTTCAGCCGTTTAACAATCACAGAACCGACAAGTAAAATTAATTAGTACACTATAGTTTTTTTCCATTGTTGGATTCTCTCAAGTGTGTGACACTTATTTAATTTAAACTGCATATATACTTGACGTATCTTTCTAGATGGGCATTGAGAAATGTAAGAAGATCTCAGCTCTCTCTTCCTTGGTCTTTTCGCATATTTCAAATATGTCATATATTTATTATTGCAATCCAAAGTTGCAGACCAATCACGATCATATAGATTGCGCTTGACTTTTGGCAGGCGCAAGGTAGGTCGGAAATAGAACAGTCAATGTCATCTAAAATGCTTTTCATTTCGATATCAAATCTATCCAAGGATTTAAGTTTTCGAGTGTCAAGTATCCCATTTAGATAAAAAAAGAGAGAATTATGATAAGGTGGCTTAATATCTGCATATCTTGACAGTTTCCACCATGACCATCTCGCTGCTGGAGATGACAAACCCATTTCATGTCTGATGAGTGAGTTTGGGACCGATGGAGATAATCCCAAAGTGCGTTTCCATAGGTCGCCCTGTATATAATTTAGGGTTGCACCCATATCCAGAAGGCACATTTCCAATCCATATAGAAGGATTGGTTCCACTTTCAGCAAGTAAAACTCAATAAGCGGTATTAAGGAAAACTCACAATATTTTCCGATTATCACCTTCATCATGGATGCCAAAGGACGCACCTTCGTTTTCAAATGTAATTCCCAACATTTTTTGGAATATTGGTCATTTAAGGGGTAACCAAGATAGCAAATTGTTCTTGCACATTCTATTTCATTTCCATCCAGTTGCCAAGTGTATGATTTAATTTTTTTATAATTGCGAAAGATGACAATTTGCGATTTAGAAGAGTTAGGCAACAGGTTATGTAATGCAGCCAATTTGGAAAATTGATTCAGTTTCAATTGTAATCCACTAGGGGTTCGATCAATCAGTATGATGTAATATGCAAAACATAGCCATGATGTTTTTAAATCCCCAATTTTCACGGGATACATGCCAGTCTCATTCCATAGCTTTCCCATATCGCAAAGATATAAATTAAACAATGTGGCGGCCAAGTTGTATCCTTGTTTAACCCCAGTTTCAGTGTCAATGGGAATTGTGAGTGCACCAGATTTGGATATTCTAATTTGAAAAGTTGTACGATTATGTAGCAAAGCAATCAATTGCACCATCCTTTTAGGAAACCCCAAATTTAATAATTTGGTCCATAATGCTTCTCTTATGACTGTATCAATTGCACCAGTGTCGGGTGTTTTAGATTGCGCAAGAATATGTGAGATAATGAATGCATTTAGGGAGGTACCCATGTTTTTGCGAAACACAGTTTGAAATTTTGAATAGATGGTCTTTGTTTCTATAAAGGTTTGTAGGCGCTGCAGTAAAATGATGGAGAATACTTTTTCTGAGGCATCCATAAGTGCTATAGGTCGAAAGTTGGAAGGCAACATTGGGTTCCCTTTCTGTATATTGGAATAATAATGGAATTTTGCCATGACCTTGCGATTATATTGGTCGCCAGGATATAAGAGAATTTGGTATAGAGAATGGCACCCAAAAATAGGGGTCATCTTTGAAAATGCAAGCAGGCAAGCCATCAGGCCCGGCCGCCTTTGAGGAATTTAGTGATTTGATTGCATCAATGATTTCCTCCAAAGAGAAGAATATACATTCATTACATTTGTGGTATATTATTCCAGAATCAAAGTGTTGGAATTGAGGGGGGAGACTGTACTTATTTTTAATGTTTTCCTGCCATGTAGGTGCTGAAATCGGGAATCCTTAGTCGTGCGCTGCGAGCCCTTTTTTATTATTCAATATTGCCCAAATATTTCTAGTATTTTTTGTAAGGATATGCTTCATCATTTTTTGATTGGCATGTAGATGAGAATTCATTTTTATCATTTTTAGCATGCAGCTATATTTTAATTTTATCAATTTTTTGGCATCATAATAATTGGCATAGTTTAATGACAGCCGACTTAATGCTCTTAAAAAACGATTTTTTTTCCCGTTTGATTTTGGCAATTTCAAGAATATATCCTCTAGAGACATTTGATTTGTACAATGGCACTCTTTGCGTAAGATATTCCATATGCTCTTTAATTATATGAGTATTCCATTCTTCTCTCATGTGAGCATTAATAGACACATTTTGAGAGTGGGGCACCTAAATTACATCTCTGTGGACCTGGTAGGATAGTTCTCCACACATTTTTGGATGCCAACCAACCGAGGTCTGCAGACGATGAAGGGTCACCAATCCCAAAGCGGCTTCTATATTTAAGATTGCCAATTCACATCTGATGCTGATACTAATCAGATTATGATCACTCTGTGTATCTTCAATAATTAACACATTGTTGACCATAGTGATTAGTGAGGTAGAAACAAAAAAGTAATCTATGTATGAAGTTAGGGGCCCCCTCGACTAAGTCCCTCTATGAGGCCCAGCTTCATAGTTTACCACTTGTAAATTCCATTCCTTTAAATAAGCTACCAAGCGCTTCCCCATGGTAATTGTAGAGCTGCTAGGAGACATTTGTTTGTTTTTATGAGCAGACATAGATGGTGAACATACAGCATTAAAGTCGCCCCCAACAACAATCATATAGTTCGGATTGTGACTCATTGCCTCTTCTAGTATGTCATCCATGGTGTCAAATGCGGCATCTATGGAGGTGTTTCCAGGGTTAAAATAAATGCATACAACTAAGAACACACAAGTCGACAAACCACTTGAGAGAAACTCAATAGCCAACATGCCATTTTTCAAATAAACAACCTTGAATTTATGATTCATAGCATTTTTAACAGGTATCACAATTCCCCCGCAAGGACGACCAGTTGAGCACTTGACTGCAGGCAAACACAAAATTGAGAACCCACCAATATTGAGCTCTCCGACACACATAGTTTCCTGTATTAATGAAATCGTTGGTGAACCCATTTTTGCATAACTTGATGGCCATTGCTCTAAATTATTTTTTCCACAGCTGTTCCAAGATAGAATTTTACAACCCTGTTGAATAGAGTCGATAACAGCACATGTCTATGATTTATATTGTATATTTGAGAATTCAAGGATAGAGGTCATTAGAGAGGCTAACCATGTGATGTTAGAAGTTGCCCCCACCATTTCTGAGATTTTAGATATAAGATCAGCAGTTTGAGCAGGGACACCCTGAAGGTTAGTTGATGATGCCCCTATTGATTCATCCGTTTTGGAAACTTCGTTTAAGAACACACCAGCCTCCTCAATAGTCCTAAAGAGGCGTAATGTTAGGCCACGCGAGTCAAAGTCTTCCCTATGTTCCCACAATAACCTAAGTATTATTACAGATTGTGGTGCACAGATCATTCTTAGGTTATTGTGATTAGCCAATCTCAGCCACTCAATATCGTCTGAGTGGAGGGTCCTCAACTGAGGACTACCCTTAAAAATGTTAAACAGAAATTATCTGTTCAATGTCTGTTTGCCATTTATAGACTGATCACTAGACCAGCCCAAAATATACCTCGTGTCCCTATTGAAGGAATATTCGGTTTCATCTTGTTCAGAACTAGCTCGAGAGTGGGACATCTTGTCATTGATGGCCTTAGCACTATCCACTCCAATTACCTCTGCGTCGTACACCCCCGTGCACTCGTTGTTTACATTACCGTGGTCAGGTGGCATGCCTTGATTTTCACTATTAACTGGGGCTGCAGAATTAGTCATGTTACTTGTGGATTTAGCTTTAACATTCAGGGGGCACAGATTTTTTTGTTTAGGCACTGCACCCATGTCAGACATAGGAATTCCTACCCTCTCCAAGGCCTTTACAGTCGTTTTTTTTTTTTCGGTAAGGGGATAAAAAGTCAATAAGCGACCTTGTGTCAAAGGTCCTGCATTAACTTGCTCACCCTCCCGCCGACCATCTTGAGATCGCATCTTATTGCTGCCCTTTTTTTTTTGTTTCATGCTGTGTCCCACTGGGTGCACCCACATTTAAGACAGCCTTAGATTCATCATTCAGTTGGGTCAGGTGAATCCTTGGCTCATTTGAGGATGCCATAGAAGAATCAATAGATAGACCAGCATTTGGTTCTTCATCATTTTTCTCAATATTTTTTGTTGTTGTTTTTCTTAGTAGCTTTTTTATTACCAGACATTACTTGTGCGCTACAATTCTTTTTTTAAATTTTATTTTCCCTTTTTTAAGGCCGTGACATGAGCACGCTTCATTTTTCGAGACAAATAAATCGTCTGCTTTCCTTCGGGATCACTATCCTCACACCCATTGTTCTTTTCTTCATCCTTTTCACTCAATTTGGCCAAGTTTAAGGCAATTTGAGAGCCACATCTTATTTGTTCCACTTCCGCTTTCTTGATAACATTCACGAGTGGAGATGGACTATTAGGTGATATTGTTGAGGTGGCACTCAATACTCGTCATCATCCATGCACCTCATAGAAACACAGAGCCATTTTCCCTTCAACCTTCCTTTATTACATCTACCTCGTAACTGATTTCCCTCTTCACTTGCCCCTCCCTTTACTCCTGCTTCCCGCTCCCTCCCATAGTCTCGAGCTCCCCTCTTAAAGTGGCTCTGTCCTTTTTCCACCTACAACAGATATCTCCTTTGAATTTGCCAGAGAGCCAATTGCACCAGCATATTCACTTAATCTCCCACCACCATATTTGAAGTCTAAGTGCTGTCTTGTAAGAAAGCAAAATACATCATCCCGTTTCAGGGAGTTTTCCTTAACTACAGCCATTATTTCAGTTGTTACTTATGGCTCTTTTGGAGGACACACCTCCTTTAAGCCTTCCGCAACAGCTCTAGCATAAGTGCATGAGTCATGAGTCGTTGGGTGAGCAGGATCAGTTGTTTGAGTATATTGATTCCTGCCCCTCTGTTCAGTGGAAGTTAGTGCTTTTAATAAACATGCATCAACTAGACCCTGTCTTTCTAATTGTCCAGCTGATTGGGTCAACAAAATACCCTCAATTATAGATATTTTATTAGATAGGGCCATCATCCCTTCCTTAAGGGAGTTAATGTGCATGTGGGTTAAATCATGGCCCTTATCTAACAAGTTTAGTAGAGATGTAATCACAGGAAAGTTCGAAACATCTTCGTCATCTTTTTGATCCTGAAACTGGGGTTCAGCAATTTTATCTGAGTAAGAGCCAACCCTTTCCTCATGACAAATATCTTCATCAAATGTTTTGTTCATATGAGGGTCAGGTTCAGAATTAGCCCCTTTACCAATTTTCCCATTGTTAGTTATGCGAGAGCTACACAAGGGTCTCATTGATCTTTCATGATGATGTTTATCAAGCCCTCTTGTATGTTATGTAGAAATATTATTTCAACTTCAGCGGGTAAAAATTCAATCGGTGATTGAGGTGTGAGAGAGATTCTGCAACGTTTTTCCCCATTCGCTAACAAGTGCAGGTGCCATGAAAGAAACATCCAAAATGATGTTTGGTAGCACCGACTGAGTGTCAGTATGATTTAAAGCTATGTGGATGAACTCTGGCTCATTTTGTAGTGTTACAGTATTAGAATTTATTTTATACATAACTTTACTCTCATCAATGTCATCTGCAGAATCATTAGGCATACAAAAAAGGAGTTGCTCATTTGTGGCATTATTGGGTTCGGTAATCAATGATTGCATGCTGTATGGAATATTATTTATTGATTGATTGATTGATTGATTTATTTATTTATAGAGCGCTTTACACCAAGGCGCTGTACAATGGAACAACAAAATACAGAGTAATAACAACAAATAACAATGTGAGTAAAGTGGCAACTTGAATCATTCAACAACAAAACAGTGCAAAGAGCAATTGACTGAGAGGGGGGAGAAGTGGAGTGCGAACAGGAGAGTGAAGGGAGGGGCGGGGAAGGATTGAGTGAGAGTAGAAGGAAGGGAGAGAGAGTGTAAAATAGAAAAGGGAAGGTGGAAAGGGAGGGGAGGGATTAGAAGAGGGGAAAGACGGGGGGAGTAGAGAGGGCAGGGGGGGCTTCAAGGTGGGGAATGTAGGAGGAAGGATTAATGGAAGTGCGAAATGAGTGGGGGTAGTGGAAGAGCGGATTGAGAGGGGGAGAGAGTTCCAATGCAGAGGAGCAAGAAGTTAGAAAGAGCGGAACCGGGAGGAAGCGCAAGGGGAAGGAGGTACAGAGAGCAGGAAGTGATCAGCAGAACGAAGGGAGCGAGAGGGGGAGTAGAAGGAGAGAAGGGAGGAGAGATAAGGAGGGGCAAGACCATGAAGGGATTTAAAAACAAGGCAGAGAAAGTGGAATTTTAGTTGTAGGTGGAAAGGTAGCCAGCCTAGTCGAGAGAGCGAAGAGGAAATGGAGTCACGGGAGGTAAGGAGACAGAGGGTTCGAATGGCAGAGTGGTCTATAGATTTAAGAGGGACAAGCTGAGATGAGGGAAGACCGAAAATTATAGAGGAGCAGCAGAGGAGGCGGGAAAAGATGAGTGAGGAGATTAGGAGCTTGGTAGCATGGAATGTGAGAGAGGGACAGATTTTGCGAATATTGTAAAGTTGGTATCTGCAGAAGCGGGAGGTTTGCGAAATGTGTTGTGAGAAGGTGAGAGAAGAGTCAAAAAGAACACCTAGGTTGCGAGCATGAGTGGAGATAGGGAGATTGGAAAGAGGAAAGTGGATACACGGGGAGGAGAGGGAGGGGGAAGAGAGTTAGAGGGGAAGAAAAGGACTTCAGTTTTATCCATGTTAAGTGAGAGAAAGCGTGAGGACATCCAGTTCTTGATGGCTGTGAGACAAGAGGATAGTTTAAGGTGGAGGTCAGGTGTGAAGGAGGAGAAAGAGAGAAAGAGTTGGGTGTCATCCGCATAGAAATGATGGGAGATGCCAAAAGAGGAGATGGCAGGGGCAATGAGGGAGGTATGGCGAGAGAAGAGGAAAGGGCCAAGTACAGAGCCTTGAGGAACACCGTAAATCAGAGGGAAGGAAGGAGAGGTCTGGCCTCCCCATGAAACAGCAAAGGAACGAGAGGAAAGGTAAGAGGAGAGCCATTTTAGAACAGGGCCTTTGAACCCGAAGGAGGAGAGAGTGTGGAGCAGGAGAGGATGATCGACAGTGTCAAAAGCGGCAGAGAGATCAAGGAGAATAAGTATGGAGGATTGCTTCGCATGGCAAGCAGAGAGAAGCGAGTCGAGAATCGAGGTGAGAGCAGTTTCAGTGGAATGTTTGGGACGGAAGCCAGATTGGAAAGGAGGAGGGAGAGAGGAAGACGAGACAAAGGAAGAGAGCTGAGAGTAGGCGAGGCATTCAAGGAGTTTAGAAAGGAAAGGCAGAAGAGAGATAGGTCTGTAGCTGGCAGTGAGCAGTGGATCAGAGAGGGTTTCTTAAGAATAGGAATGATTGTTGCATGTTTGAAAGCAGAGGGAAAGATAGATGAGGAGAGGCAGGAGTTGAAGAAAGTTGTAAGGTAAGGGATAAGAAGAGGGTACATTTTTGGGATGAGAACGGAGGGGAGAGGGTGAGAGGGGGCGGCTGTGGGGTGGGCTTTGGATAGAAGGGAGGATACTTCGGAAGGGAAAACAGATGAGAAAACAGACATGCTGGAAGAAGGAGGAGAGGGGGGAGGAGAAGAGAGGGAGTCAGAGAGGAAGTTAATTTTTTGTCTGAGTGTGATGATTTTGGAGGAAAAGTAGTTGGCGAAGTCAGAGGGAGAAAGTGTGGAATTAGATGAGGGGTCAGGAGAGGGAGGAGAGAGGAGGCGGGAAAGAGTTTGAAAAATCTGACGAGGTTGTGAGGCTTGAGACTGTAGAAGGTTAGAGTAGTAGGTGGATTTGGCCGTAGCAAGGCAAGAGTTGTAAAGTGCATGGTAGGAGAAGTAGGAGGTTTGATTAGAGAGCGAGGGAGTTTTGAGCCAAAGTCTTTCATGGCGCCTGAGAAGGCGCTGCATAGAACGAAGATGGGAGGTAAACCAGGGTTGAGGAGGTTTCTGAGTGGGACAGAAGAGAGAAAGGGGATAGAGATGGTCAAGGGCAGTGGAGATGGAAGATGAGAGGGAAGAGAGAGCATCATCAGGAGAGAGTAGTGCAAAGTCATGGCGAGATGGAAGAGACGAAGAGCAGGTGTCAGAGAAGAGGGTAGTGTCGAAATCACGCAGGTCACGACATGAGTAGATTGGAACTGAGGGATTATTAATAGTGGAAGAAGAGCGAGGAGAAAGGGAGAACGAGAGTAATGCGTGGTCAGAGAGATAGACAGGGAGAGAGGAGACAGGGGAGGAGGGATAGGAGGAGTTGAAGATGAGGTCAAGAGTGGAACCAGAGGATTGAGTAGGGGAGGAAGGAAGGGGGGGAGGAGGTAGGAGTCAAGGATAGAGAGGAGGGGAGAAGATTGGGGGGGAGAAGGAAGATGGATGCTAAAGTCGCCAAGCACAGTTAGAGGGGAGGGGGAGGGAGAAATAAGTGAAAGGAGGTGATCTAGGTCTTCGAAGAAGGAGGAGAGAGGGCCAGGGGGACGATAGATGATCAGGAAGGAAATAGGGTCGGGAGAGGAGAATGATTTGTAGAGGAATTCAAAGGAAGGGAAGGAGGGAAGAGATGGGGATAAGGAGGAGGAGGTGTATTTGGGGTTATACAGGAGAACGACACCTCCACCGCGGCCAGAGTGGCGTGGAGTATGGAGGAAAGAGGAGGAATAAGTCATTAGGGAAGCTGCAACAGAGGTATTATGAGGGGGAATCCAGGTTTCAGTTAGGCAGAGGAAATGAAGGTTAAGACGAAAGAATAGATCGAGTGTTGCCGCGGTTTTATTACAGATGGATCTGGCGTTCCAGAGAGCAGTATTGATGTGGGCAGCATGGTTGGAAGTGGGAGGATAGAGAAGGTGAGGGCGGTGAGAGAGGGAAGGAGGGTGACTAGGAGAGCGGGGGAGAGGATGGTGGAGGGGGCTAGGCATCAGGAGGAGCGAGGAGAGGAGAAGGGAGAGGAGTAGAGGGCAAGGGGGGAAGGGGGAGAGGCGGAAGGAAGAAATGACAGATCGCATAGGGTCATGGGGAGTAGGTAATGGGTAAACAAGTTGGGGAGTCCAAGTGAAGATGGCACAAAGGTGGACTCAAGTCATTCATATCGGTAGTACGATCATCGTACACTGATATCTTTAGTGCAATGATGTTCAATTCTGCACCAGAGTCATGTATTAAAACAGGATTTGTTGCATTCAACGCTGTTTGTGCATTACCATCAGCAAGACTTTTGCCACTACGCAAACTGCCAACCATTTTTCAAACCCTTGTTTACACTGATAATTTGCTAATTAATTGATACACCACTGTCCCCCAGGTACTTAAGTTTGGATGGATGTATCTAAGTGCCCAATTCAACAGTACCTAATGGAAAACATCTAAAGCAGCCTGTAAAATATAGGCGTTCTAATACAAGAAAAGGTAAAAATGGGGCAGATTTTCAGTTCAGCAATCCAACAAAGCAATTAGATGCAAAGGCAATTACTTGCATTTAATATAATGTACAAAATGCTCCTATCCGAACACTCAAAGCTTCACCTGCACCCTGCCGACCCGCCGAACAGCAAACAGCCCAGCACACTTAGACACACTTTGGTGCGCGTGCTTGTGTGTTTTGAAACAAGTTAGCTCCAATCGGTGCGGGTAGTGGGCAGGGCTTGTGGCAGGGTTGGGCCAGGGTCTGAAAGAGAAGAGAGGAATCAGGAGCCCGTAATGAAGTAAGGTGGGAGACAGTAGCTGCCGTGCACGAAGTGCACGGCACGGTAGTTCTCACTTGGGGATTGCACTGTACACAAAAAGTAACTGGTGTCCAATAGAAAGCAAATAGGTCCAATGAGTAAGTCCAGCAGTGCGCCACACATCAGAGCGTGGGGCGGCTTCAACACAACTTCTTCTTGCCGACTGCTACTTATCCGAGGAGGGTTAAAGAGCGAGTCCAGCCAAACAGCCCAGCACACTTAGACACACTTCGGTGCACACGCGGTGCGCCTGCTTGTGTGTTTTGAAACAAGTTCGTTCCAATCGGTGCAGGCAGAGGCTTGCGGCGGGGTCGGGGGCAGGGTCTGGTGTCCAATATAAAGCAAATAGGTCCAATGAGTAAGTCCAGCAGTGCGCTGCACGTCAGAGCGCGGTACGGCTTCGACACAACTTCTTCTTGCCAACTGCTACTTATCCAAGGAGGGTTAAAGAGTGACAGTATGAACTCTTCCCATGAATTGGCCAGAATGTGTTCTGAAAGTCTGGTATGGCTATTGGAAAGGTGGTTTCACACGGGGCAGGGTGATATTTATGGTTCATTAACAATAGCTGACAATGGAGGCAACGCCCCAACCTGTACAGTAATTGCACCATTGTAAGTTAGCCGTCAATTTTTATTTTGAGGCACTCAGAGACATACAATTTGTGATTGGTAGAGGGATGTCATTTGTATGTAAAAAATCAACTCGTTCACAGCTAATGAGAGGACACAGAGTGATGCTGAAACACTATGCTTGGGAATAGTGGAGATCTTCTGGGCTGGTAGCGACGTGCCTCTGTTGTGAGTGTTACTGGAGAGGCACGGACAACTCCCACTAGTGAATAAAAATAGGAGGAAACAATGGATGAGTACAGGCACTATAAGTAGGTAGCACTGTATTGCACGCGAATCTTTAAGCTTCATGCAGAAGTGAGGGCACCATGATCTTGTGTTCTTAATGTTTGGCGCCTGGTTTTGCTTTACAGCTTCAGGTCATGTTTCTGTCAGTGGCAGATGGCCTTGAATCCTGCAGGTGGACCATATTCTTCTTTTAGGTTTCCAGAGATCCATGTGACAATATCCAGAACTGGTCCTGGCTCTCCCTTGAAATGTTAGGCAGGGGAGACCTTCACGTGTATGGCCACATCCATGTTGCAGACACACACATACACACACACTCAGGTGTTTGGCTGCAAGACTGCACTATTGGATTTTAAAAACGGCACCCTGGAGGCACACCCCTGGAGTACAGAAGTACTGTAGCAGGGGGAAAAAGTCAACGTGTCTGCTGAGCTATAATTTAGCATTTTTCCTCTCACACTGCCCTTGAAATCACAAAAAATCAAATCAGACAGTGAATACATGGGGCTAGAAAATGTCATATATGTCGAGCCATTTACTGGAAAAAGCAAGACAGTCTTATCCCTAAAACACTTGCCTTCAATAAAAGAAGGGAAGAGTTTAAGAATTCCCCAGAGGTTTGCTCTTTATCTAAACGTTCCTGCCCATTAAACTCTACAACACTTCAAATATGTATGTATTTCCCCATTTTACTAAACCCCATTGGTTTCAACATTTATCGTAACACCACAAAACACACATTTCTGCACAACATCTTGGCTGGACTATCCATTACCCTGCCAAACTACTGGCCATGTATTTTTTAATCTGTCTGCCATCTTTGGTCCCGTGGTCTGCCATCTGCCCCCTTTTTAATGGTCCCCTCTGCCCGGTCTTTATACAATTCCTTCATTTACTCTCTGTAAAATACTGGTATTTCCATAGCGCTCAACCATTTGTGTCACAAAGGCAAGTGAGAACACACGATTTTGTTTTTGGCAAGTGAGAGGCCCATTGAAATGAATGGGCGTGCACGAGGCTTGGCGGGTGAGTCAGCTGTTTACAAGGCGGGTGACGCCGCCAAAAGCGCGTGAGTTGTGAGCTATGTATTTCCAAGCCTAGGAAAACAAGCACATAAATGAAAACATTATAAAATACTTTGACTACAGATAAGTATTTTGCCAACATTCTAAAAGTAGATTCTAATAAAAAGTGAATTTCCAGCGCATGAAAAGTAACAGTTAGCTACCAATATAATGAAAAAAGCATGGCACCCGTTTTTAAAATGAACCCCTAAAACCTAATTATGAATCTACAACACAGCATCAAGGCAATTAGCTAACACCACCGTTTGTAAAAGAATCGTGATCACACTCATTGGATTGAGTTCTTACTCAAAGAGTAAAATCGCATCACACCACAGAAATGCCTTTGTCCTCAGGTTTAAGTTAACATTAATAACATTACCTCCGTGCTGTGTAATAGAGACTCCAGGACAGAATTTCCAGTCAGTCATCATCAATATTCATGAGATAGCAACTCAGACCGTGTGCAAAAGATCTGTTTTGGGTCGGCAGGAAGGAATCAAACCATAGGTAGCTGGTTGCTTCCTTGATTGCTTGCTACTGCAGTAGCCTAACACAGTAGCCTCTGTCCTCATCCTCCTCAATCTCTCTTCTGCCTTCCGGCACAGTCAACCATACCATCCTGCTGAACCATCTCCATGACAACATGGGTATCACTGATCAGGCTGTGGCCTGGCTGACCTCTTTCCTCTCTGATCGACCCTCCCAGGTCCAACTTGGGTCCTTCCTATCATCTTTCTTCCTCTTTACCTGCGGTGTTCCTCAGGGGTCTAACCTCTCACCCTGGCTTTATAACCAATACCTTGCAACTCTCGCCCACTGCATTGTCATTTTCTGCTCAAATTTCCAGTGCTATGCTGACGACACTCAACTCATTTTCAGGCTGCCCTTGGCCACCTCCTCTCCCTCTCTAATCTCTGATTGCCTAACTGCCATTCAAGATTGGTGTACCGCCAATGATCTCTGTCTGAATGCCAGCAAGACTGAGATCCTCCTCATCGGCACACCTTGACCATCCTTTCCCCTCTTTCCCTGGCCTGCTTCCCTTGGCCCTCCTTCTACCCCCACTTGCGAGGCTAAGAACCTCGGGGTGATCTTTGACTCCACACTTTCCTTCTCCACCCACATCTCTGAAGTCAAACTTCCTAATGCACCTCCTCAGAGGTACTCTGCCTTTCCTCTCCTTCCCCCAGAAGCTCATGGTCTACCAAACTCTGGTTCTCTCTAGGTTGGGGTATTGTAACAGCCTCTTTCTAAATCTACCTGCCACTACTCTCTGCCCTCTGCAACTAATCCAGAACATCACTGCAAGACTTGTCCTTGGCCTCAAGCCCTGGGATCGTATCTCTCCAGCTCTGAAACCTCTCCATTGGCTCCCAGTGGATGCAAGGCTTAAATTCAAAACCCTCTGCATTGTCCACAAGGCTTTCAGGGGCCTGGGTCCAAAATACCTTCAGCTATCCCTCCGCAAATACCCGCCCATCTCGTGCTCTTCGCTCCTCTACCTCTAACTCCCTCAGGGTCAGTCGTTTTTCAAAGAAACAAGCTGAGGGTAGATCTCTGTCTTCGGCTGGGGTTTCCCTCTGGAACAGCCTCCTTGCCACTCTAAAACTTGAGGAGAACCATCTCTGCTTCCGTAAGCACTTCAAGACCTTCCTCTTTTCTTCTACATTCGCTTCCCCTCTCCCCTGATGATCTGTTCTTTCTTGGCACTGTGCACCTGGCCACCCTCCATCCTCCGGGCCCAGGTACCTGCTCACCCTGCCACCCCCCCGCACTGCCTCCGGGCCACCCCTTGCACTGGGGTCTGTATCTGTACCCATACAGCCCCCCCTTTTTTTCTTCCTGCACTTATCAGACCTACCCTGTCTGCTGCCTTAAACCTAGCACTTGCACATTGCTGGCTGCACTACCACTGTTTGCCTTTATTATTTATTTGTTTATTATTATTTATCCTTTTCTCCTTTTCTTCGCACTTACACTTCTCCCCCTTCCATGCACTTTTCCCCTCCCCCTCTCCCATGCACTTGCATGTTCTCAATGTCACTGGGCCAAGTAAGATCGCTGTTTTGTCTCCCCTGTTCCCCTCCCTTGCCTTGTCGCACTCTGAAACACTTGTGTATGAGCGCTATAGAAATAAAACATCATATCAATCAATCAATCAACAATACAGAACAGTTAGGCAGCACCAACAACAATAATAAATGCAGATGGTTAATTTCAAACATTTAGAATTCTACAGAATAAATAACACAACAGTTCAAGATGTACCTGCCAACATCAGGGAAGGTCGATTCATGAACCACATCCATCTGCCAATTGTAATGTTTGATTCAGTTCAAACAGGGTCAGTGGTAGAGGGTTACATTAGCATCCAAGCATCAACGTTATTCAACCAGTGAACATGTCCAGTGATACCCGATACAGAGTGCTTACCACAGAATTGTGCCTGCTTCCCTCTGAAATTAAGTGTTTTGAGAATGTTCAACAGGAAAAAGCAGCAACATAGCTAGTCAATTCCAATGGAGTGTGGGCTCCCATTAAAGGCTTCAAAGGAAACAGTGTTCCAGACAACTACTTTGGCTGGTGTGCATTAACAGGGTGAAGCCATCAATGGCCGTCCTCCACTGCTCCTCAATAATGAGGGATGTACCCAAGAGAACAGTTCCTATGTTACATATGTATATTGTTATGTTTACCTGTATTCTGTCCATCACCTTTTAATTGCAGCTTCCTCATTTCATAATTGTAATGCAGGCTATGTTATCCTAACTTTGAATACCCTATTTTGCCCTATAGATTTATGGCATTTAATATTTTCATATATTTTAATGTATCCAGGTGAAGTTTCCAATATATGTTTCTTAACTGTATAAAAGTCCTTCTCTTGTTCTATTGATCTACTTGTTATCCACAAAGGAGCCTTGTGCTTGCCCTGCTGCCACAACCTGTGCAGCTTCTGACCCTTAAAGTCATTTAGAAGACTTGGTAAACCAGCTTTGATGAGTTGTTTATAGAAGAGACATACAGGGTATATGATTCACAAGGATTTGCACTAGAGCAAATTGTTAGATACCCTAAGCATCTCTGATTGGCTCCTGCTGCATTATTACTGATTCACAAAGCCTAACACAGCAGCATTTCTGAGATGCCCGTGGGAAAATCCTTGTGAATCACATTTGCACCTGAGAGTATTCAAGATGCTCCAGGCAGACACAGATGTGATGCAGTTTTTGTCTTTGGGAATCAGGCATGCGTTAGCAGGAGCACCTCTGGATTTCCACCAGCACACAACATTGTAGATTGCAGGGGAGTATCTCAAAGATATGTGTGTGAAAGCAGTGTGAGTTGATGCTGCACTTTGCCCTGACCCTACAGATGGCTCGGTGCAAGGTCTTGTTTTTTGAAAGGTCTTGAAACACGCCGCGTCGGGCTGCCTTCGGGGGAGTACTGCCCCCCAGCCAGCCTGCTTTTGAATAGATTAGGTATGGGTTGCTCATCACTATTTTAATAATTGTTTGGGGGTCACCTACTTATAGGGAGGAATGGTATCCATTGACTTCATCAGCCAAACTGCATTTGCCTTCACTGACCGCTAAGGACCCACTGCTGCAAATGCATTTTATTTCCTGGAGTTCGGAAGCGAAACATGAATAGAAACGTGCATGGAAAGCCTGCCTATTTCTGTTCTCTCCCGGGGAGGCTGTCAAGTGTCTCTACAACCCCCTTCCAGCATGATGCTTTGCCCGGTTCCTGTGATCTGACAAGGGGAACTGACTATCGCAATTACCTGGGAAAAATTTGAATGACAGGCACACCTACACGTCCACCATGCACCTTCTCTGTACAGTGCCTGCACCTGTGTGTCCCTGATTCTGAACTTTGTATTTACGAGACACAAATGGATTTGTGTGTTTCATGGTAATATATATGTACAGTGGAAAAAGAGTAGGCTCATTTATCTGTGCATTCTTGTTTGTTTGAATAGCAACAGGCAGCAAGAAGGAAGAAATGTAGAGGCCGCAACTAAAGTTACATGTATGGTGGATTATGGGCAGAGGCAAACACAAGTTCCTGTGGGTGCCAAGCAAATTGACTGCCATTACTGAAATCTTATTTATTTATTTATGAATTGATTGTTAACGAAGCAACATAACGTTGAGAAGTCGGCCAAGAGGACTTCCCACTTGGTGCCACTGTTAATGGTAGAGGATGTGGAAGGAGTGAGGGTGAAGATGAGGTGGTGGGTCCATAGATCTGGGAAGGGACAGAGAAAAGGATATCAGTGAAAATCTCCTTTGAGATTTTGCTGACAGGTGTCAGCGATGGGAATTCCAGGGTTTCCATTAAACATATCTTTTTTGTGCTTTTTTCTCCCATACTTCGTGAGAGAGTGGGGATAGGAAATAGAGTAGCAGTTAGGGAAGATGGGTGAGACGAAGAGAGCCATAGAGGTGGCAGAGGATTGTTGAGGAATGATAAAGAGTAGCTGCCCATCAGAGTTCTAGCTAAACTCACCAGATGGCCTAGAAGAGGTGGTCAAAGAGGCACAATGTAATGCTAGTGCTAGGGGTGTGAAGATTTAGAATTATACACAGCCTAAATGTGATTTCAAAAATTTAAAAAAAGAGGCACGGGAGCTCAGATTTAGAAGTACACACAGCCTAAATGCGATTTAAAAAAAAAAAAAAAAAGAGGAACAGTGCAATGCCAGGGGTGAACAGATTTAGCGGTACAAACAGCCAAAATGCGATTTTTAACTAAGAGGCCCAATGCAGTGACAGAAGATGTAGGATAGTTAAGACGAAGAAGGCAGAGAACATGTACACAGTGAAAAGTTCATCAAGAATGGTGGGGGCGGCAATTGAAGGGAGCAGCCATTACCCACTTTTCATCACTCGCAGACAGTGCTAGTGCCCATGAGAAAGATCAACCTTTTGAATTTCTGGAGGTTCACAAGGCATACCTGCCTCCTTATGCTGGCCTTCAAATTCTGCATGCATTTCAAACACCACTGCCTCATGCATTCACCTTTATGCTGGGATTCAGCAACGTTTGACATCTTTTGCAGCCTAGGAGTCCTCGAGATGCACCGAGGAAAGTGACACTAGGCCACACTGGATGTGGAGCTCCAATCTGCAGATGTGTTCATATTTATACCCCTAATCAGATGCTGCTTGCAAGCCTTCTCCTTTGCTCGGTTACCTTGGAGCCGGAGTGCTCCCTGTAATGTCAATGCTAGCGATCAGTTCTTAACATCTCCATGCTGGGCTGAGGTGTTCCCCAGGCACAGGAATCACGTGAAATGCTATGGGAAATATGGAGCAGCCCAGGATTGGCTCATCTGCACCCCCAGTCACCACAGCTAACGCGCCCAGGATGCCGCAATGGGTGGGGGGGGAGCACTGCGTCCACCATCAGGATGCAGCAGCACCTGCAGCCCCTCTGCCATAGCAGTGAAACCAGCGACAGCAGCATCCCTCCATGGCTGCTATTCACTTGTTGCAGGCAGTAGGAAATCTCCAAAAATGGGGCCCAAGATATCCTCGGATGCACATCAATAGGGGTCTTCAATGTAGTGCAGTGCTGCAGTTGTGGTCTGCAGCACCCGCGAGTTGACTCTTGGCTCTGTGTGCCTCCATGTGGTGGAAACACTTTACCCTTTGGCCTGCACCACAGTGAGCAGTGAGGGCACCAGGGCAATGCACTTCACAGCGCAACCCTCCTCCCGGGTCACCAGTCGGTGTTGCCGCCTGCCTCTCCCAGCTCCCTCTCTCTGCTGCTTTGCAGCGTCTCTTTTTGCCGGGTCGGTCAGTGTGGGTATAGAGGCCATCCGATAGCCCCAAACGCTGGAAAGGGAGCAACTCCTTACTGTGATCACGCCCCATGTGCACCCCCGGCCCTAATCCAATGTCAGACATGGCCTATCCAACAGGTCTTGGATGCCCTGCCCATTCAGTTTGCGAGCCGTGCTGGTGCAGCTGCCATTTAGGGATCATTTTGGGATCTGTATTTCATAGGTGTGAATCCTGACAGGATTATGAATGCCTGACATTTGTATTTGTTAACTGAACTGAGTATCAATGACTCATAATATAATCTATCAGTAAATCCATTCTTGAAAAGAATCATAATTATTAACACCACAAACCAAATACAGGTAGTGGCATCTAGTGATAAGGAAGTGGTCGAATTCTCACATGTCATTATTTATGCTGGATTTGAGATAATGTAAGATATGTTTTATCTTACTAATACTTACTTACTATTACTTACTATTTATTCTATGTTAGGTGGGCATCACCAACATACTACCCCCTCTCATACAGTATCACCCCACAATTCTAGGCAAGAAACATGTGGTTGTCTCAAATCTCAAATTCATTTAAATAAAGAAATTAAAGATGAAATCAGGTGGTCTCTAGATGTATGCAAGGGAAGACACCACAATGTTACGCAATCAGACAGCTGGTCTACAAAAACTAAAATGACCCACCTGAATGAGTCTTAATATTTCTCACACACAACACAAGCACTCATTTCCATGGGCAATACTCTATATTATATATATATATATATATATATATATATATAGGACAGTACTCATCACCTTGAACAGGAGCATTCCCTTCTTCAGTCCTTGAGTTGGTCTCCCTCTGTAATCTATCCAAACAAAAAATTTTGGGATCTTTCCTCCAGCTCTTCCCAGTGTCAGAATTCTCTCCTCCGTGCTCATATTATGTCATAAATATTTCACAGTATGTATTTGGCTAAGGCAGGGTTGTCCAATTCCAGGCCTCAAGGGCCAGATCCATTTCTGGTTTCCAAGATGCCCCTCATTAATATTCATGAGATACATTTTCATCCATTGATTCTAAATGTATGCACATTTTTCCTCATGAATATTATTGAGGGATATCCTGAAAACCTGAGGCGTGGAGTTGGACAACCCTGGGCTAAGGTCTTTCATTGGCCTACATCATTCTTAGACATTCCGACTGAGTATACACTCTGAGCCTCCATTGGATGGTTATTATTTCTATATTTGTGTTCAGACAAGGTGTGGGGCAAAACTACTCCAAATACCTTTGACAACAATTTCATTTTTCTTCCATATTGTATGACAGTAATATGCACAATTAATGAAAACGAGGGCATTGGACTGCATTTAAAGATACATGTGAGGACATGTGTGGGGCAGGTGCACAGCACGACTAATTCAGCCTACAATGTCTTCTATATGTTTTTCTAAACAAGTGTTTCTGTGTATGGTTTTTTCCACTCAGTCACGGGTGTGGTGATGGATTTTGTTATTGTTTGACATTCACTGTATTCATAATGTTGCACTGATGTGGTACACCAATATTTATGCATTTCAGTAGTTTGTGGTATTGTGTTTTTAAATTTATAAAACATATATTTTCCTTTACTTTTTGATATATATAGTTTTATTGTAACCAAAGAAATTACTGTGTTTCGTTTTACCATCTCAGATGAGTATTGTTAGTCGGATTCCTGGAGCCAATCACGAGCGATTTTTTGTGTTATATATTTGCATATTGCGTAATAAAATTATAAATTGTTCTAATATTATTATTTATTAAAATTGTAGACAAATCAAAGAAGAGCCGTTTTTTTTTAAATCCACTTGGTTTCATGTATTTAAGTCTTGCCATCTAAGACTTATGAGTAATATTCACTTTCTGCATTTAAAGTCAATAGTAATTATATGCTGCTTTGAAACTAAGGGAAATATACCTGCCTAAATGGTCCCTGTAATTTCCCTGGTAGCCTCATGCTCAGTATGTGAGAACAGCTCTTTGTGAGGCCTTAATTATTGATTAATGTGAGCCAATGCATAGGGCTGTTTTGTTCTCATTGCATTAGTCCAATGCACATGTTTTATTTTATGGTGATCAGGGTCAATAATGTGCCAATGAATGGACTCATTTTGGACTATTTTTGCCTTTGAATCATGCCATAAAATAGCATAGCCTCCTGCCTTCTAGTGGTTCCAGATCGGAATCTGTGTGAAGCGGAAACATTTTATATCATTGGAATTTTCAGTTAATTTTCTAACAAAGTTCCTCTGTAAGACTTCCATAGCTGGGTGGAATTTTGCTTTGAGTTGAATGCTATTATTCAAATCAATACAACAGAATCAGTACTATTTTGAATATAATACTATAGAATATTATACAGGTCCGCTATATTATTATAAACCTTGTACACTAACCTGACAGTTGTTGGTGACATAAACTATTACATTAAAATAGTCGGAATCAGTGATGATAAATTTCCTTAGCTTGTTGTACAGTAAGAAATGCATGGGCATACAGTTCAGAATACATCACAACATCCTGGTCTTTTATTATTTTAACATTTGTGCAACATAGTCCATGTAATTTTGGACAGATAAAAAAAAGAAAAGCATGTTCAATTTTAAACTGGTGCTTTCTGTATCTCCTGCTCTCACTTGACATTGGTAACAGTCCAGTCTTTGGGGGGAATATACTCAAAGGCCCAATGTGTTACATATTCTCTCAGATGCACATTTAATTCCCAGGACCCTGGTCATGGTAGCGTGTACAAGGCAGAAGTCACAACTAAAACAAAACATTTTCCTGGTGCCACACTCACTTAAACTTGAACCAGTATCCAAGAGTCTTTGATTCTCTCTACACAGAGCCATCTGCCACACACTTAAAAGTAGCCACAAAGTTTGTGATTTTTCAGCATCAGTTTGGGTTCCTTTTATTCTGACAATAAGAACCAGCATCCATGTTAAGCAATGAGAAATCTGAGGCAATACGTTTGCAGATTGTGGGCAGGGTGCATCTCCTGGTATATGGCTGATGATCCAGAGTTTTTATATAACATGTTCCTTTTATTATTTTGGACTTTTGCAGGGGACAATGGTGTGTCCCATGACGGCTGTAGTGGGTTACCAGTTCTGGAATGAATTTGGGTCTGCTTACAAGTAGATAGCTGGTCCACTATGCAGTACAAACAAGGTCAGAATTACAATGTAATATCATAACTATGTGTATGGTCCTTTAAAAATAGAGTTAAGGCAGAGATTGTTGCTAACTGAAGGTTTTCAGTTTTCATTAAGTTAATCAAAACATTCTGGAACATATTCTGCAGGATTCTCTTTGTGCAGTCCCGAGCTCTGTGCTTGACAATTATGGCGGTTGCTTCAATGACAGAGGGGCTGTCATTGTAGCTTACATGGTTGCTTACAATTATGGAGCCTTAACAGATGTTTCCCTGGGATCACGCTATGGTCTTGGCATTCTAACCATTTCCAGTTTTTAACCTTTTGTTTCTCTAGATGGCTTTTTCGTGATACGGGATTTTTAGACCCTAAGCACAGGGGAAGTGGTGATTCCCCTTTGAGATTCTCTATATGTGAGACAGAGGAGAGTATAAATGGCTGGGTCTGAATAAGTATGTAGGATCTCAGGAAAATAATGTGATGCCTTACTGAGTGGAGAGATTAGTAAGCCAGCTCTCTTCTGGTCTAGCTGCTACTAGCAAAACAGAAAGGTGATGGCTGGAAGGTTTTGAATTGATCATAACCACGGGCACAGCTCTGGGAAACCCTCCAGACCATCGTTTTTCAGCCTGCCAAGCCATAACAGAAGGGAAAAAACCATATGCAAATCAGGCTTGGTCCTACCCCAAAAGGGGCAGGTCACATCCCTTCTGCACGAGAGCACAAGCATCCACAGACATGTTTCAGCCTTGTTGGGCTTCATCAGTGAGGAGTAGCTTGGGTATCTAGGCCCAGCAGACTCGGGACCCACGTCTGGGCATACCCGTCCGACTCGGGGTGACTTTAGCAAAACAGAAAGGTGATGGCTGGAAGGTTTTGAAATGATCATAACCACGGGTACAGCTCTGGGCAACCCTCCAGACTAACCGTAGGTCCATTACTGCAGGGTGTGGATAGCAATGAAGGAGACCGCAAAAGACCTCTCTCATCCATGTCTTTCTTTCCATAACAAAAATATTTTACCAAGCGATGGAGCCCAATAATAATTAATCTGTACATTAGCAATAACCCAACTGCCCTTAAAGTCTTATTTGGATCTTCTTACTGAAATTGATTAATTGAAAACTCACACTGGCACACTGTATAATGGTGAATGAGATGTACATTGACCTCTTTAGCAGTGCCATTCTCCAAAAAGAGTATATTCCATATACAGCAGATGGATTTCTTGCAAACATCCAATATCACCAGAAGATGATTAAAAATATGGAAATACCAAATGTATTTTGCACTCTTGTACTTAAAACCTTTCACATGCAGACTCTGTATCTCCTGGTTATAAATCATCATTTTAATACTTCAAAGAACAGAGTTTCCCAGTGAGCACTAATAATACCAAATATCCAACAAGAAAACAGGCCTTCTTTGCCTACGCCCCAAGACTATGCAACCTCCTCCCTGTCAGCATTAGACTCACCCCCACGCTCCTACAATTCAGAAAAGAACTCAAGGCCCACCTCTTCAAGGAGTTTCTCCTCCTCAACACCTAGGCCATCATGTCACCCCTGTGCCATCTGACTAGCTAGACACAATCCGTCTCTTTTCTCTCCCGCCACCCTTTACAGCTGTACCCCTCCTCTGTGCCCCTCTGTATCCTACCCCTGCTGTATATCTGTTCTGTTGTTAACTCTGAAAAGCGCTCTGTTATGCATCTGTACTGTTGTATACCTTTGTAAAGCAATCTGTTGTGTATCTGTATTGTTGTATACCTCTGTAAAGCACTCCTTTGCTTCTCAAAACCATGTCTGCACTCAATAAATACTATAATAATAATAATACAAAAATAATAAAAAACACTACAAATTAAAAAAAACATTAATAATTAAAAAATCAATGCAAGCGAAAAATAAAAATACTATGGTTGTTCCAGAGTCATTGGAATGTAGGCAAATGTTCCCTTTTGTTTGTTTCTCCAATTTAGCCCCACCTTGCACTCCAACATCTACTGTCGAGTTCTCTACCAGCATCATTCATATGTTGGTGAGAAGTGTGCACCAGCAGGCAACATCAATAGCCAGAGCACCCAACCCCACCCTTCCACTCCACTACTCTAACTCCAACAGCTTTTACAGTATTTCTTACTGCACAGCAACAATTAATTGATCTCTGCAGCACACTCTGTGTTTTTCCACTTGCCGTTTCATAGCCTTTTTCCATTGCCTTCCCTTCCCTCCCCTGTGTTCCCCCTCCTACTCCCTCCCTCTGCCCACCCCTTAGCCTGATTGGGCACTGGCCCATGTCGGAAGCTGCCTTTACTGTGATCGTGTGCTCAGCTCAGCGTTTGTCATTCTGATGCTGGCCTGAGACACACTTTGAGGCTTTGCATTTTAATGCAAGGATTGTATTCCATCCTAATTCTGTAGTGAGATTGCCTTGGTGATTTTTGTTTTTACCACATGCCGCCTTTCAGTCTCTTTCCACTGCCTTCCCTTCCCTGTGTTCCTCTTCCTGCTCCCTCCCTTCGGCCGCCCCTCAGCCTGATTGGGCGCTGGCCCATGTCGGAAGCTGCCTTCACTGTGATCGTGCACTCGGCTCAGTGTTTGTCATTCTGATGCTGGCCTGAGACACACTTTGAGGCTTTGCGTTTTAATGCAAGGATTGTATTCCATCCTAATTCTGTAGTGAGATTGTCTTGGTGATTTGTGTTTTTACCACATGCCGCCTTTCAGTCTCTTTCCACTGCCTTCCCTTCCCTGTGTTCCTCTTCCTGCTCCCTCCCTTCGGCCGCCCCTCAGCCTGATTGGGCGCTGGCCCATGTCGGAAGCTGCCTTCACTGTGATCGTGCGCTCGGCTCAGTGTTTGTCATTCTGATGCTGGCCTGAGACACACTTTGAGGCTTTTCGTTTTATTGCAAGGATTGTATTCCATCCTAATTCTGTAGTGAGATTGCCTTGGTGATTTGTGTTTTTACCACATGCCGCCTCATGGCTTCTTTCCATTGCCTTCCCTTCCCTCCCCTGTGTTCCTCCTCCTGCTCCCTTCCTGTAACCACCACTCAGTCTGATTGGGCACTAAACCCTACTTTATTGCTTCTCCCAGGGCAGCCCCACTGCCCGTTTCAGCCCTCTGTGGCAAAGGACCCAAAGGAAAAGGACAGGTTCAGTGGAAGCAGCTCCAGATGTTGTCTGCAGGTGTCAGCTGGGGAAGCAAGAAACCAGCAGCAATCACTGCACTCCACCAAACTGACCCACTCCGAAATTATTCCCATTTCACTTACTGTCCACCCCTTAGCACCTCAGTTAATTGTAAGCCGGTCAAGTGGCAAAGCGAGTAGAGCGCTCGCTTTGACATCCGTGCAGAGCCTGCTAATTCGAATCCCGGCGGGGCCAAACTCAGCCTTTCATCCTTCCAAGGTCGATAAATGAGCACCACACACCGTGGGTAATAATAAGCAGCGCTCAGATACCTGAGGGTTCGTAGCGCTATATAAATGCCAAATTATTATTATTATTTAATTGTATTGTTTAGCCATCCCACATTTCCCTTGGAAGGTCACATCTGCAATGCTGCTGTGCTTATAACTAGGTCTTTTTCCCACTTTTTAGGAAAGTTGAACCTGGGTGGTTTGTTCACTTCTGCTGTGCTTATAACTAGGCATTCTCCCCACTTCTGAGGAAAGTCGAATCTGGGTGTTTTTGGTCATTGTGGTTATTGTTGTCCTGTGAACTGTCCCATTTAGCTCTCTCCATCTCACTACGTCCCCAACCATCTGGGGTTACCGTTGTACAGTTTTATGAATCCTCTCTGCCCTTTGTAAGTGATTTCAATCCGGCACACACCAAAGTCACGCCCAGAATGTAGTGCACAAATGAAACCCTTATTTATTTTATCTATAAGTTCAATATTCTGAACAATATACCACTCGTATCACACCCTTCTCCTGAGACCCCCCTGTTCACACTGAACCAGGAATCAGGCTAGTTTGCAAATGTAAATATTTATTTAGGTATATAGAATTTAATCACAATATATTTTAATAGGTAACCACAATCACCAATGGGGTGACAGAACACTGAATAATATCTTTAATGCACTAGGAATCAAGGAATGAGCATAAAACAAATGCAGCACAGAAAATAATACTTTTGTGTTGGTTTGGAACATATAGCACTATGGTTAGAGGCTCCCCCTGCAACACCCCTCAACCCCCCCAATAGGCAAATTAAATAGATGTGAGGAGAGAGCCAGTATTCAGGAATACCACAAATCAAACAGAATGTCACTCCCACCTTCACCCTTCAAACACAATAGAAAAATGGAATTGACTTTTCAACTGTCAGCATGGCTTTGAAATTATCTTTGGAATTTGCTGAGCAAAAATACCAAATGTGGTCAAAAATACTCAAAGTGTTATATATTCCTATGGGAGCCGCTTTGAACTGATGCAAACAATCACAAGCAATGATTTAGTGAAAAGAAAATATTTGAAATGTCAGAGTCCATGTAGGAATTCATCTAAAGCTAATTCAAACGTGTAAAGACTTTTCAGAATGTCAAATTGCGGCAAACTTTCCCTTATGAGATATTCGCTATAACGGGCCAATCGCACTGTGGTTTAGGGTTCTATGGATAGCTAAGGATGTTAGGTACATGTGGGAATTTCGCTTCTATCACTAAAACAGAGGGAGTTGTAGAGGTTTTAGTAAGAGTCATTTTTGCAGAATAGGTGTGAAAATGAAAACAGCAATGCGCTTTTGAAAATGACAGATAGTTTTGATTACACTATATTATGACTATGAAAAAGAGAATGCCACATATGGATCTTACAGTCACGTGATCAGCGTAACCCGCCTGTTGTGGATACTCTACTTCTTCCTGGGATTTACTTTAGTTATTCAGAATCACTAGGAATTTAACACAAGGGAGACAATCAGCGCAAGTAAGATTCTAACAATACTGGAGTTCTGAATTAAAGATGGGATGGGTTTGAGATTGGGATCATACAATGCAGATATTATGGGTCACTGTTTTTCCTATTAATACTTACAGCGGAAGATATTAATTGGAACGTCAGTTCTGGTCATGGATTGGATATGTCACGGACGGACAGCACATCAGGCACAGGGCTGGATCAGCTAGGCCGGTCACCGGATTTTCACAGGATCTGCCCTTCTTGGTTCTGGGTATTTCAAAACAGCGGGATAGCAAGTTACTGAGACAAGCCTTGTGGTAGCAAGCCAGAGAACTTCAAGATACTAGTTCAAAAGGACTTCTCACACCTCAGCACTTCACTGGGTTGCGAGAATAAGTTTGAGGATTTAGGCCTGGATGAAAGTCAATAGTCCTCTACTGCTTTGCAATAGTCTTGGCATCTGGATTAGAAGGATGTTAAAGCTGGATGTAGAATGCTGGACCAGAGAATCAGGAAAGTGAGTGAATCAGTGAGTCTCTTTGTGTTGTCAGCTGTCTCTACTTATCCTTTCAAATGACATCACAAAATGGGTGCATGGGCCGGCTTAGCTAAACTAACCCCTGTGAGCTGGGATTGGGTCAGAGCCTCATCTCCGCCTTGCATCTGAGTGATTGGATCAAGGCCGGATGATGTCTTATTTATAATTGAGCTTTACAATCCTTAGAAACCTCCCCTCAGCCACTAGTACCATAATCGTATTTTATCCTAAATGCATATTTCTACATTGGTCACCTCTACACAAATCACACACAAAGATTCATATTTTCTGTTGTATCTGCTCATCAAAATCCCACAGCTGTGGGATCTTGTTTCACCATTCTGCAAAATGTTGTCCTTTTAGCCATGAACACAATTTCCAAACTTTCTACAAATTTCACAACTGTGTGTGTTTAACATAGGGATGTGTGTGTACATTTTCACAATTCTAGTAGTAATACAGTTCACATAAAACCACATATATTGCCATTCCTGTCCAGAATATGTTACACAGTTCTACCGCCTCTTAAAACGTGCAGCCAAAAATTAGGATAGCAACTCTGTCCTTTTTATATTTTTCACCACTTTGAATCACAAGTTATGAGTCTCTAAAACTTGTTCATTGTTCATTCTTAACAACAAATGGTCAGCCTTTCCTCTGTCTCTGGAGTCCAGGAACAGCCCCACCTTTGGGGTTTCCTTCTGCAAGCCTAGTTTACAACACTTTCACACCTTCATTTCCTGGGCTGAAGGATCTGCCATTGTTCATTCTCTTTCTGTAGACAAGAATCTGGCCTAACCCATAATTATCATCTCCCAGTGAGTTTCTTCTGAGAGGATTTCCCTCCCCCTGGGAGAAACCAGGTTTTCCAGTTCTTGCAGCTCAGCCAGGCTAATTAACTTCTTAAATCCATCAAAACCCAAACTTGTTGCATCACACATAAATAACTTACTTTCTTAGCTTTACATCTGGGGATCAAAACACAACTGAGATCTGTATTCCTTTTAGCAACAATCCTTCTATGTGTGCTAATCCGTCAGACTTTTAGTTTAAATACTTTTAAGTTTCATCATGAGCTCATCTGACAGCTGTCATACACAGGTAGCCCAGTGTACTGCACACAGATTTTGACAGGAGCTGTCAGTTTACAGACAATCCAGTTTGTCTGAGGACATGTTTTGCTCTTTGCACTTTAGGACTTTGTATATTCACCATGCTTCATTAGATTACATGAATTCTAGCTCCAAGCAAGGTTTTGACTGTTGAGAAGTGTTGTGTATAGGCATTTTGGAATTTTTAGCAACAAAGCAAATGTCATTTATAGGCACATTTTAGAGTTTCGTTTGCAAACTGCTGCTTCTCTCTCTGCACTATGTTTGCTCGTTCTGGAGTCAACTGGCACATTTTCTGCAGTGTGTGCTCTATCCCATCACTTATGCAGCATGGCTGGCAGGTTGTGCATCCATCTTTTTTGTGCATTTAAACACGTGGTTTTGCAGGTATTTGGCGCACACAAGAGTTTTGCCGCCATTGTTGCTGTTCCTTGCACCATAACTATCAGAGTGCTGCTGCATAAGATAGCGGAGAGGGTCAATATATCCCACAGATCCCCCCTTCCAACTTGGTTTTGACCTCCCGTCAAGGGGAAGTTGGGAGATTGGGATGTTCTTTTCTGTCTATGTGGAGAAATTCATCTGCTTCTCCCGTCAGTGACCGAGACGACCCGCTCTCCTTGCTGGTTCTGGTTGTGAGTAAGGAGCGACACTCTGGGCTCTTTGGGCTTTTCCTCCCAGTCCCTGAGTGGTCCTCCTTGGTGATTCTGGGGATGATTCTTAGTTCAACTGAGTCCTGATGCTAGAAAACAGAACATAGCATGGTTATGGAAATGTTCCCACTACTGTGTCCACAATTCTTCGGGCGATGTCAGCAGTGGGAAAGACACCTGCATTGATTACAATTAGCAATATTCCCCATCTATGTTCACTAATGGTCTTAACACTCTTCTCGCACATACACAGTGTTAGGTGGAAACCTGTGCAGTTCCCTCTGGGACCACTGCAAAAGATTTAGGACTACAGGTGTTTGGCGGTGAACCCACTTGGTAGCAGTCTGTACCACACAGATTCACTTGGTAGCTGTGGCTGAGCAGTCAGACTTCCCTCAAGAAGAGTTGAGCAGTATGTGGAGTATACAAAATAGGGCAATTCTTCCCAGCAAGACAAGCAAACACGCAACGAGGCTTAGTGTAAAGATATTAAGGTATTTATTTATAACGGAACATCTATGAAAAACACTATGGCACTTTCACGGCAAACAAATCAAACACAATTACTCTACGAAACGATCAATCCCCCTAGCAATATTTCGACAAGTCTAGGTTCTACCGGCACCACTTATTTACAGACAGAGGTGTATACCTCAACCTAGATGACACTCTAATATTGGTTAGAACGGGAGAGAAAAAGATAGGCAGGTTATGAAATCAACACAGTTCAATACTTCACGGCAAAATGTACGGTAAGAAGGCAAGAACCACAATAGCTCGTAAAGTTCAGAGGCCAGGCCCACTCGGAGAGAGGCAAGGCGATATGTCCCAAAAAGTCTCTAGTGGAGATGCATTCAAGTCTTTGTAGCAAATTGTTATCGGCAGATTGAACCAGTTCAGAACAATGAATGAGAAAAGCTTGGAGGCGACCCAACGGAACGGAGAGGATTAAGACACCTCACTCGAACCGATCAAAAGGGACGCCAGGCGGACACGGTACCTTGTTGTGGAGGGCAGCTCCGGCGGGGGCAGTTGTTCCTGGTGGTGGATGCACGTCGGGTCTTTGCCAAGAGTAGAGAGGTTCTCGTCGTCGAAGAAAAGTGAAGTCCGGTGCACCACCAGGGAAGAGACCAGCCGCGGAGTGCTCCGTCACAAGGCACCACCTTTTGGTTGCGGTACAGGGGTAGTGGCTATCCGGTTGCCGAGGTGCGCTGCAAGGGCAATTCGACCACTGCGTCCTGAGGCGAATAAAAAGCAAAGGGGACTGGTTGTTCCCACCAGTCAGGGGAAGAGACTCTCCGGCAGGGAGATCTCCTCTGTCGTCGGGAAGTGGTGAGTCGGTTCCGCAGGGCTCCACCGGAGGTGTCGTCGTGCAGGTCGGCTCAGCGTTACCCTCGTCGGATTCTTAGGTCCTGTGGCGACTTCTGAAGATCCAGTCCCAAAAGCCCTGCTTTTATGCAGAAAACCCCCATTCATTCAGCCTGGCTGTCAATTAACACATGCTAAGTGGTGAGCGGGAAGGCTCACCACTTGGGCCAATCACTCCAGAGTGCGACCGGACCTGGTAAGGCAACTCGGTCCAGGGTGCCTAAACCCCCTCCCACACCCCTGTGGTAACTCAGACAGAATGACACCACTTTGGAGGGTCTCTGTACAGAGCCTGCCAAAAGTGGAACAAAGGGCTCAACCTTTGGTTTAGGAGTCACAGAGACGAACACAGATGCCATTTTAAAAACCGAGTTCTGGTAGAAAATACCATCCGATAAACTTATTTACGGTAAGTAGACTGGTGGTACGTTAGAGATTAACGAGAAAAAGTATCAATCTCCAACAATGGGACGAATCCCATAGGGTTAGGTTCGGGGTCGAACATAACAAGTAGTTTCCACTGCCACCAGCCAAAACTCGACGAGGGGGCACTGGACAGTGCCCCCTCGAGTAACAGATCCAGGAGTAATCGAATTACCCCTACTAGTACGTCCACAATAAGATGGTTTGTACTAGTTCTGTTAGTAAATTTAGGTCTAGTAAAGCCAATGGTGACTTTACATGCCCGGGGAGACAGTAGTCAGTCCCCGGGTATGGAGTCTATGGTGGAGGTCCGCTAGGACGCCCCAGTGCTACGGCACATAGGGTGCGGTGTAACACACATAGAAAAACATATGAGACCCTATGGAGTAAAAGACCCCATAGCCCATAGAACACATTGACATCCAAAGGAATTACACACATACATGTCCAAGAGTGGGAGAAAAAGAGTCTCACTCTTGGCAGGATGGAAAAAAACAAACTCCTGAAAGCCAGCAAAACTGCTGGGGGACTCACTAGGTTAGGAAATTCAGCCTAAACAGAGAATTCTCCCTAACACACAGTGAACATTTAGTAATTCTTTTATGTCTCCGGATTTTCCCCTCTGGGTTTCCGGTTGGCTCCTCTATCTGCTGCAAAATATGCCTGGGATGGCAACTCTTCAGCTGGTTTATGTGGACCAACTTGTCTTCCCCTTCTGTCAAACTGCCCTTGGGGATGAAGTTTCTGTAGGCGACTGGTGAGATTCTGTCCACAATTTCAAAAGGACCCCTCCAAATTGGGAGGAATTTGCACTCTTTGGCTTGGTTCCTGTGGAAATTGTACAAGTAGACCCGTCTCCTACCTGATATTCCTTTTTAGTGGTCTTCAGGTCATAGTCGGTCTTCATACTGTCTGCAGATCTTTCGAGATTCTGCTGAGCATAGGCAAAAGCATGTTGACAGTGTTTTCTCAGATTCTCAACATACTCATGGGTTGTGGAGGCATTTATCAAGGTCTGCTGTTGGTTCTGTAGAACAGATGCTGGGATAGCACCATCCTTCGTCCAGTCATCAGCTCAAATTGAGACATTTTTGTTGCAGAAGAAGGGGTAGATCTGATGGCCATCAGGACAAGGGGTAATCGAATGTCCCAACTTGGCCCAGAATCTGTCACACACTTTTTTAAAATGCTTACAATAGTTTTATTGTACCTCTCCATTCCACCACTAGAGGACTGCCGGTAGGCAATGTGTAATTTCCTTTTGACCCCATGTATCTCCCACATCTTTGTCATCACTTTGCTAGTGAAGTGGCTATCGCGGTCTGACTCAATCCTTTGGGGTAGTCCAAAACGCGAGAAGATGTGATTGATCATCAGGGCAGCTGCTGTTTCTGCCTTGCAATTTGGGTCCGGGAGACATTCCACCCATTTAGTAAAGACGCATGTTACGGTCAACATGTACTTGTTCCCTCTATAGGAGTGAATCACGGGCCTGATAAAATTGACTTGCAAATCTGACCAGGGCAGTGTCATCCCCCTCTTTTGGAGGGGAGCATGGTGTGTGAGTGATGTTGGCTGAAATTGTGCACACACAAGACACCCCTTCAAGTATTGGTCGAGTTCCTGCCCCATGTGTGGCCAGTATGCAACCTCTCTTAAGATTTCTAATGTCGTATGAAACCCCTGATGATGGGCTGTGGCCGCATCATGGACGTGACTTAGCATCAGGCTTCGGAATGAGGTAGGGACCTCCCACTGGTCAGGGGCATATATGTATTTCCTCTTGGATTCGGAACATTTTTGGACATTTCAGCAAAACTCTGAGGTCATCTTTCCCAATGTAATCGGTATCCGTCAGGGGAAAGCTCTCAGGGTCCTAAATGTGTTGATAAAACTTACCAATTATTGGATCCCGTTTTTGAGCCGTAATCAAATCAGCATCTGGGGTCTGCTTATTCCATTGTGCAGTTTAGAGTTCATTGTGAGCATTTTTCTGGGACCTAGTGATAGCATTGAACTGGATTTCCCCCAACAGGGACTCGATCTCAAGTAGCTCCCCTTGGATGGCTCCGGTTTTGGCCAGCTGATCAGCTAGGTCATTTCCAGTTTTGTCTGATCCCTCTACTTTAGAATGACCCATAATCTTTTTCCAGTAGATGGTCATCCCATTCAAGGTGACCAGATCATAAATATTATGTATTAATTTTCTGTGTTTTAATGGTTTATTATTAGCACATGGCATGCCTCTGGTTTTCCAGTTAACCAGGTGCTCCACAAACCCGTTCCGTACATAATCTGAATCAGTGATTATGACCAGTTTGTGGAGTTAGTGTTGGACAGCAGTGAGGATGGCTTGATGCACAGCCATCAGCTCTGCCACTTGACTAATTCGGGGACCGATTTTGTACCCAGCGGAGGGTTCTGGGGCATCAATCACTCATGCATTCCCTATGCCGGCCACAAGTTCCTTTTCCCCGTTGTTTTCAACATGGTAGGAGCACCCATCCACATAAACAGTGGGCATTCCCTCACACTTGTCTTCTTCATAGACATTGTGTGGATAATTAAGTTATGCCTCCATGTTGTCCTTGATTTTAAGACTTTGGTCCTCGAGACAGTTTTCTCTGGCACAATCATGCAAGTCAGCCAGACCTTGTGCGAGGGGACTCTTCTTGTTTTGGCCATATCTGACCACCACAGGAAATCCTTTCATTGACAGAATGCAGGAAGTAATTAGGGAATTACTCACATTTCCAGGCCGGATTCTGCCACTTTGAAGATATTGCAGAGGCTGGTGTGGAGTCTCCACTATGATATGTTCCCCCTGGATAAATGGGCGGTAATTCTTCAATGTCCACATCATTGCCAGGAGTGCCTTCTCACAATCGTTGAATTTTTCCTCCACGGAGGATAAAGTCTTACTCGCATAGAAGATTACTTTATTGACCTTGTCATGCTTTTGATATAATACTGCAGTCAAGCATGTATTTGAGAACCCTGTCTCCAAGAAGAACTCCTTGTTTTTGATAGGGTAAGCTAGGCAAGGTGCTTGTTAGAGGTTTCTTTTGAGTTGTCTTACTGCCTCGGCTTGTTCTGGACCTCACTCCCACTTGACCCCCCCCCTTCAACAGATGGATTAGGGGTCTTGTGATCTCTGTGTAGTTCTCAATTAACTTTCTGCTGTAATTAGTCAGTCACAGGAGGCTCCTTAGTTCCCGCAGAGTTGTGGGGTCTTTTAGATTCTGGAGTGCTTCTACTTTCTTTTCCTGGGGACAGAGACCCTTAGGAGTTATCTCATGCCCCAAGAAGTTGACACGAGTCCTGCACCACTGTGCCTTTTGGAAAGAGAGTTTTGCTCCGCAGCCCGCAACTGTGTCAGAACATAACGGATCTCCACTATGTGTTTCTCCACAGTTCAGATTTTGATTAGAACATCATCTACATAGGCCAGGTTACCCCTTTCACCCAAGTCGGGCATGGCCTTATGCAGAAAGATGTTAAATTAATTTCCGGAGTTGATGTATCCAAAGGGAGTCCGGGTCCAAGTGTACTGCTGCCCCCCAAAGGTAAAGGCCAGCTTGTATTGGTCCTCCCTACTGACAGGTACAGTCCAGTACCCATTGGTCAGGTCAATGGCAGTGTATACCTTTGACCCCTGGATCTGGGCCAGTTCTTGGTCAATGTACGGAAGGGGCCATCGGGAAGTATGAGCTCCCTTAGGTCATTGCAGAGTCTCCACTGCCCCTTTGGTTTTAAAATCCCCAGCACCAGATTATTGAAGGTGCTGTGGACTTGACAAATTATCCCACGGGACTCAAGGTTCTTAATTATTTCAGTAAGGGACTCCATTGATGCGAGAGGCAAGCGAGATTGCTTCACAAACACTGGAGTCATGACAGGGTCCGTTGGAATTGTTGTTGTGTGGATGTCGGTGCGACCGCAGTCATATCAGTCCACCACAAAGACATCTTGAAAATCTAAGAAAACTTGTTTCAATTTTTGCTTTTGCTCCAGAGTCTCACAGGCATCAGCTAGGTTGATTCTCTCTTCAACCATCTGCCGGAAGCCCAGAAAGAGCTCTGGTTTTGCTATCTCAATGGCCTCCTCCAGCTGGGTCAAGAAGTCCCTGGTCAAAGTACTGAATTGGACTGATGGTTTCAGGTGGGTGGACTTGAAAGATCACCCCATCCCTCCTGATGTCACAGGTCACCTCTTCCTTACCATAAGGGCAGGAAGAGTACACCAGGAAATTCCCCCCATGCCGGGTGAAGATCCTGTCTGGTGTTGTGTCATTTTCGCTATCACTGTTAAAACAGTCATTGGGGATTGGTCCTACAAGTTTGTTACCTAAATCTATGGAAAAATGTCGGTCATCAACCGCCATTCCAATAATATTGCCAGCGCCCAGAGTGATACTCCTTAGGTCGCTGTTATCCACCTCTATTGGAATGGTGTTGTGTTCTGTATTGACTAGTGGTGTTGGGTTTAGCCCAACCCTTGCTATTGGAAATGGGCATTGAGGTGAAGATAGGCATCAGGATTTTTTTGTTTCTGTCCTCTTTTAATTTTTACTTCAAGTGAGAATTGTTGGGTCCGTTCTGGGATGGTGACCTCCTCTCCAATCTGAATTTCAAATGCATATGGCAGCAGTTGAGCTGACCAAAATGCTTTCTCTGGATCATCAAAGTCCATGGGATTACCCGCTAATCGGGACCAGGCTTTGAAGTTGATTAGGTCCAAACTAATGGCGAAGCGATTGAGAATGTCACTGCCTAAATAAAATGCAGCAGGGACATCTCGTACGACCCAACAATTATGGACTATGCTCTTGTTGCCTATGGACATTTTGAGCATACACCTGCTAGGCAGGAGATGTTTGGAATTGGGTGTTTCCAGGTACATTTCCCATTTGTCTATCAATTTAAATGTGGGAATGGCTGGATCTTTTGGGAGTTTTCATAACATGGCCTTGCTGATGAAGCTCTTACCGTTGTTCACACACACTCGGGTGAGAACTGAGTCCTTCCCCTCATTTAACTGAATAGGGATGAACAACTGCTCTCCAATTTTCTGAATGTCAGCCAAGCTTTGAGCTGGTTTCTCATCATTTTGGACTATAGAAGTGGGATTTTCTGATTGTGAATTTGTATAGAATTTCAGAGTGTTCCCTTCCAGTGTGGAATGCCACTTAAGACTCGACGGAAGGTTGATTTTCAGAAATAGAGAGGACTTCCCATCACTAGTTGGTTGTCCTACTGCAATTACTGTCATGTCAGGGATTTGGTTATTTTGGAAATGGAATTCAATTTGGTCAGGTTTTTGTTCAACCATTTGGCATGTGCCATTTAAACTAACATGGTTGACACTATTTTTTAGTTTTATTGGTCGGTTAGTCTGGGTCCAGAGGACCTTGTTTACAAAATCTATGAGGGGCTACAATCTACGCAGGATGTCATTCCCTAGTAAACATGGTGTGCCCTCTGGAGTCACAACTATGAACGGGTGCTTCACCTTGTGTTGCCCAATTTTAATGTCTTCATTCCCATCGAAGTTCTGAAGTTGTCCATGAAGAGGGGTGAGAGAGAGTTGGTATTTCTCCCCTATTCCCGAATTCAGCTGATCAAAGGCCCTTTTTGACAGAAGGGTGGCTTGGGATCCAGTGTCCACCAGTGACACAAATGTACATTGCCCCTGTATTTGGACCAGGGCATAAAATCTTCCCTCCTTTTCCTCAAGGAGGCAAAGATAGTGCACATTTTGGGCCAATAAGTGGGTCAATTTCTTTGCTCTGGATTCTGACAGATGGGTGATTTGGGCAGGAATTTGTTTGGGATCTTGGGAACCTGTAAGACAAAGGTGACAATTAGATATGGGGGAGTTTGGACTCCCCTGGTTCTGATTCTGGCTACCTCCCCTTTCTGGAGGCAGTCAACAGGATTGGTTTGAACAAGGTGATTTTCTTGCTGGTCGTTCTGGGGTTCAATGGTGGGCAGTTTTTACTCGGTCCCCACATCTACCCAGTCTTGATCAGGATCTCTTGGGACCCATTTTTCTTTAGGAGGAGTTCCTCCATCCCTGAAGGAGAAGATCCTTTTCCCCAGAACCCTCCAAGGACCCCTCTCCTTCAAATTGGAAGATTCGAACCTCCTGCACAAAACGGGTCTTTTTAGGCTCTTTATTTCTCCTACCCGCCCTCTGTTCCTTAGGTTACAGACTTTCGGGGACAGGAGATTCTGGTTCCGGTTCCTGGGTTTCCAGGTGCTTTTCACAAGTGGGGAAGGAAGCTTCCTCTACGGCTTTACGCCCCCTTCCCCCTGTGCCTCCTCTCTGGGAATCCGTGGGTTGTTGCGGTTCTCTCCCTGTCATTGCTCTGGAGTACCAGACCCTTGATTTTAGGAGTTCTGGGCCACCATGCTCATCTGAGGGTTCTGCTGAGCCCTCAACATGCGACCCAGATCCTGTGCCAGGTACGGGTTCCTCTGGTCTACCCTAGGTTGATCACGGGAAGGGTAACCATCCCGTCTCCCATAATACCATTGGTTGGGATAGTTTTGGTACCCCACCACCCTTGGCCTCTCCTTTACTGGATTGGGCTGTCTGGGTTCAGGAAAGTGGGCAAAGAAAGAAGGGTTGTTTTGGGGGTTCGTATTTGGCGGGTACCAGAGAAAGAAACTCAACCCAGCATTTGGGGAATTACTGCCCTCCTGGGGAAAGTGAGGAGGGAAATTTCCTGCGTTGGCAGCTGCCTGGTTGGATCCTCCTCCGGGGCTGGGGGAGACCACACATAGCCCAGGATGGGTCTACTGCCCTTGTCACGGGGGCTGATGTAGTCAGGGGCGTTAGAGGTCCCATTGGTGGGGTTACCTCCCTGACTCCCTGTTTCGGATTGGCCTGAGGCCCTTCTGGGTCTTTGGTTGGTAGGATTTTGTGCAGGAATGTTTTTAGGCCCCCTCATCTCCAGATCTAAAATGGGGGCAACCTTCACCTCTGCCACCTTAGCAGCAGCAGGGGTGTTGGTTGGTTTTGGCCTTTTATTGGCACTTTTATTTTCTACTGGTTTCTGCACTTCGTAAATGTGAGTTGCTTGTTCAATGACCCAGTCTAGGGATCTTTTCTCATGAAAGTCCCTCACCAGCTGGGTCATAAGGTATTTAGGGAGTGCATGAAAGAAGATATTGATGAACTCCCTACTGTCTGTGCGCACCCTCCTGGTGGTCTGCGTAAAGGCATGTTTCAGCTCTTGGACAAATTCTTGTGGGGCCTGGTCTTCCCCACATTGCAGATTGTAGGCCGCCTTGCGGGCCTCTTGAGGGTTTCTGTGTATTGAGAAATGCTTTAGGATGGCTGCCCTATAGGTGGACCATCTTGATTGGTTCTGATCCTCCAGCCCCACAAAGAAGCTTTAGTATTCAGGGGAAATTGTCCACTTGACATACTGAATACAACTTTGGCTGTCCTTCAGGCGGAAAGTCTCCATCATTTGCTCATACAATTCGAGGTGCTCCCAAACTGAATATTTGGCATTTTTATGGGAGGGTGTTATGACACTCCTAATAGCCTTGATTTGCTTCAGGGGAACTTTCAGTATGGCCCTCTTAATTTTGGTGGCCTTTTAAGTTTTGGTCACCCTTGTCCACTCATCCTCTAACTCAGAGGCACTGCTACCAGAGGTGGCTGTCTGGTCCTCTAGGCTCTCCCTGATTCTGCGGGCTTGGGAATGGCTGGCAGAATGTGGGGGCCTAGTCTCTTGAGACCTGTGGCACTCAGAAGAGTCTTCTGACTCTCCCTTGCTCCCAGGATTGGCTGAGTACCCCCCTCAATGTCCTAGATGTGAAGAGGTTTTTAAGATGCTCTTTGTGGGCTTATTTTCATGGAATTCCCTACCAAATTTGACTGACTTATCTCTGGGTAGGTGATAATTTTGAGGACACAGTTCTCTGATTCTTCCCTCACTGGAGTCTTCCTGATCAGAGAGGCTGGCCCTAATATTTGGGAACGTGTACATAGATGCCCACCCATCCATTTCTGGGAGACGCTGATCTGTCAGTCCCATATCTCCCATTGTGTTGAAGTCTACCATCCCTGTGGCCTTTGGTTCATATGAGCCAGTGGACCTGAGGGTGGCAGAGTCCATGGAACTGAAGGGATTAAAGCCCCTGATGCCAGGGGTCCTTAGGTTATGCTCAGGAGTTTCTCTTTCCCATCTTACCTCGTCTCTTTCAGTCCCTATTCCCTGATGACATGCCAAAATCTGACCCTTTTGCTCCTCTATTAAGGCCTTACTGGTCTCTATGATTTGTTCTTGAATGGCTATCCGTTTGTGGAGCCCGTCATTCTTTTCACAGAGAGCCTCATTGTCTCTCTGTGCTTCCTACCTGATTTGGGAATACTGGGCCAATTCTTGCCCCAGGAGATTCACCTCCTGAGTTTGGTCCTTGTTGGTCTGATCATTCTTTGCAAAAGCATCCTCCACCTGCCTGGTGTGCCCTAACAGCTTTTCATAATCAGTTTTGATTTCCCCAAACTCCTGAAGAACCAGCTTTCTTTCCTCCAACTTTGTTTTTAAATGGCTGGCTTACTGGCCTAAGGCGTCCCTCTCCTGAGTTAGAGTGCCCCTCTGTGCAGCCAGGTCATCCTTCTGCTTTTTAAATGCACCAGCTTTCTGGCGCTCCTCATCAAAATCTGCTTGGGATTCTAGGTCTTTAATAATTAATTATTTTCCTCTTTTAATTTGCCTATCTGGTCTTGTAAGACAACCATCTCTCTATTAAAAGTTAATTGTTGCTCCAGCTTTTGTTGACTCTGTTGTAGAGAGACCAACCTTTCCTGACACTCTTTTTGCAGTGTCTGTACCTGGGCATCTTGCTCTGCATTCTTTTGCAGTAAGATAGCCAGGTCCTCTTGGAGTTTGGTGGCATACTGCCTAGCCACTGTTTCAGATTCTTGGCTATCCTGCAGCCTTTGCTCTGCAGAGTCCAGATTGCTCTGGATTTTCTGCAGTGCTTCCCCTTGCCTCTTGGGCAAATCTATATTGTCTGCGTGCAATCCCTTTATAACTCCTAGGTGGAGGGACGGGTAGGACGCTATTTTGGCAATTTTACTCTGCTCCTCTTTTATTTTTGGGGCCATATACAATTCGCTAAGTGCTTGATGTAATGGACCCTTGTCCTGCCAGGTATCTAGGTAGATTTCAGTGATTTGTGTTTTATCCCCCCGCAGCCATACCTGTTCGTCCTGTTCTGGTCATTCACCCCTGACAAACAATTTGTGCAGGGGGTGTTCCCTAGCAATATTAATTTCCACTGCGGTCGCCATTCCGAAAATATGAATTTCCTCTGACTTATCTCAGGGTTACTTTACTTTTGCAAACAAGCCCAACTCCTTTGAGTATTTCTTTTGAGGGGTGCTTGTACAGTGTAGCACAGTATGGTAACCCAACAAGGTGTATGTACCCCATCAGCTAGAACGCTGTGTTAGACTGTCACGAGTGGTATGTCAAATTCAGGATGCCGGCATCAAGCCCCCAAGCTGTAAGTGATTTCAATCCGGCATACACCCAAGTCACGCCCAGCATGTAGTGCGCAAATGAAACCCTTATTTATTTTATCTATAAGTTTAATATTCTGAACGATATACCACTCGTATCACACCCTTCTCCTGAGACCCCCCCCCCCCAGTCTCTCTGAACCAGGAATCAGGCGAGTTTGCAAAGGTAAATATTTATTTATGTATATAGAATGTAATCACAATATATTTTAATAGGTACTCACAAACACCAATGGGGTGACAGAACACTGAATAATATCTTTAATACACTAGGAATCAAGGAATGAGGATAAAACAAATGCAGCACAGAAAATAATACTTTTGTGTTGGTTTGGAACAGATAGCACTATGGTTAGAGGCTCCCCCTGCAACACCCCTCAACCCCCCCAATAGGCAAATTAAATAGATGTGAGGAGAGAGCCAGTATTCAGGAATACCACAAATCAAACAGAATGTCACTCCCACCTTCCCTCTTCAAACACAAGAGAAAAACAGAATGGACTTTTCAACTGTCAGGATGACTTTGAAATTGTCTTTGGAATTTGCTGAGCAAAAATACCAAATGTGGTCAAAAATACTATAATTGTTATAAATTCCTATGGGAGCCGCTTTGAACAGATGCAAACAATCACAAGCAATAATTTAGTCAAAAGAAAACATTTGAAATCTCAAAGTCCAAGTAGGAATTAATCTAAAGCTAATTCACACTTGTAAAGAATTTTCAGAATGACAAATTGCGGCAAACTTTCCCTTATGAGATATTCGCTATAACGGGCCAATCGCACTGTGGTTTAGGGTTCTATGGATAGCTAAGGATGTTAGGTACATGTGGGAATTTCGCTTCTATCACTAAAACAGAGGGAGTTGTAGAGGTTTTAGTAAGAGTCATTTTTGCAGAATAGGTGTGAAAATGAAAACAGCAATGCGCTTTTGAAAATGACAGATAGTTTTGATTACACTATATTATGACTCTGAAAAAGAGAATGCCACATATGGATCTTACAGTCACATGATCAGCGTAACCCGCCTGTTGTGGATACTCTACTTCTTCCTGGGATTTACTTTAGTTATTCAGAATCACTAGGAATTTAACACAAGGGAGACAATCAGCGCAAGAAAGATTCTAACAATACTGGAGTTCTGAATTAAAGATGGGATGGGTTTGAGATTGGGATCATACAATGCAGATATTATGGGTCACTGTTTTTCCTATTAATACTTACAGCACAAGATATTAATTGGAACGTCAGTTCTGGTCATGGATTGGATATGTCACGGACGGACAGCACATCAGGCACAGGGCTGGATCAGCTAGGCCGGTCACCGGATTTTCACAGGATCTGCCCTTCTTGGTTCTGGGTATTTCAAAACAGCGGGATAGCAAGTTCCTTAGACAAGCCTTGTGGTAGCAAGCCAGAGAACTTCAGGATACTAGTTCAAAAGGACTTCTCACACCTCAGCACTTCACTGGGTTGCGAGAATAAGTTTGAGGATTTAGGCCTGGATGAAAGTCAATAGTCCTCTACTGCTTTGCAATAGTCTTGGCATCTGGATCAGAAGGATGTTAAAGCTGGATGTAGAATGCTGGACCAGAGAATCAGGAAAGTGAGTGAATCAGTGAGTCTCTTTGTGTTGTCAGCTGTCTCTACTTATCCTTTCAAATGACATCACAAAATGGGTGCATGGGCCGGTTTAGCTAAACTAACCCCTGTGAGCTGGGATTGGGTCAGAGCCTCATCTCCGCCTTGCATCTGAGTGATTGGGTCAAGGCCGGATGATGTCACATTTATAGTTGAGCTTTACAATCCTTAGAAACCTCCCCTCAGCCACTAGTACCATAATCGTATTTTATCCTAAATGCATATTTCTACATTGGTCACCTCTACTCAAATCACACACAAAGATTCATATTTTCTGTTGTATCTGCTCATCAAAATCCCACAGCTGTGGGATCTTGTTTCACCATTCTGCAAAATGTTGTCCTTTTAGCCATGAACACAATTTCCAAACTTTCTACAAATTTCACAACTGTGTGTGTTTAACATAGGGATGTGTGTGTACATTTTCACAATTCTAGTAGTAATACAATATAAAACCACATATATTGCCATTCCTGTCCAGAATATGTTACACAGTTCTACCGCCTCTTAAAACGTGCAGCCAAAAATTAGGATAGCAACTCTGTCCTTTTTATATTTTTCACCACTTTGAATCACAAGTTATGAGTCTCTAAAACTTGTTCATTGTTCATTCTTAACAACAAATGGTCAGCCTTTTGTCTGTCTCTGGAGTCCAGGATCAGCCCCACCTTTGGGGTTTCCTTCTGCAAGCCTAGTTTACAACACTTTCACACCTCCATTTCCTGGGCTGAAGGATCTGCCATTCTTCATTCTCTTTCTGTAGACAAGAGTCTGGCCTAACCCACAATTATCATCTCCCAGTGAGTTTCTGCTGAGAGGATTTCCCTCCCCCTGGGAGAAACCAGCTTTTCCAGTTCTTGCAGCCCAGCCAGGCTAATTAACTTCTTAAATCCATCAAAACCCAAACTTGTTGCATCAAACATAAATACATTACTTTTTTAGCTTTACATCTAGTGGATCAATAACACAACTGAGATCTGTATTCCTTTTAGCAACAATCCTTCTAGGTGTGCTAATCCGGCAGACTTTTAGTTTAAATACTTTTAAGTTTCATCAGGAGCTCATCTGACAGCTGTCATCCAGAGGTAGCCCAGTGTATTGCACACAGATTTTCACAGGAGCTGTCAGTTTACAGACAATCCAGTTTGTCTGAGGAAATGTTTTGCTCTTTACACTTTAGGACTTTGTATATTCGCCATGCTTCATTAGATTACATGAATTTTTGCGCCAAGCAAGGTTTTGAATGTTGACAAGTGTTGTGTATAGGCATTTTGGAGTTTTTAGCAACAAAGCAAATGTCATTTACAAGGATATTTTAGAGTTTCATTTGCAAAGCGCTGCTTATCTCTCTACACTCTGTTTGCTGGTCCTGGAGTCCACTGGCACATTTTTTGCAGTGTGTGCTTTGTCCCACCACATATGCACCATGGGTGGCAGGTTGTGCATCCATCTTTTTTGTGCTTTTAAAAACACGGTTTAGGATGTTATTGGCACACACAAGAGTTTTGCCACCATTGTTGCTGTTCCTTGCACCATAACTATCAGAGTGATGCCACATAAGATAGCGGAGTGGATCAATACATCCCACACCTTCATGTTTGACCCCTGCCCCCACATCCCACCTCCTGCGTTGTGTTGTGCTGGCCCATGCCACTCCTTTGGCTTTTGCTCCATCCTCCTCCTACTTTCCTCCCTGCACCCTATATGGTGCTTTCCGCCCCCTCATCTTCTCAAACTGCTACTCTATCTTCTACCCTATCCATCTCACTAAGTATGGAAGGAAGAAGTTCAAGAGGGACATCCTGGTCTCCAACCCAGTCCTCACTATTGCTCATACCTACATCAGTGCTTCCACCAGACAGACTCTTGCCAACATCCTCTTTGTCGTTCCCTCACCAGACCTATGGACCCCTCAAATGGTCTCGGTTCTCTCCCCTATGTCTTCCTCTGCCGTTAATGGTGGCACTGGATGGGATTTCCTCTTGGCCTCCTTCCACTCCTCCAAGACCATCCTTAATGTCTATCTGAATGGCACCATCTTTGTCCAAGGCCCTCAGCCCAATCTCCTCCTTTTCAATAGGGGTCTACCGTATCTTATCAACTTCCTTCCTTCTCCTGCTACTCTGACTAGCTCCTCTCTGACTACTATCCCTCCTCCTGCTAGCGCCTTTGCCCAATCTCAGGCACCTCCACCACTTTGGCGGGGTGTACCTCAAGCATGTACCACATCCCTGAAGACTGTCAAATGTGGCAACCTACTCCACGTCACAACTCTCAACTCCTGCTCTGCTGTCAAACACTCCTCTGACATCTGCCGCCTTCTCGAAGAACTTGACCTGGATGTTCTCGCTCTCATCGAGACATGGTTAATGGCCAGTTCTGAAGAACAAGACATGCACCGACCCTTGCCGACCGGTAACCCTGTGCTGCACTCCTCGTGGGAACTAGTCCCCAGTAGTAATTCTGCCTTGCAGAGACTAAAGACTCCCTCGTGGGAATATTTGTTCAACAAGGCTCAGTTTTCACCAGTCTTCAGAATGGTGTAATTGGCTTGATCTAATGTTCAAATAGTCCACCGGGTACATTCGGCCATGTCTAGCTGTGAGTCTCCAACCAAGAATAAATCCGGTTGAGAACAAACAGGTGTAAGGCAGACCCAATTGTTATTACATCATATCGCCAGCAGATTTGATAAACAGATTTAATTCACACCACACCAATACCTTAGATGTGTGTAAAAGAACTAATTTAATTCACAGATTTAGTTCATACAAGTCGGTTTGTAATTCAAAAACAAAGGACAGCATTTCAATTGAGCTAAAAGAATGCTCTAAAACAAACCATGTGCGGTAAAGTACAAAAGTAAAGTACACTTCATCTCAGTATAACATGATAGAGTAATTCATATACATGACAGTTGTCAAATTTGTATTTCACTTCTTCTGAGCCTTTACATTCACTCTGCTCAGAAGTTTTTCTAAAGACACTCCAATTGAGTAATCAGTGCCAACGCGTTTCGGATTATTGGAAATCCATATTCAGGGCAGGACGTGTTTTCATTTCAACAAAATTCGATAGGGATTCCTACAAAGTATAAGGATACACTCATTAGATTTATATAAGGTTTGGAGGAACTCGATAGGTAACTCTCCAAAATGGAGATAGACTGACCTGCTTTCCTTGGTAAGCAGAGATAATTCATGGCCACCTGTATGATGTAAGTGACATAGCAAAACAGTTTGTGAGTATTAGATTAAGGGTGCAGAGCAAACTCTAAAGAGCTGTTAATGTAATTCATCATGACTTACACGGTCAAAAGAACCAAATGTCTCGCCGGGTGCAATGGCTGTATCGGGCTGTGGCTCCGACAATGCACAACTGGAGGTTTAGAGAAAAAGGAAAGGGGGGTGATATTAGATCGTATGCTCTCAAGCCAGATAGGCTGAAATCAACATAAGCTTCGGAGTGGGCTGTTGGGCCCTGTTCTCGGATCAGTGCTAATTGCATAATTCAACGATCGTGATCAGTAATCGCCTGCATTTAGCTGAAACTTACTTGGAAGGGAATTGCCCACGGGACGTCGAACGAAGCCGCCCGTCACATGGACATGATGCACTGCTCTCCCAAGCAAAGTAGGTTGCCATGGGAGCAGCCGCGCACGTGCGTCCCCACACGGGGCGCCATCTTCGTATGGGACATAGTATCATGGGCGCGATCGTAATACGTAAAACAATCGTGTCTATATTAGATCCTTTAATAAGGCTCGACTAGGTTGTCTATTCTCAAACGATCACGTTGGTCCAACCACACACTGTGTGTAGCGACTAAACTCCTATGGCATATACTGAGGGCAGACGCGGTGCCTGTTCTGCCACATGTTTGGACACTCTCCTCCCTCAGGGCTACAAGATCCTCTATGAGATCCTCTATGAGATCCTCTACAAGATCCTCTATGAGCCCAGAACCAACCGACCCAGAGGTGGACTAGCACTGATCGTTCTGGAGTGGGTCCCTGCTTCTGTCATTCCTACACAGGCTTACTCCTCCTTTGAATGCATGGTCTGAAAGCTATCTATCTCTCCTGTCCTCTCTCTGACTGTGGCCACCATCTACAGGTAACCTGTCCAGGTTGCCCTCTTCCTCTCAGAGTGGGCGGACCTTTCCTCTTCTATCCTTGCCTCTAGCTCTCAACTTCTCCTCCTGGGTGCATCTAATCCCTCCTCTGTGCTTTTCTGCAACCTCTGCAACACTCCCTCTCTTTACAATCTACTCTCTGGTCCAACACGCTCTGCCGAAAAACACCTTGGATGTTCTCATCTCCTCAGAAATCCTCCTCTCTAACCCTTGCACCACTCCTCTCTCTTGGACTGACCACTTTCTTCTCTCCCCTCACCTGAAACTCTCTGTCCCTCAGGCTAAGCCCACCCCAGCACTGCCACCTACCTTCTCGGTCATTCGGCCCATGAAGCATGTGTCAGTGGATGCCTTTGCCTCTACTTTCTCCGCTCTTCCTATGCCTGTGGCTGACTCACACTCTGACACAGCCCTCTCCAACCTGCATCTTTCCATCTCCAACACTCCTGACACCCTTTCCTCTGTCATGGGAATTCTTCCTACCTTCAAGTGTAACTCTTGGTATGACTCCGACCTCACCGCCCTGAAACGCAAGTACAGGGTGTCTGAGAGGAAATGGAGGGCTTGGGGCACATCCTCTGACAAATTGTCCTGCCGACCTGCTCCAAAGGCAATACAGTCTCTCTGTCCTTTCTAAGAAGAGAGTCCACATCTAAGCCCACATCTCTGCAGCCTCTAACAACACAATCAAACTCTTTGAAATCTGCAAGGAGCTGGACAATCCTTTGTCAGTCTCCACCTCTTCTGTTCCCTCCCAGGCCCTCTGTACAGCTCTGCCTTCTCACTTCACCACTGACACTCATGACATCCTGTCCTCTCTCTCCTCTTCCTCTCCCTCTCTCGGCCCCACTCTGGCCACCTCTCCCTCTCCTCCTCCTTTCTCCTCGTTCTCTACAACAACACCTGGTCATGTTTCTAGACAAGTCCGATCTATGAAAGTGTTGTCCAAACAGGTGCTCCCCCGCTCCAAAACCATCAAGGACCACATTGACACCCTCGCTCTGGCCTTGGCTGATATCTTCAATCATTCTTTCTCCACTGGATCTTTCCCCTCTCTCCTCAAGCACTCTCTTGTGCACCCCCTCCTAAAAAATCTTTCTGCCGATCCTACCTGTCCGGCAAACTATTACCCAATCTCTATCCCTCCTTTTGTGGGAAAACTCCAGGAAGAATTAGCCATCTCCCAGTTTACAATCCACAGTGAATCTGTTGGTTGTCTCCATGATCATCAGTCTGGCTTCAGAGCAGCCAGAGACACGGAAAATGCTCGCCTGAACACCTGTGAAGATCTGCTTACTAATTTTTATTCTAGCCCTCCTTCTGTCCTCATCCTCCATGACCTTTCCTCTGCTTTTGACATGGTCAATCACAGCATCCTAATCAATAGACCCTGCGAAAACCTGGGCATCACGGATCAGGTCCTGGAGTGGTAGACCTCCTTCCTCCTGGACCAACCCTCCCAGGTCCAACTTGGGCCATTTCTCTCCACCACCTCTCTCTCCACATGTGGTGCTCCCCAGGGCCCTATCATCTTACACTTGCTCTTCAGTGTCTACTTGGCGCTTTGGCCTATCTGATCTCTACCTTCTTTCCTAACTTTCAGTGTTATGCAGATGGAACTCAGCTCTCTTTCAGGCTCCCCTCAGCCTCAGCCTCCTCATCGCTCATTCCTGACTGCCATTCCGCTATTTAGGCATGGTGTGCCTCTAATGAGATTAATGCCAGTAAGACTGAGATCATTCCCTGATGCTGCTTTCCCTCTCTCACTTTGGCCACCCTCCTTGGGCCCTCTTTCTTCACCTTTCTGTCAGGCAAAAAACTTTGGTGTCATCTTTGAATCCACTCTCTCCTTCTCTCCTCACTTCACAGACATTGTCAACAGATGCATTCTTCCTTTTCTCACTTTACCCGAGAAGCTCACATTCTCCAGAGCCCTGGTTTTCTCTAGGCTGGACTACTTCAACAGCCTCTTTCTCAATCCACCTTCCTCAACTTTCCACCATCTGCAACTAATCCAGAACAGGACCGCGAGACGTGTCCTTGGCCTCAAGCCCAGGGAACTTATCTCTCCAGCTCTGAAATGCTTCCACTTGCTCCCGCTGGCTGCAAGAATCAAGTTCAAGACCCTCTGCATCATCCACAAGGCTTTCTGGGGGCTAAGGCCCACACAACATTCAAATCTCTCTTCCAATATACCTTCAGTCTCAAGTCCTTCGTCAGCTACCTCAAACTGTCTCAGGGTCAGATGCTTCTCCAGGCAGTGGGTGGGGGGTAGATCTCTCTCCTCTGCAGGTGCCTCCCCCTGGAATGGCCTTTCTGCCCCTCTCAAACTTGAGCCGGACCACCTCAAGTTCCGGAAGCTGCTCAAGGCCTTCATTTTCTCCTCTGCTTTGACTCTCTCTGCTGCTGACCTACCTGTCTGCTGCGCTGACTGGTTCCTTGGCTACCCTCAGTGGTTTACTGGGTACCAGGCTCCTACATGATCAGTCTCCCCTGCACTGCATATGGGCATACAGTGCACTTAGGGACTGTAACTGTAACCATTGGTCCCCTGCCTCCTTGCACTTGCCCAGAGCTACGCTGCCCTGGCTGCACTTACTTAAAGCAATGCTGCCCGGATCCCCCTTCCCTCTCCATGGCATTTCCCCTCTATCCCATCACCCTGCACTTCACATTGTCGCACTTGCATGTTCTGAATGACACAAGGACCAGTAAGATCAGTGTTTTGTCCTCCTTCTGTTTTTCCCCCTCCTTGTCTTGTCACACCTTGAAACACTTGCGTACAGACGCTTTAAAAATGACATATCATATGATATCATTTTACTAAATAAAACTTTTCTTATTTTGAATATGAATTGATTTCTAGAGATAAAAAAAACCCTGCAACCTAAGATTTCAATTTAGGTGTACATTCCTCAAGCTTCTAGTAGCCCAAGCTATTTTGTGAGCACCTACCCATGAGAAAGAAGAATGTAAACCAGGGTCGGAAATTTTTCAAGGCAGTTTCCCTAACCTGAAAGATCTAAATATTAATCAGAATCACATATACCAGTATGCTCTTTTAAATAGGAATAGAGGAGATCAAGTGTGCATGCTATGTTCTTGCTGTTAGCTTTTAGCAGTAGCCTGAGGCTTGTGTTAATGATACATTGTTCTTTTATATTAACAATAATGAGTCATAAATGATCTGCTGGGCCTCTCTCCCTCAATGGTTTGCTGTGAAAGAGAAAGTTGTTAGAACTGCTAATGGTCTTCAGAAAGTCTGTCAAATGTTCAAGCTAATTCAGCCTGCTGTGCACACCCTGTCTCGGCACAATTGGAGATCAAAGCCTTTTTCAAGTATTTTGGACCAGGTTTCCTTCGATGTCAGATAGTTGGGATCTTAGATGAATGTATGTACGTATGTATGTATGTATGTGATTTATATGGTGCACACAAAGCTAGAAGCAACAGAGTACTGTACAACAAATTGAGTGGATCCTAGGGGAGGAAAAGGATATTCTTGTGGTCTAAGGTCCTCATTTGTCCACAAAGTATTCCTTAAAGAGCAGGACCTTCAGAGATCAGATCACTTTAGATGTTTGGATATTGGCCAAACAGACCCCCATCGACAAATAATTACCATATATTGTTGTATTTCTTTAATGGTGGATATAACTAATGGTGGGAGGTTTCAGCTGCTACTTGCACCTTGGCTAAGAAACTTCTCAGCAGTAGGCTCTAACTGACCAAAAAGGTGCACCAAAGAGGCTGTTTGACCATATTGGTTTCATTTCAAATCTGCTTACCGGTTCGGATAACAAACGAGAGGAGTCTCACACCTCCTCCAAATCATGTCCTCTGTCGATACATGTTCACAGAGAGGAACTAAGGAAGTGAAATTGTTGTCACTTCAACTAAGAACCAGTCAAGTATCTGAAACTATTGATGACCTATAAGAAGATGTCTGAAAGGTATTTATTGATAAATAATTATAGTACTGATACCAATACTAATTCTAATACTTCTAATAATAATAAGAAGAAGAATAATAAGAATAATAATAAGAATAATTACCATAATCATAGTCATAATTGTAATTTGGTGATTTATAAAGTGTTACAAGCTAGATTACTCCAGCTTCCATGTGTTATAATAAGCAATAGTACCATTATTACCCACTTTGATACTTAATTTATCAACCTGGTGGGAAAGTGGTGAAGGGTTGAATGAACAGCCATAAAGCAGAAGTTCCTGTGTTGTTTTTGTCTCTTAAAACTGAAATGGTATAAGCAGCAGAAATATCACTGGATACAGTGGAAACAATTCCATCATCTTTATGAGGATTCCCGTCCACTACAGCACTAGTAGATTTGATATTAGTCAGAGATGGTGCGCCATACAGTCCCCCGGTAGGCACGCAGTGCAGTGAAATAAAACAAGGCACCAAGGCCATTACAAGCTTTTGGGGAAGATCCTTAACATTTTAAATTGAAGTAATCATGCAAATCAAGCACTGAGTGGTGAGTGTGAATCATAATGTGGTTTTGATTGTGGTTTGATGACGTTGTCTGAGTAGTAAGGAGAGTCAAAAGGCTTGCGAGTCAACCTGCTAAGTACCCAAATTAGGCACACCCCCAGCATTACCAGATGACCGTGAGGGCATACTGCACAGAAGTTAGACCTTTCAAAATGTTGCTTTTAGCCTGAATTTCCATACCTAGGGAAGTCAAATAATGAACATTGAGATGGGAAGCAGCCAACCAGAGCAACTCGGGAACTGATTTCAGTTCTCTCCTACTCTAAGGCTTCAGCCCCTGCATTTAAAAAAGCCTGGTGTGGGGATCATAAAACAGCACACCCTCCTGCTTTCTGCCGGCAGAGTGTCCAACACATAATCAGCCCCGCAGAGCAAGCATAAAGAATGCAGGAGTCCAAGGTCCTTGGACATGTTGACACTATGAGCATACACTTTAGAGCTGTGGAAAGAAGTGCATGTTGATTGGGGAAGAAATCCACCTCCTAACACTTTCAAAGGAGCAAAGAAGCAGCCACAAGACAGCGGAGCACACACACCAAGGGATCCAAGCATAAACAAGAGAGCCATGTATCCCTTGAAAGCCACTGTACAAGAGAAATTTGAAGATTCACCAAATTAAACCTCTCAGTTAGTCAGGGAGCACAGTAGAGCCAGGGTGGTGCAGGTGCAAGGGACAACATTCAACCTATTCCCCCTCACATCCTTGTGTAATCTTGCTGCTGACAAATAAATAACAGAGACAGGATAAGCGTTATAGTGAATCAAGCAACATATTTGGAGTGCAGACAAGTAAACCATGTATGAACAAATGCTTGGAGGTTTAAATAGCAAATATAGAATTGCTATGGGTAGGTTTGGATGTATCAGTGCTGTTAGCATGGGGTATTTTCCAAAGGCCAAAGTTTATGACATAATATAGTATCCAATGAACAGAAGAGATTGTATTAGGCGGGTATCTTGGAGAACATGTTCATGGACATCTGGTGCATGGATAGAAATTACTTTTGGGCCCTTTGAAAACCATGCTTAGTAGAAGCAGTGGAACAAGTACAAAGTCCAGCCATCTTCAAAGAAGATTATATAAAGAAAATTGTGACTGTTTATGAAACATCTGGAGGTGGAGGGCAGGAGCAAGGTCGCAGATAGGAGGAGAGCCTTGAAATATTTCTGAGAAACAAATTGAAACTATAGTTGCAAATTTGAAGCCTCTGAGGGCATTGGGTCCTGATGAGTTCCTGAGCATACACTGTAAAAGGTGAGCTGACATGTTCAAACCAATATACAACTCCTACTGAGTCCCACTCTAATACTAAACCAGAAATTATCTCAATCATAAAGGTGAAACAGGCACAACCTGAATGGTATACCTCCTACACATCTTAGGAGAGCATGTCAAGGGAAAGTCTGTAATCTACAAGAGAAATGTATACTAACAAAGGAGCACCAAACATCAATAGTACAGTGACACCAAAGTGAAGCAAATGTCCAATCAATGCTCTAAATAAATAATAGGGGAACTACAAATAGAAACACACTAATAAAATCACTACCTAGAAAGGGAAAACATAGAATATGAACACATTGTTATGAAAAGGCCACCCTGGGTTTGAAGGCAGTGGTCAACAGGCAAACGTTTCCGCAGCAATGTTCCAGTTCAAGGATAGGCTTTAACAAAGTATGGAGACAGATCTAAAAGTGTCACGTGGGTCCTTAATGCCAGGACACAAGGACAGAACCACTATGAATGCCTTTATCTTCTACTTTAGGATCTCAAGCACTTTGAGCCAGGCTTCACATACCAATAAGTCTAGTCAGTGTCGGGATTGTTGACTTGGGTGTTCCCAATTGATTGAGTCAATGTATAGATAGTCACATCAGTTCAGCCAAGTCCAGCAATGCAATGCAGGTAATGCGCAATAATTGGCTCAAATCAGCTGATAAATAGGCAAGCAATGGTTGATTCAATGGCTTGAAACAGCAAGAATGATAAGATCAGGTTCATGGATGTGATGCTCTTCTGCAGCGGGGATTGGCTCAAAGACGGCTGGAGTGCAGGTAGGCAATGGTTAAGTCAGTGGCCAACATTTTAAAGCCTTTTGAAAAGGTCAGCTTCAATGGTCTTGCAGCAGTTCGAAAAGTGTCTCGAAAGTAGACAAGTTGACTCAAAAATGGCTTGAGGTGAGAAACAGGTCCTAGAGCTGTTCATTGGCTTCTTTGTTTCTCGGAGACCCAGTCCAAGGTCTCAAGGGGTACGTTGAGTCTTCCTTTTGCCCTTCCCATCCTGGAATATTGCTAAAGAGCACTTGCAACGCCTGCCAACTTCAGTAGTCAGTGTTCTTTTCACCAGTGGTCCCAGTGGGAGGAAGAACTTGCCCAAGTAGTAGGTAATTTTCAAATGGTCCCCTGAATCTGGTAGGTGAGGGATTTGCTCCCTTCTTAGAAGACTTTATCTTCACCTCTATGGCAGAGGACTTCCAGCAGACAGTACCCCAACAAAGTTTGAGATGTGTGCCAAACACGATTCAATTAATTTGGGGGGAAGGGGCTCACCTCATTGCACAGTCATTGTTTCCACAGCAGATTGGGAAATTTAATGTTTTCTGTAAGGATCCAGTCTGGCTGATAATGTCAGTCCCAGAGTACTTTGTTGACAGGAAGTTGGAAGGAGGGAAGGAAGTATGAGTGGCTTAAGTGTGGGGAGACCTCTCGCCCTGCTGTAATTTCTCTATTGAGCTACTCTCCTACTCCTCTCCCTTTCTGCTTTCCACTAAAGCGACTACAGTGATTACCACCTTGCTGGGACCTCTCCATTTTGCTGGGAGTGCTTTCTTCAAAGAACTGGTCCTGTTCTTACATCCTGGGGCTATATTCTGTTCTCTTGGAAAGGTGACACGCTTTGCCAGCAGAAAACACAAGGAGCTTCCTTGCTGTACCCAATGGAACACCCGACCTCCCCACCCCCCAACAGATATACCTTCAAGAGGTAAGGAAGGGCCAAGTGATTCAAAGGAAAGCCCTTCCAGCACAGTGGGGCAGTCAATATAACTGGCCAGTATAACTTTGTATTCCATAGACCAGAACATCAAACCAGGTATGGATCACATGTATTTATTCATCTGTGCCTTGCTGATGTTTTGTAATATATAATTGATACAGTGTTTCCTAATGTTCTAAGAGGCTGCTTGCAGTAATGAACAAAACACTGTAACTGTCATGTTGCCAGGCTACAGTGAAGCTGCTGGTGATACCAGTAGACAGTCGCAGTAGAGGTATGTGAAAACACTTTACTTTCCAGCATGGAGCATTATGAAACTGAGTTTGATTAGCAGAACTCACTTTCTGAGGCAGAAGGACCACAAACATCAAAAAAGCTTGACCTTTCCTACCCACATAGATGGCAGTTTGTCACACAAGTATTTTCATAATTGATACTAAATAAATGTAAGTGATCCATTGTGGTGACAGTCCTAAAGAGTCAGCCAAGGACTGTGCCAGCCTATTGCCACTTGATCTCGTTTTTTTGGATTATTTTGGCAAAGGCATTGTTAAATAGGCTCTGGTGCACTGAAGGAATAGGTTGATGATGATGGATAATTCCAGTCTGTCAAGCAGGCTTTACCTTCTGCATGTCAAATGAAAAACCTGAATACTACATTTAGGCCCTGATTCATGGAATTATTTGCATGTAAAACAGGGATTTGTGTGCCATTCTGCCCACAGATCCCTGTGAAAAGAAGGTCCCAGGAATACCCCTTCTCACCCACGTGAACATGACGGCACAAAGAGTAAAATACACTCAAAGCCACTTATCACATGTCGGACTAACCCCAAGTGCACCCCTGCCTGACACATATGCAGGGAGTTATCCCCTCAGACAGCCATTTCAACCATATCAAGTGCATATCCTTCCAGATCCAGAAAAAATCCAACAGATATTGCGGACCTGAACGCCATAATGGACTGTCTCGATTAAGTAGCAAGAAACTACTTTGCTGACATCATTAGTGACACCACGACGTAGCAGCGTCAGTCATGAAAAACACTTGCAGCCCTGCACAGTATTACACGAACACACAAAAAACAAATACATATACATACTGTCAAAGATTTTATTATTTTTCCAAATGCAGTAACGCAGAACCACAAGACATCAAGAAATCCTGAGCAAGATGGTAGATGCTTATGGCAATTGACCCAATGGAACTACAGGAGTATATACAGAGCCTGGTAGGACCACATATGGCTAACCTATGACTAATTTATAGGGAACATTGCACAGTAGCAGCATGTAGAAATCACATTATAAGTCTAAGGAAAATTACAGAAGGCCTCAAGCCACAGAACACGAGATAGATGAGCTGGCTCAGGCGACATAAAACACGAAGCACAACCAAGCTCACAGCCAAGGTCAGAGATAAACAGTCACATTCCAAACTCCAGGCGACAAAGGAACAAGCTGCAGGAAAATGGAATAAATCCTCATAAATGCAGCACCAAGAGCTCAGTTTTGTGGTCCACAGCTACGTGATGCAGCCAAACTAGACAATGGGCATTCACCCATGGTTGGAAAACGAGCTGTCTCAGCAAGCCAGACGAGAAGTGAAACAAGTTTTGCAACGAGGAGCGCACTCTCATAGGCAAAGGTGGTCTACTACGAGATGTAATTCAGACATATAATCGTTTCCCAAGGCCTTCTGGGGCATGGGGCCTCAATATCTTCAACTCTCTCTTCCTAAATATCTTCCTTCTCGAGCTCTTCGCTCATTCGCCTGTAACTCCTTCAGGGTCAGTCGCTTCTCCAAGCAATGAGTTGGTGGTAGATCTCTTTCTCCAGCTGGGGCCCCCCTCTGGAACAGCCTCCCTGCCTCCCTTAAACTTGACTAGAACCATCTCCGGTTCCAGAAGCACCTCAAAACCTTTCTCTTTGCTTCTGCTTTTTCTCCTCCTCTCCCCTGCTGACCTCCTTGCTGTAACCGGAACTGCACTGGTTACCTGGACACCCTCTGAACTTAGACCCAGATCCCTCCCCTGCCATCTCACACACCTGCACTGCCTGCCTGGCAACCTCCGCACTTGGGGACTGTTTCTGTATCCTATCCCTACAGTCCCCCTACCAGCACTTGACACCTGATGTCTGCACTTTACCCATGAACTTGCCACTTGCCCCATGCTGGCCATTACTTGTACTTATTGTTATTATCTATTCCCATGTACTGCACTGTCCCATCCCCCATCCCATGCACTTGCGCGATCTGAATGACACCTGGCCTAGTAGGATCGTTGTCTATCCCCCATTTGTTCCCCCTCCCTTGCCTCATCGCGCCTTGAAACACTTTTGTATAGGCGCGTTATAAATGCCATATCATACCGTATCACATCACCTATAAGAGGTGCACAGAGGGCTGAGAACTGATTTGGGTACCAGGCCTGGGCAGACCAGCTAAAGCCAATCACGAGACAAAAATCCAGGGGTGGATGGCGAGGTGCAAGGTCCAATGGTAAGTCCACTACTCTGCAACAATGTAATAGATAGGCCCTTGGGGAAGGGGCAGGTCAGCCACCTGACATGCGAGGGCCAGTAAAATAACCTATATAGGGGATCGCTATATGTGTTACCACTCTCAGCACCCAATCATTAGTGGGGATAGGTTTTTGGGCAAGGGCCCAGGTGTTGATGACATGTAGCATCAAAACAGGGGAGCGTGCATTGTAAAGTTGAAATGTACTGGAGAATCTTGATTTTTTTGTATGATCCCTGTTGTTTTTTTCGTAATAAACCACAGTTCTAACCTGTTGTTGGCTGAGTCCTCTGTTTATTCTGGGGAAAGGGTTGTTGGGACCTTGGGAGTCAAAGAAATCCCCAGCCGACCTCTGGCATACCTGGTACTTATCCCAACACCTGTTTGATAAATGGGGATTTGCTGGCAGAATGGCACGCATATCCCTGTTTTACATGGAAATAATTCCATGAATCAGGGCCTTAGTATTTAACATCTCTTGTTATAGTAAAGGAAAACTAAAATTAGTCTTTTTTAGTATTCCATAGTATTCTTGCTTTGAAGACTGAATATTTGTCATTTACTAACAGTATACTAAACACATGCTTGTTTTCTAGTCTATTAGTCTTAATTTAATATTCAATACTCCATTACTCCTAATTTCCACTAATGAGAAGATGACAAGCTGAAAAGAAGATCTTTCATTTTGGTGAAGGGGCATCTGCCCTACGTGGTGGGTCGAGTTAGAGCTAGTAATTGCTGCAATGCATTTTTGGGACCTTTTCTGGGATGGAGCTCAGTCATGGGTTTCAACAACTTGGGCCTTTTGCAGCATAGGGCGGCAATGCTAAATTTTGTTTCATAATGGAATGTACATGTGCTGGTGTTGGGTTGACTAGCATGTTCATTTATTTATGTATGTATTTATTTATTGTTGAGATCTCATGGAATTCATGAACTATTTAGAAATGTTTTTTTATCATAAAAATACATATTTCAGTGCATTTTTAAAATGTTAAAAGGCATATATTATGTATGTGGACTGAGCAGAAGCAAGAAAACCTGCATGGGAACATGTTGATAAAACTATGCTTATCTATAAACTATTTAAACCTTAATATCAGGGGTCCAATGACAAACCTAGTTGCAAATGTAATTTACATATGTGTTTCAATGCCTTAGTGGAATTGAATTTCACTCTCAAAAGCGTTTCACATAAGTGTTTAACGTGTCTAATAAGCATCATTCTGGCAAGTGCAATAATATTAAAGTGTTAAACAAATTGATGAGCAGTTTGTGTCGGAACAATGTGCAAGGCACTGCCTGTTCGTGAGATGGGAGTCTCATTTATGTGTTTGTTCCGCTTAAATCTGTTTCTATTATCCGACGCCTGACATCTCCAGGATGGGAAACAAAGAGAAGCAGGTGTAATAATATACATTTAAATGAGAAACACAACAGAATTGTACGCGAGCAAATATTCCAAAGAGGATATGTTTATCATCAATGGGTGGGTGGTGTTCTCGAGACCCACATGAGCAGTGTGTCTGCCATCCTTGCCAGGTCTATTTTTAGCACAGAGGCATATCTGTAAACTGAATTACAGATTATCTGCCTGCATGCTTTGCTGTCACATCATATCTGAACATGTCTTAAGCTCCTCGGGTTGCATTTTACGCATGTGTTTGATGCACGTGTTTAAAGCAGGCAGGGCCAGAAAAAAAGCATGTGCAGGATTGACGCACATTTACTCAAATTCTTCTTTAAATTACACGTCTTCCCTCTGCGGTTTCTACAAACATTCCTCCTCTTTCAAGTGTTGTACGGTTGCCAGGCTGCTCCCCTCCCCCACAGCTCTCTGAGACGAGCCAAGTTCGGCAGTCTGGCTGCTGTTCATTATTGGTAGTAAACAGACGCATACGAAGAGGCGGGACCTTGAGCCGTGCTGCTTTGATGCTGACTTGATGCTTGCCAGTAGACACCATTCTTAAATCGTGTGCGTCCTTTAGTTGTAAAGGGATTCTCTCATCTGCACCAACGTAGTCAGGTTTTTAAAGAGGGGAGGGCGCTGAAGCCTTTTGATCACTACCCATGTCAGGTATTAAAAGCCACCAGCACTGAAGTGGTATCTTCTACTAGTACTTCTAATCACTGGCATGCAGAAATGCTCCATACTTGAAGTGAGTTTCCATGCAGGTTTATTGCGAAAGATTTAGGGAAGAAGTATTTAGACCCCTGGGTTTACTGTTTACACATGTGGGGGTTCCACACACAAGTTATTGTGAGTCACTGAGATTTACGTTATATTATGTCACGCAATTAGGTTTAATATAGTGCCACTCGTGGAGTGTTGGTGCTCTCTCTGTACTTTGGGTCCTGAAAGGAAGATGAGTTTGGGTTTGATTAGTAGGGCCAGAGTGAGGCATGCAAGATCACTTTGCTTTTGTGTTGATAGGGGCGGAAAAGAAAAATAAATCTGGGATCTGTGTGTAAAGTAGGTTTTTGGGTATTTGTGGCAGTCTTTGGAACATGCCCTTCATGTCGATGTTCGTTCTAACATGTGTAAGCATTATTGTTCTGTGGGGCGGTGTGTGAGATAATGGGCCTCATTACAACCCTTTCAGTCCGGTTACAACGGTGCTCGTAGGCTTACTGGCATCGTTGTTACCGGACCGGCAGAGTACAAGATTGCGGGACGGTTGCCTTTCCGCCAGGTCTGACCTGGTGGGCGGATAGGCACCCGCTCGCATACTTGAACGGTAGCACCATTACGAATGGTGCCAGTGCTACCATGCTCCCAATTCCCTTTGATTTCTATGGGACTTAAATGGGAATGGGGAGTAACTTTTTCCAACGCCTGGCTTCAGGAAGGCCAGGGCTGTAATGCCCCAGTGATTCCCCATTGCCAGGCGACGGGTAAAAAGCACAACTCCGTTTTTACCGGCATGGTTACCACCAGAGTTATAATGAGGCCCAATGTCCTTGCTTTAAGTGCGGTTTTGTGTAGTGACCTGCATCATTTCCAGAATGTCTGGTTTGTGATGTGTGGCTACTCCTGTCATTGCATTTGGCCGAGTGTAATTGGTATGGTGAGATACGATGGTAACCGGAGCATGTCACAGGAAGCAGGTAAGGACCATGGGCCTCATTACGAGAACGGTGGCAGCCATGGAGCTATTAGCTCCATGGCTGCCACCGTTCCGGGCTCCATTACCGGGTTCCTGAAAAGGGGACTTACCGGGTTACTCCAAGATAGGAGGACCTGGTAAGTCCTCCATGCAGGAACCCTTCCCCATTCCCATTTGATCCCCCATAGGGCTCAGTGGGAATGGGGAGGGAGGTAATAATGGGCAGATTACATCTGGCCCATTATTGCCTCCCTCTTCCCCTCGCGGGACCCGGAAAGCACGCCTGGTTTTACCAGGCGTGCAATCCGGTTCCCGCAATGGGAAACTTATAATCGGTGCTCCCGGAATGAAGAGAGCCGGTGCTCTACCGGCCCCCTTCAATCCGGGAGCGCCAGGGTCGTAATCAGGCCCCATGTCTTTTGATGGAATGCAGTGATATATGGGACACAATAAAGGTCCAGTATATTCATTAGGAACACAATATCCTTGGAGGCAATACGAGGAGACTGAATTCAGTGTAGAGCAAAACATTGAATGGTGCAGACCACGTGCAAAAGCATTTTTCAAGAGAGGATTATCAGAATGCCTTAGAGGGTTCAATGATGACTATTTAACAGACGACTTATTTGAGCACACACAGCAATCAGAGGCACAGTTCACAGATGGAACAGGGCACACATGTGTCTGTTTCCTTTCAGGATGCACAACATTGGGTGCTGGAGTGTTTGGGGTATTAGGTTACTTAGGCCCTGGCTTGTGGCTGGGCGGTGAAGCTCTTTGTGTGACTTGTTCCTTGGGTATGGTAAACGTTATTAGATCTTATAAAAGTGCATACGGTCAGAATGACACACATATCAAAATAAAAAGGAAACCAGCAGTAGAGAGAGGAAGGAAAGCAATAGGCAGAATACTGGTAACTACCGTTAAACACAGCTCTGTGTGGAGATCCCCCCACCTAGGCAACCTGTAGAAGAAAGATACAAGCCCAGTCCATATATTGTTCACACTAGACTTTCCAATAGTTCTGCACCCCAAAGTACCTGGCGATGTAGTGTTCCTCGTCGCGGAAATCAACAACCCTTCTTGAGTGATCTCCCTTTCAGGCAGGAGTCACGGGTCGTCGAATGTCCGACGGAGAACAGGTCGAGCTACGACAGTGAAGTGGCCGCGTCATTCCTAGCGGTGCTCGTTGATGGGGAAGCGTAAACATCCTGTCAGAAAGAGGCGTGCGGGACACCTCGGTGTAGATAGTTCTGTCTGTAAAGAGTTGAAGAACTGTGGCCCAGCAAGGGCTTGAGTCGTCGGCATCTCTGTGGTCTTTGGGTGGCGGGAAACCCACCGGTGGATGCTCCTCAGCGCGTTGACAGGCCTTCTCCAGCAGGATACGGCGGCGACGATGCGGACAAGAGCATCCTTGGATCAATGAAGTTCTTAGGCAATGGGAGCACGGCGGCTCCAGTCCGCGATGGCAGTCGTCGAAAGTGGCGGACAGCAGTCCGGGCGCATCTCCTTGGAGTTCCGCAGCAGTCCCCGTATTGGGTCGGCAGCCTGTCGAAGGTCTGTCTACCAGGGATCAGCGGTGCAGGATGGTCCCTCGTAGCTCGGGAAGAGGGCGCCTTACCAGGTCTTCTGTGGGTCAGTTCTTGAAGCACAGCAGCTTTCAGATTGTGAAGGAGAGCAACAGCAATTCTTCTCTTCCAGCAGGGCTCAAATATCAAGCTTCAGTTACTCCAGTTACTTGTCGTAGTGGACTTCAGCTTCTGAACACGATTCCTAGCAGTGACAGGTCCCCAGATATACTGTTGATCTCCCATTCGTTCCGCTGGGTCACACTCAAGCATCCAATCACGACTACGGGCATTCATGCAGGCAGGCAGCCAATCAGGCACACGAGGTATTCAGGCCATTCACTTCTCTCCAGACACTTACAACAAATTATGTGTATTGGGACAAGTACCGAGCCATTCAACACTCCAAGCTGCATTCATACCGGTTTCGGGCAGGGCTGTCTCAACCATTGTGTCAAACAACAGATACTAGACAACCACAACATAGAATGTATATTCGTCACACACCCCCATTCACCCAGGTCCCAACCACAGGCGTACCCACAACATACGGTCTTTTAGAAGGCTCCAGCCAGTCTGGTCGGCACTTCCCCACACTACTATATATGGAACTTTCCACCCAACAGCCAGTCAGGGGGAAGGGACAGAGGCAGGGCTTCCCGGGACTTCGGGAAGATCAAGGTAGCAGGTGATGGAAGGCAAGAGGCCATGGGGCCATTTTTTCTCCATCAGGAATCTACTGATTCCCATGACAGGGCCTGGGCATCCCAAAATGGAGGACGCTCAGGGCACCAGTCATTTCAGCCCGTACCCTGCTCTGTGGGTCACACACAGGTACCCAAAAACATACACTAGGGGCACAGTGTTGTACCCCACCCATGGGTGCCATAAGGGTATTCCATGGGTCTGTTGACCAAACCAAAAGGGAGAGAGCTGCACCACCAGGAGTCCCACATGAACTCCTGCACGGAAAACACGACAGAACACATGATAAAAAGGCAGTAAAGGACAAGGATACGGAGGCCCTGTCCCTCCGATGCATTTCCAGCATCCCACCCTCCATGGTAAAAGCATGATGCATCTGATTGTGCACAGGTGGAACAAAAATGTCTTGGGCAACGTGCTAATTTATGGCTACAGTGTCATAGTGCTGCCAATGAAGATTCTGTAGTTCTAGACCCTTTCCGATATTTCTGGAAAACATCCCATCTCTGTCGGAAATGGGATCATTGTGATTATAAGTATTTATTTTTTGGTCAAGTTTCTTGTGGTTCCTGGTCATCTATGATATCACTTGAGTGAGACATAATGAGAAGCTGGAGTCTGTGCTGCTGTTGGCTGAACATTGTAAGATAACAAGTTAGGCCATGAAGATATAAAATCGAAGTGGCCATAGATTTGATCCATCAGATACTCCACTCTTGATGTTGCAGGCCATACTTCTGGAGAGGGATATTTGATTCACTTATAAGTAAGGTTGACTTACTCTTTACTCACTCACTCTTGACTAAGGGCCTCATCACGAGTTGGGCGGTAACGCCGGCGTTATTAGCGCCGGCGCTAATAGCCCTACCACCAAACCCCCGGCGCTCGCCGGATCACGGGTTTGGCGGAAGGGTTATTACCCATTCCCCATTGGGCCCATTTGGGAATTCCTCATTCCCCATTGGGCCCAATGGGGAAAATTTGCGCTATTACCGCCGGCGGATTTCCCGCTGGCGGTAATCGTGCCGAAAATCAGCAATTTTGCCGCAGATTTCCCCCCAGCTCAGAGCTGGGGGAACATCTGCCAAAGCCATGATCTGGCGGACCCTTAAATGCGGCGGTAATAGCGCTACTGCCGCATTTAAGGGTTACCACCAGACTCGTGATGAGGCCCGAAGTCTGGAGTAACCTCTTTGTGAACCAAACAGCCATCTCCAGCAATAATTCAATGTACTCAATTACGTCGTTATGAATCCATGATGGAATCTTCTGTTTTTTTTCTTTTTCAATTTAGAACGTTACAGACCCTGACACAGTGTTTCCAACAGAATATGGTCATGATTGCAAATTAATATTGAAGAGATTTTGTATAATGTGCTAAACTGGCTTCGCACCTTTCAGTGCAGTTTCTTTTCAAGACAAGACGAACGTTAATTGCAATATGTTTGGTAAGGTCTTAGTTCTGGACAGATGAGATGGTGGGGGAAATAAAGGATGTATACACTAGGTTGAAAAATTGACAACTAAAATTAGAGAAAAGTTTACTACCAATACATATTATGTTTACTGCGAGTATCCTTATAGCAGACAGTTGGAATTCAACAGTGTACCTTTCTAAGGACAATAGGCAATTAAAGAAAAAAGGAACCCTTAAATACTATTGTTAAAAAAGTCATTTCCAGAGAAAAATGTATATTCAAAAATAGGAGACTTTTTTGGCTGAAATAGAATAGAATTGTATTACATATTGTAAAAGTAATACAGATATATCATATTGTGTTAAACACGTAGCATAACCAGCGTATCATGAACACATATTCAGATGTCAGCTGACATAGCACATTTTCCTTCATACACATTAAGTTGATAAGTGCAATTCTATGGACTTTGCTTGCAGTTATAGAAAAGCATCTACTTTCTTGAGTTACTGAAACAGAAAACATTAGCTTTAACGGCCTATAGAATGTACGTACTTTCATGAGGCACTTGTTGGATAATACATACAGTTTACACAGAGGAGCTGAAAGTATTTGTCTCATCGATTTACATGTATTAACATGTAGAGCACTTTGCAGATTTCAAGAGAAACTTTAAAGTGTTCAATTGGAACACATATGCTTGCATACTGCAGTAGGCAAAGGATAGTAGTGCCCTAAATTACAAAACTCTCCATTTCTAAGTAACAAACCAACATTATTTAGGTCACATAGTGTGCGAGGGCTGCTATCAACTGACAGGACTGACATACCTTGCAGAGCAGCACATCACAGGTTACCGCAACCCTTGATTGCAACATGGATAGCCATTGTCTCTTATGGCTAATTGGACAGGCAGATTACTGAATTATGCCCGAATCAAGGATTGTGTAGGGTCCGAAATGCATTGACACATTACACAACTGCATGAATGAACAACTGAATAAATACAGTTTATCTCAAAAAGGTTTCTTTGGAGGATTCAATCTAACAATTGTCCACTATCATTGAATATGAACAGACATTCCTAAAGTTTTAATAAACCACTTAGTGGTTCTTAGGGTGCACAGCCCTTACCATTGGCTAGACAGCCTTGGCCCTTTTTTCTCATTTATAGTCTTGTGCCCAGTATGGAGGCACGAATCAGAGGGTGTGCACCCCACTCACACAATTTCTAATAAAAAGGAAAAGATTGGTAAACAAGGTTCTTCGAATCAATTAGAAGTAATCAAGGGTGCCCACTCGCCCACCACACAAATAAGTGCTGCTATCAACCTCGTTTGCAGCATATAATGTACATGGATGGGAGCTTTAAGACATGTTTTATTAAAGGGGCAAACATTTAGTCTAAGAAACGTTTTTAAATATGTCAAACTGCCTATGGAAATTACTTAGTAGACTCGGGCCAAAGGTCTTTCCATTTGAATAAATTATGTATGTGTTGTGACCTTGAAAAGCATGTGCAGGCATGTTATCCTTGCACGCATTTGGATTGGTGAAAGTCCATTTGTGCCTGTAAGAAGACGATTCGCTATGAGAGAAATATAGAACCCACACGCTTGAGCTTGGTCCCCATGGATCCTAACACAGTCCCCCAGGAGCTGAATTACGAGCTGTGACAGGTCTCCAGCTGAAAGGACTGGGAAGGTCAGAAGAGAATAGAATATTCTAAGATTGAAGAGAAGATTAAATGAAGCATTGAAACAATAATCTATACAACCTCCATCCATTGAAATACTTTAATACACTTCACTATATTCATTAAAAGCATACATAACTGTAATGTTATTTGCCAATGTATCACTTAAGAGATAGACATTAAACCATACAATTCCAACAGTTGCTAGGCCCTGTTGCCTACAGATATTGAAGTGTCTTCATTGAATACCTTTGGGATTGTCTTTGGTTGGATTCATTTTTAGGTGGTGTTTAATGTGTGATTAAAAGTCAAATAAAGAAACGTAAATATTCTGCCCCTAACTCACTATTTCGAGGGAGGCCCTTGGCTGACTTATTTTTTGCCCAAAAGGACATGGTTAGTATTTAGAGGAAATTTGCTTGGAAATCTGGACCTCAGAACACTCTTTTGACTTAATAAAATTATCTAACGTCTAGCAAATGACCCCTCTTGCAGCCCTAATCAGAGGTAGAAGGTACAAAGGGCACATACTGGGCAGAGTGTGAAGAAGAGTGAGCTCTGCTCTGGTTCCTCATTCTGTCATGCTACCGTATTATGCTTAGTCAGAGCTTTCCTGCATCCAGATACTAAAACAGAACTCCTGTGTGGAGCGCGGCATGAAGTGTATAGCAGAGTGTGGTTGGCTGTGGTCCATGGTGGGACTGGTGATTTGGCGGGCATCTGCTGTTGACCCAATGCCTTCATCAGTGCCAAGGAACTATTGCATCTCAGCTACAGGAAGAAGCAGACTAACGGCGGGAGAAGATTCTGAAAATAAGACAGGAGGAGCAATGAATTCTGCCTCAGCTCCCCGAACTCAGGCTAAGTTGCGCCTGATAAGTGGTTCCACACTGCTCAACAAGTTTAACCAAGCTAATAACAACCATACTGAGTTAACTGAGAGATGTGTGGCTTCATCTGCTTGCAGTGTCTTTCCACTTGGTAATGGAGAAGGAGATGCTTTGCCCCACGACTGAAAAATCACTTGTGCTGGTTTTGATGTAAGCAGGACTTCGGCTGTAGTGGCAGCTGACACAAACAGCTGTGTATCAGGCGATTGTGGGGGCCAATGCCCTCAACCTGAATATAACAACACTAGCACCATGGGTGCTTGGGAGTTTAATGAAAAAATCAACAGTGACAATTTATCAGCAGCAAGGGGATTAAATTATGCCACCACTGACAATGGCGTCATAAATCTCCCGCCTAAAACACCTGAAATTAGCAATATCTTGACATCGCTTTCAAAAGAGAGACTGGTCTGTTGCACTAAAGAACAGGAGAGCGACTCCATTGAGAGCTTGAACACAGACAATACAGATAAAACAGAGATGACGGCAAAGCTTGTACAATGTCACAGCACACCGAATGTAACACTGTCCAATGATCTGCCAAATGTAATGAATGATGAGATACAAAATTAAAACGACATATTCAATCCAAAAGCTAGTACTTGTAGCCCAGCCTTGTCTGTACCTGCCTTGAAAACACATAGTACCCCATTGTCAAAATAAACGTGCAAACCGCTTCTTAAGTAACCATTTTTTTTAACACAGGCCCAAATATGAAAATCTACAATGACACAGTTAAGAAGATTGTAGCCAAGGGCCCAATACGATCGGGTGTGGCCGGTGTGGCAAATGAAATAGCTGATTCCGTGCTACTCAAAATAAAAATGACACAAATCCTACAAACAAAAATTGCAAGAGTAGTAGATGAGTCACCGTCTTTTTATCTTCCACAAAAAATGTCACTTGGAAGTCTGAAATCTCCCTCTAGCCAGGATGACGCCCTCATTGCGAAAGAGGTTGAACAAGAAAACACTGCAAAAGTGTTGAATAAAAAGGGGAATTGCGCATTAGCATCTACCGTGATAGAAGGAATTTCGGGGATCACAGAAATAATGGAGGCAAACTCTGCCCCCTCTTGTGAGCCTCCAATAACAGGACATGTTTAAACAAGAGCAGAGAACAAGGTGCTCTGTCTATGGCATCACCTGAGGAGCGGGGTAGCCGGCCAACTAGAACAAAGCGAACAAACCTAATGGGATAGTGGGCATGGCGCGACGGCGTGAGGTGTAGTTACCTCAGAATGTAGCAATTGGTCAATTACTGCGCCTCCAAAATCAGCACAAGCAGCAAAAGACGCTCTCCTAGCAAAGTTGAATATTAACTAAAGGCAACAGAGATACAATGCTGGGAGAGGCTTGCCGGTAGCTCTGCTTCTCTAGAGTCTTCCCCTGGTTGGTCTTCATCCACTGCAAGAACGAAATTAAGGTCAAGGAATCCTCATCGAAATAATGATTACCAGGTGTCAGCAAGTAGCAGAGTAGGCACTGATGTAGCCGCTATGTCAGCATTGAATATCACATTGGCACCATTCCTCAAACTGTACGAAACATTCAATGACAATCTCAAAGATCATTTGACTATGCTGATTATGCTTCATACCAAATTCATCTTCATAGAAGGGTTTGTTACAGCTGTGCAGTGAAACAAAGACAAAAACTCAGAGCAAACTGTGCAAATGCTCCATAATTATAGAAAGCAATGACAGAAAAGAGTTAAGACTGCACAGTGAGGAGGCCAAATTTCATGAACAGACCTTACAAAAGATGGATTCGAATACTGTGAACGTGATTACTACAGAAGATGGGGAAAAGAGGTCTCAACATCTCCATGATATGGATCCAATCACTGTAATGGTGCATATTCAGCCTTTAGAGATAACATCAGTGGCATAAGCTGCCCAACCCTTGACCTACTCCAGGAACTACCCTTCTGTAATCGATTATCAAAACGGATCAACTCATCCCCAATGTTTCATCTAACAACACATTTACAGCGAGACACTATCCTATCAATGCTAGAAAGAAGAAGCTAAAACCAAGATCAAAACAATCTCTCTACAGCAAGTTATGAAACAAACAAATCTGGGCCTTGAAATCAAATGACTGAAATAAATTCTTAAGAAACTTAAAGGTTCTTCCAAGTCTGAAAGAACAACCAAGCACCAAAGGAAAAATATGTAAGCCAGCCCAGGGTGAGGTAGACTTGCTCTCAATGGCTGAGAATGACACATTAGGCTGTAACTTGGGGAGAGATACCAGGTTGGCCTACTCTCCCACTTCGTTAATGGAAATCTTAGTGAATTTATCTACTCATTCTGTTGAGGTTTATTTAGAAAGAGAAACATTTATTATCTTAGACATTTACGTGCTCGCCATAACTACTACGTGAACTCTAAATACACTCACACTACTAACCCTACTCACTATGGCATCATATGCCCTAGCCATTCCCAATGTCAACAGTAATAACTCCCAGACAAATACTATAGCCCAACACGCCTCACTCAGGACACACATCATAACCCTTTCCATGGCCTCAGGACTACCGCTGTCAGAAAGTATCAAGCTGATGACATTTTTACCCTCCCTACTTCAACAGACATCTAAACCTAATTGTACTACCTTTACTATGCCAAGCCACTCTGAGCCACTTACACCAACCCAATGGATTAAGCTCTTCGCCACTAAACCCACTCCAAACCAACCATGTCCAATGACAATCAGGAACTCCAGACTAGGTTCTAGATTTCTGACTACAAGACTAGATTTCTGACTACAAGATTAGAAAAACGCAAAATGGAACAAGCTTGCAGACACTCTCCCACAGACCATAACAAAAAATTGCTCAATAAAATAACGTCCAACTACAAAAAAAAATCATAGCTGCCAAACAAGAGTCGTACAACCTGAGAATCGCACAATCCAACTCCAGCACCAAAGAGTTGTTCACGATCATTAAAGAACTGGAAACACCTGTGCTAACCCCAGACACCTGTGTGAAGGACAAACAATGGTGCACCAGTGTCCAAAATGCCCTTAACAACAAAGTCACAAGCCTTCAAACTAAAATCAAAAATAAGAAAGACTCCTTAGCCAAACCAACCAACCGCACTAACACGACCCCGCGCCCCACACCCCAAAACCCGCTGCCCAACCCCACCCGCTTTAGCTTCTCCAAAGTCTCCACTCTCGAAGTGGAAAAAATCATTCTCAGCCTAAAACCATCTAACTGTCAGGGCGACCTTTGCCCCCCACAAATTATCAAAGATGCGGCAAGAGACCTCTCGTCATTCATCACAAGACTCATCAACGCCTCCTTCTCCTCAGGTACCGTCACCAGCAAACTCAAAGAGTCCTGGGTCCTCCCCCTTCTCAAAAAGCCTTCTCTGGACCCCTCCATTCCCACCAACTACTGACCTATTACCACCATCCCCTTCCTGCTCAAGATATTAGACAAGACAGCCTACCAACAAATTCAAAAATACCTTGAACTGAACCATCTCCTTGGTATCCGGCAATCAGGCTTTAGACCCCAACACAGGACAGAAACAACCCTCATCGACTTGAAGGCTCAAATTGACACTCTTAGAGACAACGGAAAAACGGCTTTATTGCTTCTCCTTGACCTGTCCGCGGCATTTGATGTAGTTGATCACCAAATCTTATGCAATCACCTGGATTCAGCTGCCCACTTTTCCCAAGAAGCCATAGGCTGTATCGAGTCATTCCTCCGCAACAGATCCATGCATGTCTTCTCCACCACAGCTGCCGCCGACCCCATCCCCATCACATGCGGAGTCCCCCAGGGCTCATGTGTCTCCCCCACACTGTACAACGTGTTCACGAAGCCCCTGTTTGATGATCTAGATGGTCTGGTTATCACCTACACTAATTATGCCGATGATACCCAGATCCTCATCCCATTGATGGGAGATTACAATCATGATTTGGCCTTGGTGAACAGGGTGTACCTCATCATCCAGGCATGGATGGCATCTCACAGTCTATGCCTGAATGATGACAAGACTGAACTCATTATACTTGGTTCCACCGCAAACATAACCAAATTGGACCACAACTACACTAGCTTCATTAAAGACGAGAACCCAATCAAAGTAGCTAAGGAAGTGAAAACCCTAGGAATATACATCGACTCCTCCCTCTCCTTCCACAAGCAGGTTAGCTCTATGGCATCCTCCACGGCCTACACATGTAAGCTTATAAGAGCAACCAAACCCTTCTTATCCTCCCAGAGCTGCATTACACTAGCCAGAGCCCTCGTATTATCAAAACTGGACTATTACAATGCCCTCTACGTAGGAGCTAGCAAACAGGTTACTAACAAAATACAGACGCTACAAAATAACGCTCTCTCAGAGCAGCGCTTAGCATCCCCAAGAGAGAACATATCTCCAACATTTGGAGAGCCCATAACTGGCTCAACACAACAGATGAAATCCTGCTCAAAGTAGCCTCACTAACACACACATGCCTTACCAACGCTGCCCCCCGCTACCTAGTCGATAGAATAAGTAAACACACCTCCAAAAGACCTACCAGAACCTCCAACGCTAACCTTCTCACAGTTCCCAGATTCAAACGCACAAAAATGGGTGGAAACAGCTTCCAGGTGAAAGCAGCCCAACACTGGAACTCCCTACCACCTTCTCTAAGGACACCCCAAACCTACACACACTTTAGACGCAACTACATACACTGGATAAAGAACAATGACCGCTAACTCCATCCATCCCACCTCACCGCTATCCACCTTGTAAATATGTATATTTGTAAATCGGTAAACTTTTGCCTTTTGCATGACTGCTTCAACCATCTATTATCCATTGTATTTACTGTATTTTATCTATTAAACCATTGTAATTACTGTACTGCATTATAACATGAAACCAAGCTTCGAATAACCTTGTTGCTCCTGCGCCCTCATACCCTCGGGTCCGGTGCGCAATACAAATGAATAAACTAAACTAAACTAAACCATTCTGAGTACGGAGGGCCCGGTAATTCCTCCCTCCGGGAACCCAGGCCCGGACCTTTCCCATTCCCATCTGAGCCCCCATAGGGCTCAATGGGAATGGGAGAGGGAGAAAACAACGGGCCGATTACAAGCAGCCCGTTGTTTGCTCCCTCTTCCCCTCGGGGGACCCGGTAATGACGCCTGGTTTGACCAGGCGTTCCTTACCGGGTCCCGCGACGGGAGCTTGTAACCGTGCGGAGTGGTGTTAACGAGTCCGCACCCATTAGCGGGACCCGTTAACCCATTCCGCACAGGCCATAATGAGGCCCTTGGTCTCCAAGCTTCAAATTGCCAGCAAAATGTGTTGAGGTTGCTCCCATTAGTCTCGCTTAGAATTAACGTATTTTCAAACAGAGTTGGTAGGCCAATCTTTTCAAATAGAACCCTAACATCTTTGAACCAAGGCATCTTTTCTGGCCCAGCCATTCTGCATAGACTACTAGATTCCAAAGTACATGATTTGACTTCGGATATTGAATACGCCTATGTAGTTTAAGTATGCACTTTCAATTGAGCTCTGTTGGAAAAAAATGGGGTGTGCCGTTCATGAATTTTAGCAAAACTCTCTAAAAGTTGTGCCTCTGTAAAAAGCAGTCTGTTAAATTTCAGTATACCTGTCAAATACTGCTCATTTGTTCAAATACTTTATCAGCCTGTGGTTTCTATGAAATGGTAATTGAAATGCATTCCACTAGACAGTTATATGAGCTTACAAGCTATAGCATACTGAAACCTTTACGTTTATTTAAAATACATTTTAGAATTGATACTGTGGCACTTAAGGAATGACATTCTAGACTAGTTCAAAAGAGATTTAATTAAGCAATAGGCCCGAAGCAGGGGGGGCATTGCCACTTCAGGTAATGCCTTAGGGCCCATAGTTACAGGCCCGAGCACCGTGAGGCCCTTAACGAAGATCCCGGGGCAATTACCTGAATTGGTAATGCCCCCTTGTGAGGGGCCTATTGTTACGAGAACCCCGGCTGTAAGAACGGGGTACAAAGAGCATTTTGCGATTCGGAACAGAATATTATTTTTTAAATGGCCGCCAGGGAAGGGAAAATTAAGCCTGTTTGCCCTTTCCATGCCGGCCATTGAAAACTAATGTAAAAAAGTAAACAAACAAAATGGCCACCATGGACAGGGAGAAGGCACTACAAGTAGTGATGACCTGTCGTGGATCAGGAGCGAACGTGCTGGGAACGGAAGTATTCCCAGCACGTCCGCTCCTGAAATGGACAGACAAGAAGGTAAGTGGGGTTAGGAGGGCAGGGATGGAATTCTTTGGATTGGTGGGTAGGAGGGAAGGGGTACAACACTGACCTCGATCCCGGCAGGGGCAGATGGCAGCCTCCAGCCGTGTGGTGGCTTAGAGCAGGGATTACCCATTTCTGAGCCTCCTGCCACCCCCCATCCCTCCCCGCCGGGGACAGAAAGGAAGGAACATTGTGGGGAGAGGGATTCCCAGTCGGGTAACGCCCCGGCGAGGGCCAATGAGATTGCATGTTACTAAATCTGGAGCAATGTGATCCATAATCATCATCATCATCAACCTCAGGGGAGAGTGCCAGGTGGGAACAGGATAGGCAGAGGAAGAGATGAGAGAGTGCTTTGGTTATTAAGCAATCATTGTACAAACCTAAAGCATTTTATCAGCCTAATGCATCAACATTCCAATCAGTAAAACTAAAATATGTTACCACTAAATAAAACAATATGATGCTTGAATGTCAATCCTCTAACAATAAACCAATAAACCAATCAGTTAATAAAACAACACTGTATCACTGTATCACACATATATATGAACTTAGTAAATGTGATATAATTTCGCTTCTCTTAAAGTACCTTAGTAAAAAGGGTGCAACAGTCCAACTAATACAAGGATCTTTCATTTTATAGTGTTCATTTGTAACATGCTTAGTGGTTCTAAGCACCAAATCGGTATTTGAACCTGTGATGCGCTGTGATGTCTTGCTTCCAAGACAAAACGTGTTGCCCTTGAGCTATCCTTCTTCCCAAATTCATTACCAGATCGAAGGCAGTACAGATAGTTTATTGCTTACATATTAATGCATGCTGAGGAAAACCCCCAAGTTGCAGAACCATAAAGCCCTATTAGCACATTCTTTACTTTTGTATAACGCTAAAATCCTATCAAAAGCCTTTATTCCAATAATATTTGTCACAGTTATTATTGCTCCATTTGCTTGAGACATTTTCAATACTTGATTGGTGATGTGCTCATTTCACCGACAGAGTGAATTCAGTGCAATACCAAGAATGACAAAACTGCTGCAACTATTCAACTCTTCTCCATCTACATGTACTGTTTTTAATCTATAAGTTTTCTTTGAGAATACTATTATGTTGGGTTTCTTAGAAGTTTACTACCAATATAGTTTGTATCTGCTCTAACCAAAATTGTTAAGTGTTGTTGGGGTCCATGCCAATATAACAGAGCCATCAGCATAGCTAATGATATGGGTATGCTTTTTCCAATTCTAGGCACATCAGGTGTACTTTCACTTGATATTTGTGACAACGTTTTGCAAGCGCAAACCTTAATGTACTTTGTTGTTAAAAGCAAACTCATAAGTTAATTCCCCTATTTGGACCATATTGGGCCACATCTTACTCTGGCATTGTTAGCTTATGTAATTCTGTCAATATTCGCATCAGGCCTTCTCTTTACCACACCCATAACAATTAGCTATTTACATTTTGTTGCTCCTTTGAGTTATGCATGTCCTATATTAAACACCCCAAATAAAATGTTCATTATTTTACAAAAGAATGTATCAAGTTTTTTCCATGGTTAACTTTGATTCTGCTGAACGTAGAATCTTATCGGGTTGTGGGCTGATCTACTGGCTCAACATTGTTTCACATTAGTAAACACTAAATAGTTTTTTAATTGTTGGTTACCATCCAGTACAAGTTGGATTACTTATCTTCAAAAAGTAATTAATAACTTTGTATTGGTTGCTCCAACTTATTACTACAAGGGTCCTGCCATGCATAGTCTTCACCATGTTTTTTTTTAAACTCTAAAAAAATATGTAAGATGTATAATTATATAGAAAGGTTTATTACGGCCCAAATATCCCACAAAATAGTTAATAAGTTAGCTACATAAAATATTTTACTTTCAATTTAAAATGAATACTTCTAGTACATTATAAAATACACAATCCCCTCAAAGTGGGTATGTTAGTATTATCGAAGGTTTGCAGCTATACAAAAATCCAGACGGTGATTATATTCTAAATTACATTTGTTTCAAGAAAACTATAAGCATCCTAGCTACTGTTTTAATCAATATGGGTAATTAATCTGCCATCTGAGATTTCAAATTGCCATCAGGGTGTCCTATATGTCATGACATTTCACCCACATAAAGCAACACATTGCACCATGAACTATGGAATTGCCTGCGCTTGAGCATTCATATTTTCACAAAGTTGCAACCAAAAAAAGAATGCCTTTTTCTCATAAGTGCCATAAACATCAATTATACAAGATTTCTAATTTCCCCTTATATCATGACATTTAATCCGCAAACTTGTTAACCCATGTCAGGGGGCTTGGTCAACAGTGTACACTATATAAGTGACCCCAAGCACACAGAATCAATTATATCAGTCTCACAAAATCCATTAAAATTACAACGTCAGCTTAATGAAACTCACCCGCATAGCCATTGAATGTTGTTAAGCAAACATTACATATTTTCTGTGGATGTAGTGTCTCTATATTTGTGTGTGATATTATCTGTCATGCAATACTCATTCACCTTAAAAGAGGTGAAAAAATACTGCTCTTTATATCATTGGTGATCTATCAAATACATTACAAGTTTTAAACCACATCCCCCCAATAGCAAAAGAAACTCTGTTCCCACCGTTTTGCTGTTCATGTTCTTCTGTGCACATCACCCATTCTCTGAGCTCCATCTCAGAACTCAAAATCCTTGACAGTTGGCTGGACTGTACCATGTTATTTTTGGAGGAAGCATCCATTACTCATGTGCCCTTTTTTCTGTGCTCCTTGAAATGGGGGTACCAGCTCCAGCACCCTCTTGTCATGTCATTACCCCTCAACCCTGCAGCCTCCTGTACCAACACATTGATACACGTTATGATCCAGCCACATGGCTTCTTTCCCTACTTTTTGATATTACCTCCCTGCCATAGTCCATCTTTTCTGCCCGCATCAAGAGTTGAAGAGACAGTAATAGAGACCATAGATAATTCTCAGGAATGGTGAGAAAAAGCATTAAGGATATTTTGGAGAGAGGCAATATTACTAGATACTGTGTCCACGTGTGCTAACACGTACACAGCGGTTTCAAGATTCACAATTAATTGCATGCAACAGTATAGCCTGACTTGGACAGACGCAGTTCTCCCGGTAGCAAGCACTGAGTGCTTGCTCTTTAAATCTTGCAGAAAAGGCAAACTATGACCTAATTACCTACATCTCTGCTGAAACCTAGGATCCAAGAAAATGAGTTTGTTTTTGCCCAGGATATATTGATTAAACCTACAACAAATAATTACAATCCTTTAAAACGTATTCACAAAACAGAAGTGTTAAAATAGCATGGTATGTGAGATGCAGGAAAAAGAAGACACAACAGAAGGTACTAAACCAATTGTCCTTTATACATCAATTGTACCTTAAAATGTTTCACAGTGTGGAGTGTAAGTAAGGTCTTCATTTATGATATGGCAGAAGAAGGCTCCTGCATCATTCCCCCAATCGCATCAGCAATATTGTAGGTTCCCCTAGTTCTTTCTTCCAGGCAGGAGGTATACAGGAAGCGATACCTATTCTAATGGGCCCCCACTGAGCCTTGACTGAAGTAAGAAGACCTTGTAACTCAATAGTTCATAATTAGTAAGGAATCATTTTACATGCAGTCCTCAGAAGGGTAACTCAGAACGGAAATGTATAGGGATAAACAGTGACAATGTACAACAGTACCAACAGTACGATGAGAGAAAGGAGATCACTGGGAGCAAATGTTTACTTCAATGAGAGTTTTAATGGCCTCCTGCTCGTTAGATTGCTTTTATGTAAGTGAATAATATTAGACGTGTAGATTGGAGAGGACTGTGACTAACAATTGCAGTGATTCAATTGGACTGGATTATGTTTCAAGAAGTATTTACAAAGCAAATACTTGTGCATGATATATAGAGATTATATAGGAATTTGTCAGGCATTGGGTACATATTCAAATGTAATGACTTAATGTGACATCTGTTGCCATCGTATTCCCAAGGAGGTGAGGTACTGCCTTGACATGCACTGCCTCCCATCATAGTGCAGGTATTCATATGAAAACAATCCGTCATTGCCATATTCAGATATTCTAAACTGTTCAAAGTTTTTCAGTTAAAAGCCCAGGTATTGACTCCACTGGTGGTTATTGACCTCAAATGTTAAGTCAATTGCACACTCCAATACCCTGTTATTTATACCACTGACAATGATATGATTTGTAATTACAGTCGTGATTGGTTCTGTTAAGCCTATACAGGTAGTACTGTCGGATTCCATTATGATGAATTGGCACACTACTGGTATGCTCAGTTATGCCCACATAAAACACGAAAGTAAGATATTATTATGCCAATTTAGTACAACATTGAAAGATTACATTGCGGCCCGTGAGGGCTGCCTTGCCTCATTCCAATAAGCTTAGTAACTAAAACAAGATCAAATTATGTTAACCCACATAGCATAGCAATGCTAGCTTTGCATAATGAACACATTCTACAGCCCACCATGGGACCTCCTTGCCTCCCCCAGCATGGAGAAGCCATTGTATATAACTATGAAGCATCTGCTAAGATGGTCGCCGCAAGGATGAGCAATTGCCACAGCAATGCATCATCAAACATCCAGCAAGCCGATTGGCCAAATGAGGAATGAACAGCCTGGGCACCAACAAGCCGGATGCGAAAGCTGGCTGCTTCTGAAGGCCAATTCATAAGGCAAAAGGAAGTCTCTGCCCCTCACTGCTGCCCGGTTGAGCTGTACATGCAGTCCAATCAAAAATATGCTTGTACTCATGAAAGTAAGCATGCTGTACATGTTCATACAACAGGCTCACTGGATCTGAATGCCCGGCGTAATATCCGTCTGCACTTCTGTGGCAGTATTCCACCCAGCAGCCCCTGCCGCTTCCTCCAACCTGCCTGCATTACTAACTCGCCCGCCCCACCTTGCAAAGCTCCCCTACCCCACCTTAGCAGTATGCAAGACTTTAACGCCCATCCAAACAAATAGCGAGGTGCTCCGACATGGATACCAACCTTCTGAGTATCCACATCCCACACACTGCCTTACAAAGCCTGTCCACCTCACTGCTAATGCTTTGCTCGATCATGTGCATCTGCCAGCAGCGGCATACGATTCTGCTGCTCGTCCCCATGTCCAACACCAACTCCTGGGGTTCGGATCCAACTGCTTGGCCACCCCACACCTCTGGCACCTCCCACAGATTCCATATACAGCTACCGGCTGCTCCTGTGGTCCCGTTTAATAATCAGAATATTCTGATGCTGCTGCCGCTCCTCCTAAAGCAGCAAAAGCATACACGTTCAAAGGCGTACCCTCCCCAGCCTTGCTGAACGCTGCACAAGCGCACAGTTTCTTAGCCATTTTGATCTGACTTCTCCTAAGCCCATCACTATTGCATCTTGCAGTAAGGACCCACACACTAAGGCCATCACAGCTACCTATTTTATGGCGCCCACAGTAATAAATATGCCCGCCTTGCTACAACTTCTATCCTCTATTATAGCAAGCGCCACGGTCCCATCCACAATCCAGGCTACAAATAGTAGTCTCTGCCTCAGAGAAGTCAGGGTGCCAACACAATGTCAACAAGTTGCCATTATATCTAGAAACCTTAAGCTCGGCGAACTGACATACTCTACATAACAAGATACAAGCCCACATTGGGCCACAAGCTCATAAGAAGCAGATCCCCTACCAAACAGTTTACCTGTGATTCCAGCAGCACTCAGTCCAAAATACAATCTACAAAGGATGCCTCTATTAGCAGCCAGTCCACCATTGCCACCGGTAGTAGCCAGTTCACCACTATGAATAGAAGCAGACAGGCCAGCTATGCCACTAGCAGCAGTCACACTACCAGCACCTAGCTACCCACACAAACCTTGCACCCCCACAGAATTGTCTGCCCCTTCAGTGCACCTCTCCCAGAGTAACTCCTTCCAGACAAGTCACCGATCACTATGTTGCCTCTTGTCCTGCTCCCACTGGTAGCCTTCCCCCAACCTCTCTTCAAAGGAGCCCTCATAAACACTAGAGCGATACTTGCTCAAACCCTAGATATAAATAACCTCATCACATCCCACGACTTGGATCTGCTAGTGATTACAGAAACCTGGCTTCATCAAACCTCTGGTCCAGCCTTGCCCCTAACAGTTCCTGACGGCTTCGCTATCCTTAGAAGTGACAGTCCTTATTCTAGAGGTGGAGGCATTGCCCTCATCCCTAAAGATTCCCTCTAAATAAGACCTTCCAACATCTCCATGGAGGGTAACTGCAAGCTTCTCTTGGTCAAGATATCATTCACCACCGCTGACTCCCTAACCACCCACGTTATCTATCGCCCACCTGGCCCTACCACCTCCTTCGAAGAGTACCTCCTCCACACAGTGACAGATAACATTAAGCCCGCCACCAGAACCTTCCTGTTAGGGGATCTAAACTTAGGCCTCAATGACCCCTCAGATCTCAAAACCACTTCTGTGGTGAACGCACTGTGCCATTGGATTGAGACACTGCATAACAGCCCCCACTCACAAAAAAGGCTGGACTCTGGATTGGGTAGCTGACCTAAATAGCTAGGTCACCATCTCTTCCAATTCCCCATGCCCTTGGTCAGATCATCACATCTTGACCTTCACATTCCCACTGACTAAATCGCCTACTCCTGCCCCACCCACACTGGCACATACCTGGTCCCGCAGTTCCCAGAAGATGACCAAAGACACTATCTCTCCTCATCGCACATATCTCCAACCTGAACACCTCCACTCTGTAGACCTGAGTGCCCTTGCAGACATCCACATGAATACTCTGAAAAGGGCAGTGAACACTGTAGCACCACAAGCTCCCCGTAAAGCCAAACCCACAGGACATCTCCTGGTTCACCCCTGACTGCCAGGCATTATGCACCATAAAACGCTTGGCTGTAGCTACCTGAAAAAGTCTACAGTTGACACTCTGAAAACTGTGTTCAATAAGATTTCTAGAGAACACAAACAGGCCATCATTGCAGCTAAATCTGCTGCCTACAATTCCAGAATCACCAATGCTAACTCCAACTACCAAGAAATATTCAGAATACTTAGAAAGCTGGAAACACCATCAGCCCCCCAACCACTATTACTAAAGGTGAGATGTGGTGTACGAACATTTAGAACGCTAAGCAGACAAAAATAAATTCCATACAGCAGAAAAAAGCATTGAAACAAGCATCACTCAAAACATACACTAATCCTCACCCCTGTCTCCTTCTACTTCTAGTCATTATACCCTAACTTTTCACTTTTGAGAAATCACTGAATTAGAAACCTCCAACATCTAAATGTCTAAAGCCTGCAAGATGTCAAGGGGACATCTGCCCAGCCATGATCATTAAAAACTGCTCAGAAGCCCTAGTCCCTTTTATCAATAGGTTCATCAAAGCCTCCTTTACCTTGAGCCTTGTCTCCACCAGCCTCAAAGATTCTTGGGTCCCCCATAGTAACACACTAGACCCAGCAGCACCCAACAACTACCGCCCTATTACAACAGTCCCTTTACTACTAAAGAGCCTGGATAGGGCTGCCTACAACCAAATACAACACTTTGTGGAAACCAATCACATCCTAGGAACGTGCCAATCAGGCTTCGCCCAGAACAAGGCACGGAATCGGCACTGCTCAATTCGAAAAATCAGCTTGACAACTTCAGAGACAAGAGAAAGAATGCTCTTCTCATCCTCCTCCATCTATCAGCTGCCTTTGACTTGGTGGACTATCAAATATTGAGTCACCACCACACAGCATCTGCTAACATTTCCCAGGAAGCCACAAAGTGGGATGCCCAATTTCTTGAAGGAAGATCCATTAAAGTTTTATCGGAAACTTCCAAGCGCCCCTCCACCTGCCATTCCATGTGGTGTCCCACAAGGATCATGTGTTTCGCCATAACCTTTATATTAGATTCACTAAACCCCTCTCCGACCTCCTGGTCACCATCTGCATATCATACTCCAACTATGCCGTTGACACCTAACGGCATAGTTGCATACTCCTCCCCTTGTCAGGCACCTATGACAATGTCTCCCTCACCATCAATAGTATTTAGTTGCATACTCCTCCCCTTATCAGACACCTATGACAATGTCTCCCTCACCATCAATAGTATTTACTTGACAATCCAGGGATGGATGGCCACGAACCATTTATGCCTAAACGACAACAACACAGTGATCCAACAAGCTCTTAGGATCCCATGCAGCGCTGAAGAAGCTCAACTCCCAATACACATCCTTCATTATTGAGGCTCTGGAGAATAGCTTAGGGACAATGCGCTTGTCTTGCAAGAAAGATGACACAAAGCAACACAGGTTTGATCCCCGGGCTCGCGCTTAGAAACCTTTGGGTATTAAGCGTGTTATAAAAAAAACAATTATAAAAATTAATTATAATTAATTGATGTAGTTCAGATCGCTGTCTCTGTGAAAACGCTCGGCGTACTTTTGGATGCCACACTTTCTCTCACACGACAAGTGAACTCTATTTCATCCTCAGCCATTTACACAAACAAACTGATGAATGCTGCCAGAATGAGCCTCAATCTCCTACGCTCAGTACTCAACATATCAAAAAGACATCACATCTCAGCAGTAAGACGGGAGGTCCACTGGCCCCCTATTCGCAAAAAGATTATTTTCAAAACCCTCTCTATCACATACAAATGCCTATCAAACTCAGCTCCTGCGTACCTGGCACAATAAATCGTGAGTGTTAATACCATCAGACCAAGACCGTCAGCCCACTCACACTGTCTTTCACCACCCAAATTTGAACGTGCCATAGGAGGAGGCTCAAGCTTCCCAACATTGGCAGCTAATCAATGTAATTACCTCCCACCTACCCTAAGAGCGGAGGAATCCTATTTGGCCTTCTGAGAATCTCTAAAAACGTGGCTGTTTGCCTAAAACACTGTCATCACTTAGGCATGAACTTTATATGCAAAATGTATGAACTTTAAGTATGTTTGAAATGTACTTCCTCTAACCTTCCTCGCTGTGTGTAACTGGTCCTGCAAGAGCAGCTTGATGCCCTTGGGCTTTGGTGCTTTACAAATGGAGTAATTAATTAATTAAATAATTAATTCAACCAGGCCTGATATTTGCCTCCATGAAACACAATGCCAGTTTCTAGTATACACAGTGTTTGCAGGATGACATGACACTTCTATGCACAGTTAGTACAGTACTGACAGAGTCTTTTAAGCACTGTGAACACTGAAGTACCAAATTCCATTATGCTCAGATAGTATAGTAATACCACATTTCAGTATGCGTAATTAGTATAGTAAAGTCCTAGTCATGTATGCCCAGTTAACACAAAAAGGTCAAATTCCATAGGTCCTCTAGCAATGCCAGTTTCCAGTAAAACCATATTGCACAGCAATAACAGGCTCCACTAGACCCACTTAGCGGAGCACTGTTAGATTCAATTTTTTCCAGTTATGTAATCAGTTCAAATTTCAATTTTACCCATTTAGTACAGTACAGGCAGATTGTTATTTTCCCATTTATCATAGTAAGGGCAGATTCCATAGTTTCAGTCATCGTCATCCTCATCATCATGATCATCATCATCCTTTCATGATAACTTCAGAATTATAATTCATGCATAGCACAAAGACAATTAAATGACAATCATATAAAGCATAACAATAACAACACATCTAAAAGCATGACAACACACTATTTCAAAAGAGAGAATGTTATGCCGCATTACCTATAGGTATAAATGTCAAAATGTTCTGTACTGGTTTTGAGTTCCTCTGTTAAATACGGTCCAGCTGCAAATAATATGCCTGTGTTTGTAAGGAGTAACAAGAAATAGAAGACCAGACTGCACTTCCCTAACAACATATCATGTCTCATGCAGCAGAGGTTCAAATGTCCTCCACCGAATCATAGCACATAAGGGGTAAAACAACACAAAAGGCAACAGGGACTCAAGGACTCAGGCACTGGAATTAGGCCCCTCTCCTGCCAGTGAACTCTATGTCCTGCTAATGGCAAGGATCCCAGTCTGGAAAGAGACACTCTTGTAAGAGCCTCGAGGTTTTAACTCACAATAGATAGACGGCCCCAGAAAGGGAGCTAGTGATAGAAATGTTGTCACTGTTCATTCTCTTTATTGGATTTACTGGCTACATTTATCACAGAAAGGTAACATTCTGGATTTTATTTAGTACGCTAAGGGTACACTACAGTGTGGCCAGGTATCACGGTGTGGCCAAATCACATAAGTGCATGTAGTTCAAAAGCAGAAGATTCTAGAAAGCTTGGTTTGCTTGGTAAGGGCACTTGACTTGGATTCTACTCCAACTGGCGGATCTCTCTCACCATGCATGATACTCCATTGCCACACCCAGGCACAGTAAGCATGTCTGATCACATCACTGGTTCGCACCACCACCTATTTATTTACCTGTCCTAGATTACCCTCATCCTGTTTTTTCATGATTGTGACTGTTTGGACAGCCCTTACCATCCCATGGCTATTTCCCACTCTTATCTTCCACTATGCCGTACCTCTCTCACAACCAGTGTCTGGTTTTGCATACTAATCTTGTCATCTGCCGGCATGCTTCTCCTTCTTTATTCAAGTTGGTGTTCAATCTTACTTTTTTTGCTAGTCTTGCTTATGCCTTCTTCTATTCCAAGTGACTACTCTCATCTCACACCCTCATGTCCACACAGCGCCACACTTGCAACTTATCCAACCGTAATCTTGGTCCCCTGCACTTCCATCCATCAACCCATCTATATTGGTTTACATAAGACTTGCTGTATGTGCAACAAGTCTAATTTATACTGTGATAATTTCTTCTGACTAAATCTACAGTACCTTTTTCTAGCTGAAACTTGGATTCTACCTCCAGATTATACTAGTCCTCATAGTTTGTCTAATATTGTATTCAACCATACCCTCATGCTACAGGCAAAGGTGGTGGTGCTTTACTCCTGTTCCACTTATCTTTTTTGCTTGCTTTCTCTTTTCCTCATCTCTCCTTCTTGTCATCATGCGTGTAACACTTCCCCCACACTTTTAAGCCATTCCTCTATGCTTTTCTGATCACCTATCACTTTGCTGGCCCTCTTTATTTTTTCTGTGATGACCTGGACTCTCTTCTATCCTCCATTTAACCTCTTGATTTCCTTTGCTTTCTTCTTGGTGACTTTAACCTCCATCTCTCAACACCTCATGCATCATTTCCTTTCCTTTCTGTTACTTCAATACTATAATTATTTTCAATGTTCTACTCCTCTCACTCATATTTCTTTCTCCTATATCAATCTCAGATGTTCCTCTTACCATCTCACATATTGAAATCTCATCTTTCTTTTTTCAGATCACTCTTTTTTTTTCTTTAATTTCCTTCCTCCTTCACCTTTCAAAACACTTTTTCTGAATTGTCTCATCTTTCTACTGATTCTGCTCTAATTGTTCTTATTTCAGGTATGCGTTCCATCCTTGGTATTTTACAACCCTCCAGCCCCTTTCCTCCTTCTCTTAAACATCCTCAGTCAGGTCTAGTGTTGGACCTCCTGTCCCTACATTCCTCACTTCATCATGCAGAAAGATTTTGGAAACAATCTCAGTCACCAGCTGATTTTCACACTCTCCTCTCCTAAAATTCGACTTATGATTCAACTTAACTTACTACTAAAAATAAACTATTCTTATCTTATTCTATCCCTCTCTCCTCATTAACACTATATAGGATTTTCTCACATCTTTACTGACAAAGCCCTGATCTTGCATTCCTCCATTGAATCAGCATCTTAGGCATACTGCCAGTAGTGACTTTTACTCCCCCATAGAATAATGGCACAACTGCAAAATACCCCTTTTGTGGAGATCCTCGAGAAAACTTGCACCATTTTATGCTCATATGTGGAAAACCTCCCGCTTAAGATGGTTGTACCTGAGGCCAGTTGTAAAGCCTTCTCTTATTCGTCATGGCTCCAGAGGAACAAAGCCATGAAACAAGTTGTTTTAAAACCTGGGGCTAACGGGTAACTGAGAGAATCGGAGGCCGTTTTTTGCCTGATTTGTTGTTGTGTGTTTCCTAATTTTAACATGGAATGTTTTACGAGTCTTCTACTTTTTTCCTGCAGGCAATTGTTCTTATTGTTTTTAATTCAAATGCTGTATATGAGTTAAAGCTTGAAGGTAAAACGCTGAATAAAAGCCTGATGAACGAATGAATCAGCATCTATGCCCATTCAGACATCTCAATCCTTCCCCTCTTCAGTAACTACCATACACTTCCTGGTGTCATCTTTTTGATTCTGACACTGCATGTCTTTTTACTCATGCCACTATACATCCTCTTCTCTTGACCCCATTCCCTTGTCTCTTTTTCCTAAAGCCTCTCCTTCTCTTCTCCCCTGTCTAACTACTCTCTTCACTCGTTCCCTTTCGAGCTCATGCTTTTCATCTTCTTTTAAACATGCAGTGCTTTTATTTAGCTAGTTCTTGTCCTACTTCTGTTTTATTCTCTATGATAAAAAGTGTTCAACAGATTGTTTATACGCAAGTAATTACCTATGTTGAGCATCACTCTCTCCTTATCAATCTTGGTTTCATCCTCTCTCTATTCTTCTGAAACCACTCTATTAGTGTCACCAACTCTCTGGTTCTTCCTGACATGCCCGACGGTCTTCTAGATGCCTTTGACACTGTGGATCACCATCTATACATTAATTTATTGATGTATTTACGTAATGGAAATCACAGGGAAAACAATGCATTTTGTCACAAAAATGCTTTCTAAAGCATCTTTGTGACCACTGCGCCGCCCGTAACTGCACCAACAAAAATGTCGACAAATATGGCACTGACTGAGTGGTCAGATAGTGTGTGCCGCCTACACCCTGCTAAACCTGCGATTCAACACACAAACGTGGGTTAGAGCTTGCGCCGCAGGGTGGTTTTCCTTTTTTTTCTTGTCCCCCGCTTACCAAAATGGTAAGCGGGGGACAACCCCGCAACCCTTGACTCCTGTTACAGCGCCAAAGTGGAGCGGGGGACACCCCCGCTCTGCTTGGACGCAGTAAATGTCGCCCTCATTTTGTGCCCCCCCAAAGTCACTGTGACTGTGGGGGTGCAGAAATGAGGGTGACATTGCAGTACGATTCCTTAGCAAACTTTATTAACATTGATTTAAAGAGCAGAGGACCAGTGTCCTTAACAAAGGGTGAGAACATGTGGATATACAACCAGATGATGCAGGCGAGGTTCAACAATGGACAATGACAATGGAGCATGATATAGGAATGGGAGAGTGGAAGAAGTACTAGCTTTAAGGGTGAAGGGGTACGAGATAAGTGCAATGGGATTGTCATAGAGAGGTAGGGGGAGAGGATAACAGGGGGATGTGGTGGAACAGAATGCTATACAAGTGGTTCTTCAGAAAGGAGGAGAGCAAGGAGGTTGGATTTAAATACAGATAGAGTGGTAGCAATGATGAAAGGGAGAGGAAGTGCATTCCAGAGTAAGGGAGCCAGGAGAGGAAGAGAAGCAGCAATACGAGGGAGAGCAAAGGGCGCAAGAGGTGGCAATGAGTTGGGCCAAGGATGATTGTGGGGAGTGAGGGGGAGAGAAGGGAGTGAGATGGGCCGATAGGTAGGGTGGGGAAAGACTGTGTATAGTTTTGAAAATGAGAATGAGTTTATATTTTGCCCTCTGTCTCATAGATAACGGTCTAACTGACAACATGCTGGGGAGGTGGAGGTGAAGCAGCGAAGGTTAAAGTGTGTACAGATAGCAAAGTTGAGGACTTTGTCGAGAGACGAAAAAGCATAGTTGAAAAGGCCATAGAGTAGGCTGGCATAGTAGGCAGACCGAGAGAGCATTAAAGAGGAGATTAGCTGCTTGGCAGTGTTGAAGGGAAAAAGTCTTATTTTTCTGATGTTGAGGAGATTAAGTCTGGCCACCGTGGCCGATTTGGAAATAAAGAGCGAGAAATTATGGAATGAGTCAAAAACGACACCAAGGTGGTGAGCAGAAGAAGAGTAGAGAAGGTAGTCAGAGAGAAAAATAGAATAAATCGTCTCTGTTATACCATTGGCATCAAGGAGCTGGCTCTGGACTGGTTGACCTTGATCCTCTTGGACTGACCCTCCCAAGTTCATCTGGACCCTTCTCGCGCCACCATCTCACGCTCAACCTGAGGAGTTCCTCAGGGTTCTATCCTCTCGCCTTGGCTTCTCAACATCTACCTGGCTCCTCTAGCCCACTTGGTCTCCACCGTCTCTCCTAACTTCCAGTGGTATGTGGATGACACGTATCTCTCCTTCAAGCTTCCCTCCTCCGCCTCCTCCTCTTCCTCTCTCATTCCTGACTGCCTGTCTGCTACTCAGGCATGTTCTCTGCTAACAATCTCTGCCTTAATGCCATTAAGACAAGAGATCCTTCTTGCTCACTCTTTCCCTCCCATACTCTGGCTGTTCTCCTTGGGCCCCCTCCCCTCGCCCTCTTGTGTGGCAAAAAACCCTTGGTGTCTTTGACTCCTCTCTCTCCTTCTCTCCTTACATCACAGACTTCGCCAAGAAGGCCCACATTCTGCTGCACCTCCTCAGAGGCATTCTTCCTTTCCTCACCTTCCCCCAGAAACGCAATGTCTCCAGAGCTCTGGTCCTCTCCAGGCTGGACTACTGCAACAGCCTCTTCCTTACTCTGCCTAACGCCACCCTTCACCCCTTTCAACTAATCTAGAATAGGACTGCAAGACTTATCCTTGGCCTCAAGTTCAAGGACGGCATCTCTCCAGCCCTAAAATCTCTCCACTGGCTCCTAGTTGCTGCGACGATCAAGTTCAAGACCCTCTGCATCATCCACGAGGCTTTCTGGGGCCTGGCATCCCTCTACATCCAACTCTCACTCCCTAAATACCTCCCTGCTAGAGCCCTTCGGTCATCTAGCTCTAACTCTCTGCTGATCAGACGCTTTTCCAAGCAGAGAGTCTGGGGTAGATCTCTCTCCTCCGCAGGTGCCTCCCTCTGGAATGGCCTCCCTGCCCCTCTCAGGCTTGAGCCGGTTCTCCTTAATTTCCAGAAGCTTTTCAAGACCTTCCTTTTCGCTTCTTCCTTCCCTCTCCTCCTCCCCTGCTAATGTCCATGACTGCTTCTTGACTGGCTGTCTGGTTCCTAAAGATTCTTCAGGGTACAAACCCTCACATTCCAGTCTACCACTGCAGTTGTTCTCCCCAGGCATCCCACCCATCCTCACTTGCCCTTCCGGGTCCCTCCCCCCACACCTGCGTGGCTGGGTCTGAACCCTTGTAGCCCTTCCAGCCCCTTCCTCGCACTTAGCTTGTGGACCTTCCGTCAGCTGCACTCTCTGCTTCCACTGGTACTGTCCACCTGGCCTCTCCTGGCACTCATTTTGCACATGGGCCCGTCTGCCCTGACCGGCACTCCACCACCCCATGCATTACTCTTTCTGAACTTGCATGTTCCGAATGTTACTCCATGTTACTTGCAGCACAGTTTAAGCCCCTTTTGGAGATGGAAATACCTTTTAAAGATTGCAGTTTTGGAGTCAGAAGTAATGTGAGCAGTCTGTGGATCGATCCTGCATGCTTCTTGGAGGTCCCCTGACCTCTGCAGGCAGCCTCAGGCAGATGGAATGCGTTCATGTGGTGCTGATGTTATGATTTCTATGTTGCTGTCAGTGTACTTAAACCCCCTATCTACTTCAGTTTTAGTCTCTCATTTCTGGGTCTCTCAGGTGCTGTGCTTAAATGATTGTAATCTTTTCTTTCTGATTTTTCATTTTCTATCTCCTATCTTCTGCCACCTTTCCTTCTCACCATGCTGTCCCTCAAGGGTCTGTTCTTGGTCATCTTTATTCAATGTATACCTAAGCTCTTCCAGATATTGTCAATTCCTTTGAGCTCTCATGTCACTTCGATGGTGATGATTCTCAGCTTTTTCTATACTTTTTTTTTTTCTTTTTCAGACTCTATTATCTCCACAATTATTGCCTGTCTTCTTTCTATTTATTCCTAGATGCATTTTCGGTTTCTGCATCTCAGCCCCTCTAAAACTGAAGTGTTTCTTCACTTCTTCTAACATCTCTTCTTTTCTGTCCCCTCTGCTATCTCCTTTCCACCTTATCGTATTTCTCTCTCACAACACACTCATAACCTTGGCTTTACCTTTGATTCCGCACTGTCATTGTCTATGCATATCTCCAGTGGTGCACCTTCATGTTGACTACAAACAGCTCTATACAATATGGAAAGCCTTTCCCAGACACTATTCAATTTTGAAAAAAACATTGCCTTTCTTTCCTTCCAAGCTACCAAACGTCTTTCTTTCTAAATTGGTTCCCTCAAGAATTGTCTATTGCTCCTCTCTACTGATAGTCCTCTTTGCCTATCACCATGCTCTCTTGCATTCCATACTCAAAGCTATCTCTGCCTCTCTTCAATCTGTCTCTTGACTTTCCTTCAAATCCCAGATCCTTTTTCATTTTATGTGTATTGTCTTTAAATGCATAGATGGTCTAGGGCCTCCATATTTCTCTTCTCTTGTCTCCTTTTATGTTCCTGCTTGTTCTCTTCATTCTCAATCCATCTCTTTTTTTGACAGTTCCTATTCCCCGTTGTGCATAATCATGTTTACACTCTTTCTCTTTACTTTCTGCCAAACACTGGAACACTTTACCTCTTACCATCCGATCTTCATTTATTTTGTCTCATTTCTGATCTACCATGGAAGATTTCTTTACTTTCGTGATAACTGTAATTTGCATTTACTTTTGTTAATCCACTTAGGTTCATCCTTTAGTTTGTGGAATCTTAATCGTGCACAATGCTTTGGCGAAAACACTTCATAAATCAATACATACAAATGCAAATACAAACTCCAGTGTACCCAATTAGTGCATTCCGGAAAGAAACTGGTATGTTCATTTAGCCCAGAAAAAAGAGATTCCACTACTACCGTTGAACACACTAGGAACAATTTCTACTATCTCCAGTGAAAACAGTAAGGGCAGATTCAAACATGAAATGTTAGCATGGCAAGGGTAGGCTCCAGTAAGACGGTTTAGCATTGTAATAGACGATTCTAGTTTGCCAGGTTAACACAGTAAGGCCACATTCAATAGATCCAGATAACATGGCATTGGTACTTGGCCAAATAAGAATAGCAAGGCCAGATTCCAATATGCCAAGCAAGAATGGTATGAGCATAGTTTAGTGTGTGTTTCTACAGTGCTCAGTTTGCATAGTAAAGGTACATGCCAATGCGAGCAGTAAGCACCATAATTATAGAAGTCAGTATAGTCAACTTTCACAGTAAGAGCAAACAGTCCACCACGTTAGCAAATTAAGGGAGGAATCTACAATGTCTTATTAGCACAATAAGATTTCAGAGATCCATTTAGTAAGGTAATGGTTCATTCCATTATGGCTCGTTTTAACATTATGGGCAGAATCCTGTATGGCTATTTTATAAATAAGGACAGATTACAGCATATGTTATCAATTTTAGCCTAGATTACAAGATGCCCAGGTTTCTACTGTAAGAGAAATTTTTGGTATGCCTGGTTAGCACAGAAAAGATTAAATATAGTATGCATAGTACAGCAAGAGTCCCTGTGCCCAGTTGGCAGAGTAAGGACAGCTTCCAGTATTCCCAGAAAACAGAATAAGTCCAGATGTCAGTGTGCCCATTTGGCACAGGAAGTGTGGACTTCAAAATGCCAAGTCAACAAAGTAAACTTGATTGCATAAGCTCAGATAGCGCTGTGATTTCAGTTTCTATTATGCCTCCATTTGCAGAGGCGTTGGCCGCAGGTGTTGAGATTCCCTGTACTCCCTGACCCTGATAACAACAGCCTCACTCTATCCTTTGTTTGATATTCTGGGTCGGAAGCCCAGGGACTCCCAAACCTACTGGTTCCTACTATCAGAGCAAGACCGCTGTTAGCGTGTCTCTTCTGTGGCTCCCATTTCTGCTTTGACAGAACGTTAGTGGACAAGACTCTATTTTAGAAGAGCGGTGGACAATTCTAGCATACCCAGGCCCTGGGCTCCCATGTCAAACAGAGACTTTAAATGCCTGAAAAACCAGAACCAATTTGATAGAAGTTCCTGGCACTAATAAATGGTACTGGGCCAGAGTATACCCACGTCCTAGAACAATTGGGTCTCATGGAAGTGGTGCGGTTGGGAGAAATGGGCATGGCCACTGGTGGAGCAAAGTATGTCCCCGTCCTAAGTTTCCTTTTATTTGGCATGGATCAGGAGGTAAGAAGGTGCATTGTGATTGCCATGGAAAGGCCTGGTTTTATTTAAAAAGGTTTCAGGGTGGGATAAAAACCAGCTCTAGTTTAATTTCTTTAAACCTTTAGTATGAGATTGGATGGCGATACAGGATCAATTGTTTCTGTCATGCCGGGTTTGATAGGGTTGTGTCAGGACCCTGTTGTGTAGCACTCTGTTGTATGTGATGTGATGTGCCAATGTAAAGGAAGGAGATGTGTTGTGTATGGCTTGGCTGTATGTGATGTGTCAAGGTAAAGGGAAGAGATGTGTTGTGTATGGCTTGGCATTGCAGAAGGAATGTTGTGATGTCATGTGGAGTGTTTGTGCACATGTTGTGTGCTTGCCCTTGTCATGCGAGTCGGTGTGAATGGCATTTGTTGGTGTGTGTGGAGGTATGTTGTGTAGCGTCTTGAGTTGTTGTCGGGCGATGGAAAGAGGAGAGGTGTGTTGTGTAGCACTCTGTTGTATGTGATGTGATGTGCCAATGTAAAGGAAGGAGATGTGTTGTGTATGGCTTGGCTGTATGTGATGTGCCAAGGTAAAGGGAAGAGATGTGTTGTGTATGGCTTGGCATTGCAGAAGGAATGTTGTGATGTCATGTGGAGTGTTTATGCCTGAGTGTTGGAATGCATGTGTGAATGTTCTAACCTGGTCAGTTGGTCAGCCAGAGGCCTGGGTGATGGGCTGACAGTGTTTTACCTTATGTCCTAAATGTAACTTATATGTAACCTATGAAGCTGGTAATAAACCTAGGGAAACAACATAAGAAGGCTGGGACCCACTTCATTTCATTTCTCCTTTGAACGCTGCACCTCCCGGAGCTCTGCAGCCCCGGCTGCCATTGCCATACCCCTTTGCTGGGTGCGCATTACTCTGAAATGCCGTTCCAAGCACTCGCCAACAGGTTAGCAGCACCCAATACATTCACATGTATGAGTCATTATTCTTAACTATGCCATACTCCAGGGGCATGTTCCTTCCAACTACCTGAGAGGCCCCCTTGTGCAGGGGCAGCGCTAGCCCCTCTTGCCGCCAACACACTTCTCCAACTTCACTTCCTAGCAAATGGCAGCTGCCTCCAAGGGGCACAGTTCCTTTCCTCAGCTTCTGTAGACACCTTCCTCTTCCTCCTTATTTTAGGCGCATCTTCCCCTTTTCCAGACCATAGGACAGCCCCTTTGAAGCCCCTGGGCTCAGCTTCATTATGGGCAGCTTATCCATGCACCCAACCTATTCTTGAAGACAAACCATCCTTCCTATTGGGGGCTCTCTTCCACCCCCTTTTTCCACCCTGGGTGATGGGCCTTACTTGTTCTGGGGCCAGTGTTGTCCTTCTCCTTCTTCCTGCACCCCCTGCAGCAGGTTCACCAGCTTCCCTTCTGTTTCACTCGTGGGTTCTCCTTTAAAAAACCAGCTTGTCGCCAATGAAATGAAGTGGGTCCCAGCCTTCTTATGTTGTTTCCCTAGGTTTATTACCAGCTTCATAGGTTACATATAAGTTACATTTAGGACATAAGGTAAAACACTGTCAGCCCATCACCCAGGCCTCTGGCTGACCAACTGACCAGGTTAGAACATTCACACATGCATTCCAACACTCAGGCATAAACACTCCACATGACATCACAACATTCCTTCTGCAATGCCAAGCCATACACAACACATCTCTTCCCTTTACCTTGGCACATCACATACAGCCAAGCCATACACAACACATCTCCTTCCTTTACATTGGCACATCACATCACATACAACAGAGTGCTACACAACACACCTCTCCTCTTTCCATCGCCCGACAACAACTCAAGACGCTACACAACATACCTCCACACACACCAACAAATGCCATTCACACCGACTCGCATGACAAGGGCAAGCACACAACATGTGCACAAACACTCTGCCTCTCACAGCATTCGTGATGCACTGGCCAGGCACACCGGGACCATCAACAAATATCACTGGCACATTCTGGACCCTGAAAGTTGGAACGAGTCATCGATGAGCATGCAGTGCAGCCAAACACAACTGCCTGTGTGCCCGAAAACACATTGAGCGTGGCACACGACCACGAGATCGAAATACATGTGTGACCTCGCATGCCCAATACCACAGACATGCCCACACCAAAACCGGGGGCGCTACCACACATCTCTTCCCTTTACCTTGGCACATCACATACAGCCAAGCCATACACAACAGACCCCTTGCAGTGCAACGGGAGCAGTGTTGAAGAACTTAAGGAAACAAAAAAATGTCGCACAAAGCCTGATAGACCTCAACCCACAGAAAGGTGGAGGGGACAAAAGACAGTCCCCAAGGGAGGAGATTATGGAAAACAGCCTGTGTACAAGGGGAAGGCAAAAAGACACAAATATGCACTGTGGCTTTATATACCATTCTGCCAATGTTAGCTTCTCCCATCGATCTTCTGACTTGAAAACATACATAACTTTAGGGTAAAATAATCCTGAAGTGTGCCACTAATCTTAAAAAGGGAGGTGCGAATCACCCTTTTTGCTAGCTGCTTTAGTACCATTCCACCTGCAGGGTATTTCTTAATTATGCAATTCTGTATACCTTTCATGCAGAGTAGTATGTTGACCCTGACATCAGTATGACCAAATGCTAAAGTGTCTCTGGATGCTCCCCAGTCCGACTGATGCTGACAAATCCTTCTGTTATCATTGTAACTCGCCCCTTTCTGCACATCGAAATAGTGTCGACAGCTATTTACGGCCCTAGTTCTGCATGTGCTGTTTCCATGGTCTCAAGGTCTCCTATGGTCCACTCTGATCACATGCATGGTTACATATACATGCACAATTCTCACCAGACGGGTTGCAGTGTCTTTGCTTGGGATTCTAGCTTCATGTGACTTGTGGGGGAACAGCTCTAGCTCTGAAACCAGAAGAATAAAGAAAGGAATGACTTTTAAGTCATGTATTTTGTTTCTACAATAATAACTGCTCTAGCAGGAGACTCACCTGACTCGGGAAAAGACAGAAATGGTTGCTAAGAAATGGAAAGGGGTTGTGGCAGGCTCATCATATTCTTCTTATGCTAGGGGAGTGCTTATCTGTGTGGCGCCGCATGTCCCGTTTCAGCTGTTGCAGGAAGCAGCGGAGAAGGATGGGAGGATGGTCATAATGAGGGGATTGGTGGAAAATAGGGAGATAAGCTTTGTAAATACGTACGCCCCGAATCAAAATACAGCGGCATATTTCAGAACACTGTGTACTAACCTTAGCATGTGTATGGGGAGTGCAGAGATCGGGGGAGGGGACTTTAACTGTGTATTAAACCCTAGGGTGGATAGATCAGATGGGAAGATTGATAGACCCGCCCCAGCTGCTAAAGCGTTACAGACATTACTGGATGACTTTGGTCTGGGAGATGTGTGGAGGAAGAGACACCCCCAAGAAAGGCAATACTCGCACTATTCCACCCCGCAGCAGTTACATACGAGGCTGGACTATGTCAATAACAGAGATTACAAAAGTGGAATATAAAGCAAGGGTCCCTTCGGACCACTCGCCCCTGGTCTTCGGATGGCAATACTGCCCCCCGAGAGCAAGGATTCCGACATGGCGCCTCCGAGCGGAGGCACTCAGAGATCCCTTTTTTAGGGAGGATATGAGGGAGGAGATTATAAACTATTTTGAGATGAATACTGGTAGCGTGGACTCGGCGGGTACATTATGGGAAGCCTTCAAGGTTGTGATGAGAGGGGTAGCCATTGCAAAATCTAAAGTTCTGCAAGGTGGGATCTTGGCTGACCTACAAGAAACACGGAACTGGAAATGGCATTGAGAGGAGGAAGTAACACGAAGGAAGACATGGAACTGTTACATAAACGGCAGCAGAAATGCGCGGGGCACTGGAGAGACTGTGTAACCCAACTATAAAAAATATATAGAGAGACATCATGCAGGAGGGGATAAAACAGGAAGGCTCTTGGCATGGTTATACAAGAGCGAAACCCCCAGACACATGATTAGAACAATAACGAGGGAAGACGGTAGTGTAGCTGACACCCAAGAGGGAGTCAATCAGGAGTTTGCAGATTATTATAGGTTACTATATGGGGTTGAGGGGGGAAGTAGTCATGCGACGATAACAAACACTGGAGGATATAGGACTGCCCAAGATAACCGCTGAGGAAAGAGAGGAGGTGGACGCACCAATTACTTTGGAGGAGTTAGAAGAGGTGGTGAGGCAGTTGCCCACTAGTAAGACTCCAGGGGCTGATGTACTCCCAAGTGAATTTTATAAAGTATATATACAAGAGGTGCTCCCCCCAATGTTAAAAATGTTAAATGAAGAGTCTAAGGTGGGAAGATTGCCAGAGTCGCTTAGGGAAGCGATCATAATACCAC